>NW_016690318.1:71295-164459 GCF_001604755.1 Lepidothrix coronata
AAGAAAGAAAGAAAGAAAGAAAGAAAGAAAGAAAAGAAAGAAAGAAAGAAAAAGAAAGAAAGAAAGAAAGGAAGAAAGAGAAAGAAAGAAAGAAAAAGAAAAAGAAAGAAAGGAAAGAAACTGGTGTCACAGCAGTGACAGCAGCTGTAGATGTGGCAAATTCTGGGGCAAAACATCTAAAGAAGCTAGGAGAGGGGTTCCCAGAGTCAGCGAAACCTGAGAGAGAGCTCAAAGGTCTCAGCAGGACCTGGCAGCTCTCACTAGAGGGGCTGATGTGGCAACGTCTTTACCAGAGCAACTGCAAGAGATATCAATGACTCCAGGGAGTGTGAGTGATCAGGGTGGGCAGTCAAGGCATGGAGTGGCAGTTCTCATAGGCAGGGCACATAGGAGGGCATAGCTGCCCTTCCAGCTTCTGAGGCAAGCTCACCTGGTAGTTTTCGCCCTGCCAACTAGAGCATAACCAAGGATGGTTTCCATGCAGTTGAAAGCCATCGCTAGAAGGAGCGTGGTGACCCAGACAGGGCTCCCTCAGAAGCATGGGGCTGTCCAGGTCTCCACTCCCTTGGGCTGCAGGGACTGTTTGAGCCTAGCATTGACACCAGAGGGCACCAGAGATGGCACCTGAATGCAGTGTGACCAGGTAGATGATCAGGTAGGTGTTAGCGTTTCTTGCAAGTTTTTTTTAATGCTTGTGCATTGCTTAAGGCTGAACCCATCAAGGCAGTTGCTGCCTATATGAACACAGCAGCTTTCACTTCAAAAAGTATTTCTAGCTTCTGCAGCTGCCAAGATAAACTAGAATACATGGCCTTAGTGAACCTGAAAGATTCCCAGGCAGGGGGCTAATTAAAAGTCTGTCCATGTCTACAAATTGTTTGCCTGTTTGTTTGTATCTGATTATTTTATGCTGTCTCATGATTTCTGTGCAGTCTTAGTCATGGCTCTTGAATGCTGGAGATTAGCAGTACCAGAGCATTTCTATTCCTAATGCTACATCAGTACTCTGCACCATCTCCCAGCTCCCACTGAGAACCTCCCCCAGCTTTCAGAGTTATTTTTGGCAAAAAATTATGCCATATACTTATGGCTTATCCCACTGTTGTCCCTCAATGTGAACTTGGAATAGGATGAACAATGATCTTGTGCCCATTTCCTGTTGCATGCTCAGACTGTTATACTATCAATTATACAACTTATACTATCATGTACAATGGGTCCTCAGGATAGAATTGCATGTGTCACTCTTGTGTTCCTAGAACACATTTTCTCAGTTTAATAGATTTAACAACTTTCTGTTTTGAAGCACTTACTATTAGAGTCAGCCTGCTCAACCATGAGGGTTCACATATATTTTCTCCGTGATAATTTTTTTCTTATCCATTTTTACAAAATTCGCTCTATTTATAAGTTCTGACACAGGAACATCTTAACCTATGGCCTCAGACCACTGCTACACTTTCTCTATTGGTTAAAGAAGCCATACTTTAGCTTACCTGAAGCTAATTGGATTGCTTCCTCACCTTCCAATTACAATCAGTGATTACTTAAAGACTCTATGCAGTTACAGCTCGTTCATACAATCCACCACTCATATCATTGATTGTAGAAGAGTCCATTTCCAGGACACAAGTGATTTCTGTGTTGTTTTAATAGTAGTTGAATAGATGGAAAATATATCTTATGTGTTGTAGTGTAATATTCTGAATGAAATTTCTCAGAGCAAATTTACATTGTGTGAAATTATGAACTCAATCACATACTGCAATTTTGAGATCCTTGATTCCTCTGAAGAGATCTCTTTTTTCTTTCTTCAGTTGATGAGATACATTGATTAAGACATGATGAAAAGCACAGCAGTTAACAATTGCAAATCTCAAGAGGTTGAAAAAAATGGAAATGTTTCTCATGGAACCCAGGTACTGAGATACAGCCAAATCTTTGAAAAGTTACTTAGACAAAAGAATTTTTATACTGAGTTTGAAGGTCAGCCTCCTTTTCACAAGAACATGAAACAGTGCAAACCTATGAATCTTACTCACAAGAAGAAATGCTTCAACCGTGTTCACATAGGCATTTTGGAGCAACATTCTGGTTAGTAATCTGATTAACAGTTCCAATTTTTAAGTTTGGAAAAGACAACAATAATAATGTCCAATACCTCTTTGCTGGAAATAGCCAGTCCCTCTTTCAGGTAACAAATCTAAGCAAAGAGCATATAGTAAACGATTAAGCAGTAACAAGAAGCCTGAAGGGGGGGGGGGTTGGAGGTTTTTTGTACCCAAAGATCTGCCTTTGTATAAAATTGTAGTAGGTTTTGAAGAGAAGAGACAATAAGGTGAGCACAGGAAGGTGAACAGTGGGTCCATTTCAATTCTTACATCAGACTTATGCAAACACTGTTGCAACAGAGTTTGCAGGAGACCAAACAGCCTCACATCTCACTGTAGATTTATTTGGTGCATCTCATAGGCTTGCACTACCTTCAAGAAGAGGCACATCAAGACAGAGGAACTCAGTACACAAAGTTCCCTTTGTCTCTGGAATCCTTCATGCTCATCTTCCTTTGAACAGTATCCCTTCAATACTTCTTTCCCTGCCTCCATGAGATGTGATGACTCCTTGATATACTTCAGCTTTCAGAGCAAGAAATAATGCAGAAGAATCACTCCTAATGGATTCACCTCCTCATTTACAGGCCTGACGCTGGGGATTTATATGCTATTTTATTCACTAGCACCTTCAGATTTTATGTAAAACATACATGACTGATGTTTGCACTGTGAGCACCTGAGAAGTTTCCATCTATCCCTCTTTTCCAGAATATAATCTGGTTAGTTCTTACTCTTTCAAATGAGCAGTTATATTTGATACTAGTATTTCCCATCAGTTACTGTTGTCTGACAACAAGACAAATAGCCATGCTCTGCCTCCAAGGAAGGCCAATATAAAAAACTTCCTAATAGTCATTAAGAAAAAAGATTTCATCTACATAAAGAATACACATGGCGTTTAAGAAAAAAAAAAGCTAAATAATGCACCTATGGATTACAGAAAATTATAAGTGTGAGACTCAAATATTTCAGTTCAGAGTAGAATCAAAATATTTGAAAGCTAGTCTAACTGGCATGACTATAGAAGTTATTTCAGAATTGTATTATAAGCCATTTTCTTTTTTCTAAGTTAAATATATAAACTTAAGTTTTTAATTAAATAATTTGAACTTGAAAACCATATGCTGTCAAGAATTTGCCTTCAAAGCATTTTGCTGGGGTTTCATTTTTTGTTTAAAAATGTATAACAAGGGCTTTAGTGGGGGGAGGTTGCTTGGAAATAGCAATTTGGAAAGTATCTTTCAAAATGTACAGTGGTAGTTGGCCTTGCAAATGTAAAATTTCCTGACACAACGCTGTCTGTAAAACCTATTGGAAATATGACTGAGGAGTAGGAAATAGTTTGACCTTGAATACTTTAGGATTCAGTTCCTTGTGAGATGTTAAAAAAATTCCAAATATTTTTAAAACTAGCCTATCACCTTATTAAAAAACAAACAAACAAAAAGATAATATATGTTTCAGCTGAAAAGTAAAATAAGTCCTCACAAGCTCCAATGACATACTTACAGTTAGCTGTACAATTTTGAATTAGAGGTTCCTTTCTTATGTGAAGCACTTCTTGAGCATACATTATGATTCTGTATGTGAGTAAATGAAAGAAACATCTGTGCTTCAGAAGACTAAAGATTTTTAAAATTTCCTTTCAAATTGCAAGTTATTTTTGGTGCAACTGAATTTCACTAGTTAGAAAATTCTACGCCAGAAAATTCTAGTGAATTTTTTTTGTTCTACAACAGAAATTACATGAATTCTACACTTAGATTAATTTCTTAATTATTTACAAAATTCCAATAGTCCATCTCAACTTCCTCTGAAAGTACAGAAATAAATAATTCATAGAGGCTTTTTACTTAAGGGTCAATCCTTTGTGAAGGTAGTCCAAAATTAATAGAGGGGCAGATTGTCTGAAAACAATACCTTGAACCATTTTTGGCTACAGAAATGATTTATTGAGAACACCACTGTCCTCTTCAAAAGTTTTAACAAAAAAATTGACATCTGCTGTGAGGGATATGGCAAAGGCATTGCAGAAGAAAGTACATACACATAGAGCCACTAAAATGATTACAGGATTGTTACAACTATCGTATATTGTAGAGTCTTCATCCTTGGATATGTTCAAAACTCATCTGGATACAGTCCTGGGCAACCTGCTATAGCTAACACTGTTTGAATTGGTTGGGTTGGACTCTAGGATCTCCAAGTATATATTCCAGCCTCAAGCACTCTGTGATTATATGTGGAAACTGCTGCGAATAAATGACTATCAAGTCTTAGTTAAACCCGCTTTGGCAAGAACTTATTTCTGCTGTTCAGACTTACAGATTGAAGAAATGTAGTCATATCTGTCCTGCAGCAATCATTGAAACATGCCAGAAACCTCCTTGTACCATTCATAGAAAGGGGGCTTCTGAGCCTTGGCAAATATTATGCACTTGGACTCTTGCAGCTGAAATAAAATGTGCTTACTTGTAATTGGTGCTTACACCAGATGGACAGAAAAACTTGGATAGTAAACAAGATATCAAATCCCTGATTGGGATAAATGAGGCAGTTCATATATCTAAATTTAAGTGTTTAAATATCTTCTGAGAGTGTCAGTTGATGTTCATAAATTCAAATCTAATTTCACAATATAAGATGTGAAATCAAAGAAGTACAGTTCAGGAGTCAAACACATAGCTGGACATAAAGTTTTAAATTGGTGTTACAGTCTGACTCACTGTTCAGTTGACAGTAGCATCAATCATGGGCCATTCAATTAAGAGAGAGATTTGATGAGCCTCATGGGTGCCTTCCAACTCAGAATATTCTATGATTCTGACAGTGACAATTCTGCACTAGTCACACTCATGAATCACTTGAAGGAGCCCGAAACTTTTTCTGATTGGTACCAGTCAATAAGGCTTTCTGGGGTGTTGTCAAAACACTTGAAATTCCCCCCACTAGAGTGCACAAGAGCTTCAAAAGTGGAAATCAGGACTAAGTGTGACCTGAAAACTTATTTCATTACTTCTAGAAGGAAATCCAGTTTTAATTAAATTCACCAAGTAATGAAGAACATGACTGTGTCAGTGATTAATCACCCTTACTGTTTTACAGATACAAGCAATTCTGAAAAGAAATTCTATGAAGTTGTAAATTATTTAATACAACGGTGACTGCGGAGCTGAAAGACATCATACCAGCTAGGGAACGAAAAAAAAAGACCAATTGGACTATTTGGTTTTTGTTATTAAGACAGCATAAATTGCTGAGGACAAGTTATGCCAAGTTATGTCCTGGATGGAAAAATTAGGGACTCCAAAGTCTGCCTTCCACTTGACAGGAGTAGGAGTTATATGTAGAATATATCTTGAAGCCTCCTACTCAATGCCTCTTACATATACATGGAACCTCACCTAGCCTCTTACCCTCTAGCCATGCCTGAGACCATGCTTATAGGGTTATCTATAAGGGTTATAGGGTTATCTTATATGGATCTATATGATCCTGATCTTGAGGACTGGTTTAGTGAAGTCCCTAAGATGCAGTGCAGATCCACTTTTGCTGAAGGCACTTATTTGTCAGCATATCCAGAATAAATATTTATATCTTCTAGAACATAGCTAGGTGTAAAACCACAGACTGAACCCAAACACTGCCATAATGGTGAATTTATACAACACTGTTGTTTCAGAGGCCTCAGAGCCATGCCCCAAAGCAATAAAGAAGTGTTTTTAAGGCTCTAAGTAGTGATATATTGCCTCTTTTCACCCTATTGTGTGACTTCTAATTTGTCACACTCTTCTACTGAATGCACCTTCACCAGGAATAAAAAAATTCTGTTTAGTTCCCATTCTCATGGAACAAGTTTTGGTTCTCATGTTGAGGAATATATTCAGTACAGATCGCTGGGTGTGCAGCTGCACTGGAGCTGCAAGTTGAGCTTTGGAGGTCAGGAGACTGAGGCAAGAGGCTGACCCTGACCTGCTGACCCTTTGCATAACAAAGGGCACAGGGACCTGTGGCCCAGGATGGAGCAGACACTCAGAGACAGCAGGAGCCAAGATCCCCAGACTTTCCCAGGCTTAGACTGTGAGGATGTAAAAGCCCAGGGGTTCCTTTGTTCAGGAACTGTCCTTGGAAGCACCAGCTCAAGCTGTCATCTTGTTATTTAGTTGTCGCACCATGATTAAATTATTATAAGGATCTGGATATCTGAACCTCTGCCATGGGAAACCTGACATCAAGCAGGAAAGGAAGCCTGGTCTGACTGTGTGAATGTGTGTTGTGTAGCTGTGAAGGATCTATGGTCCCAGCTCAGGTGCTGCAAGATTGCCAGAGTGGCTCCTGGGTGGTTGGACAGGGAAGTTTTCTTAACATGCAACAGACATGTTTAAAGACAAATTTCCGCCAGTAATTTCTTTCTTTTCTGAAACCACTTTATGACTGTGGTTTTTTGGAGGGTTTTGTGGAGGTTTGTTTGTTTGTTTGTTTTCATCCAGACCCATTACAACTACCACCTGATTTGGGAATCCTTCTGCTGGTAACTGAAATTAGGGCAAAAGCCCTGACAAATGCTGACATTCTTTGAATGAAATCCATAATAAACAAGCAGATAAAGTTGTAATGGTTGATCCTGTAATATTCAGAGGGGATTTGGGATCCTTTACACCATTCGATGCAATTCATGTGGCTTCCAAATATTTATCCTATGTCATTTACTTGCTGATTTTGATGCATATGTTTTGCATTTGTTCTGTGCCGAATACAGCAACCACACTGGCACGCTGTGAAGCATGTAGTCCTTTTCACAGGTCATATTTGGACTGCATATTCTTCTGCACAACTACTGGTACAGCTAAAAAATTAAATATTAAAATTAACAATGATGATTTTCTATTTTCATCTTATTAATAAAATAAAATTACACATTCCAGAAAACAGAAGTAAAATATAAATACTCCTATACACCTAATCAGGAGCAGATATAAAGAGTGGAACTTGAATTCTGGCAGCAGACCTTTGTCAAACTCATATTAATGTCAAGGGCCTTTTCAGGCTTTGTATTTTGGACTTCTAAAATGTTTGTTGAGGATGGGTTTTGCTTCTGGTACTGCAAAACTGTTTTTTCCACATTATCAAGAACCTTTGACCTAAGTCTGGGGTTTAGTAGTCTGGCTTCTGTAATATTGAACTAGGGTATTGACATACTCTCCAACGTATGAAAGTGCCCTGACATCCAAGGTAAATGTTCTCCTCTGGGCTTGTGGAAATGGGCCTTGGATAAGTCATGCATGGCTCCCATGGTGGACCTAGGAGGAGACAGGACAAAATAATACCTGGGGTTCCCCCACCTGCCATTGTGTCTCTGTGCTCCTTTGAAGGTGTGCTAAAGCTTCTGTCACATAACCTAGAAGAAAGAAAGCAAGTTTGCAGAGAGAGGAAAGCTGATAGTGCAAATACTCTGAAGAACACTGTTTCTCCATTTATACATATTTACAAATGTAACTACATGATTTCCACCATCACAAACTCTAAATCCTCTAAGCTTCATTATTTTGTTCTTCTTATATAGAAATAGCAACAAAAATATCAAAATTTAATTTCTTGGTAATGTATTTAATGGAAATTGAAGTGAGAGAAAATGTCAAAAGTTTAAACCTTTTACAGCACATATCAATCCACGTTAAAGTCTTATGAGGGAGCTACAATCTCTAAAACTTATGGGAGAAACACAGGTCAGAACTTAATTCTTTGTTAGTGACTAATACTTCATCATGTTGCAGAGGTTTTCTGCTGTTTTACTAGTAAAATCTTTCACAATATGATGTACTATAGTTGCACAGTCATTTACAGTAGATTTCCTGATACAATAATAGCAAATATTACTAGCAAGTGTCTGTCACGTCTAGCAAATGCTGAATTACTCTGCATTAATGGTTTCCCCTTATCATTCTACATTTTAAAGCATTAGTTCCCCTTGCTGAAGGTCCTTTTTTCCTCCTTCTATTATTTTTTTCCATTGACTCACTTCAAAAATCGAGTCTGGTGTTCGAAAAAAAATCCGAAACCCACACACATAATTTTCACACCCTCTCATTTTGCATTATTTCATTTCAAAGTTCTTTCCTCCATTTCTAAATAAATCTATCAGCCTGTTAGTGTGATTCATTTAAATTGAATACACAACTGCTGCATATAAAAACTAATTAAGCAACCTAGAATACTTGATTCCATGCAGGGTTCCTGTTTTCCTTAGGTGTATATGAGGAAGTTAATAAGCTTTTTTCCCAAATTATTTTCTCCTGTTTTCTCTCTGAATAGTGTTTGGACCATTAAAATTTATAGAAACATGTAAAAATCTAATGTACCACTTATTTATTCTAGTGTACTAAACACTTATCCATACCACTAAGATTACAGTGAAATGAAAACATCAAAGTGAATATAGCCAAAGTTAACCCAAAAAAAGAATTTTCTAACAGGAGCAAGCATATCAATTGTCCTGTGCCTATAACAGTTTTATTCAAAGTTAACCCAACTAATTATCTGCGTACTGAGAAAAAAGACTATTGAATGTCTATTAATACAGCTTTAAGTTTGCACAAAATGGTTAAGTTGTACCTTGATACCATCACAGAGAAAAAAAAAACAAACAGGAAAAGAGAAACAAATATGAGAAAACTTATTTCTTACAAAACAGCCTATGAAATGAAAATTTCACAGTTGCAGACTTGTGGAATACTTTGTATTCAAGGTGTTAGTGACCTTGAGCAAACCATTCCTACTCTGTTGGGCCTTGCACTTCAGATTTGAGAACCTCAGGAGCATGACCAGCTGCTGTAAGAGAGCCTGCTGGAACTCTCTCTGCTGGTCTGTCTGGGAGCTAGTGGCTGTTATGGCAGAGACAGCATTCCAGCCTGTCAGGAGAAGACATAGGATTTTGTTTGTTACACAAAATAAAAGGTACCACAGTATCAGAGGAAGGAGAAACCTCTTCATGGATGGTATCTGCCTAGAGTACCATGGAAAAGTCGTCCAGGGTCTGTCTGATGGTTTTCCTTTTTCTGGAAAAAAAGTTTCCTAGAACAGTTTCTAGATATCTCTTTCAGAAGACTTATTGTAGAGAATATATTTTTTTTCAAAAATAGTTTTGACAAAAATAATAATTCAATAGAAATTCTGTAACCTTTTCTATTTCTGAAATTAGTACATTGGTTGCTCCTAGTGATTGCTACTAAATGGACTGATAATCACTGCCTGCCCATAGGCAGCTAAAAGTTTTTTGCACTACAATAAGAAGAGACAGTGATAAATTGATCAAATCCAATAAGGGAAACACCGGGTGCAAAATTATGCAGGATCTAATTTCAGCAGAAAAGTGACTAAGTACTAAATACTGAGAGTACTGGGAAAATATATGCTGACTATTAAGAATATATAATTTCTCCAGTGAAAAGGAACATGTATAATTTACAGCCAAAGTGACTCTTCAAAAATGCAAATCTCCAGGTTGGGATTAGAGAGAACATTCACTTCAGAACCATTTTAGTGTTTGATGGAGAATTACAAGACTAGATGCAAAGAAACAAGTTCTCTCTTCTAGCAGTTCTCACTTTCTTCCCATTTAGTAAATGATATGAAGCAAAGCACAAAAATCATCAACATCAAAACTTAAAAAGAAACAAAATAACTTATTTCAGAATTTCTATTATAGGAATAATATACATTTCTGGAAAATACATGGTTTTTTAGGTGCAATGTCAATTGAAAAGTAGAGATGCACTGACATTTCTTATAGCCTTCAGGAGTGTCTCTCAAGCTAGAGTAACTAAAGCATGACTAGGCATCTCAAAAGCATGATCCCAAGTCCATCAGAGTAAATTCTCACAGATATCAACAGGGATCAATAGATACTTAATTTATTTATTTATTTCTGTAACTTGTTTGAGATAATTGTCTTTACTATTTGTGACAAAGCATGTATTAATTACATTCCTAGGAAAAGAGCACATTTGTATTACTATGTCAGAATGCAGCTCTTCCCATCTTTTTATGCAAATCAGGAATTTTGAAGACTGGCATTATGATACCATAGCAGCAGACTAACTTTGGAAGAACTTTCTATACTCTACATATAATAATCTAACCCCTTCCCACCTCGTTCCAACCCTAATCCCCCCAAAATCACTGATGAGAATATAATGGGAAAGGAATTAGTTCAGATTTTTTCCTCAAGCTAAAAAAATATTTCTGAATCTTGAAATCCTCCAGTACTTGCATTGTGTGTTTAATCTTACTAAAGAAGCTATTATTCCATCTTAGGATGGAGGGATATATTCTCATTCACAGTGTTCTTCTGTGAAAGAATTTGCAAACTAGACTGCAGTCCTCAGGTTTTTTACCTATTTCATCAGAAAAGCTTGGAACTTTTTTGCAATGGAGTAGTTGTCCTTAGAGCTAAAGCTTTAATTGAAATATTAATTATATAAAACTTGTACAAGTTGAAACACTGCTGTTTTTCAATAAAATTTTAATCCAAGTCTTTTCTAAGGGGACTCAAACTTCTTTGGCTTTATTTGGAACTTCCTGGCAAATTAATATTTATGGTTAAATACATATCATATCTTCCATTCTATCATAGATACCAGAATAATTTTTTTCCTGATGTTTAAACCATAACCTGTTTTTACATACCACAACCCTCTTTATACTGTTTGTTTTGACATTCCACTCTTGGACCTCCAGATTAAATTATT
This sequence comes from Lepidothrix coronata, assembly GCF_001604755.1. NCBI lineage: Eukaryota > Metazoa > Chordata > Aves > Passeriformes > Pipridae > Lepidothrix > Lepidothrix coronata. The sequence continues at coordinate 82,157 of NW_016690318.1, forward strand.
CTTCTTATTTTTATCATAAGTGAACTGCCTGCAAATTTTTCAGGTCTTTTGGAACTTCCCTAAGAGGAAGGAGGGCACTACCTGAATCTATTCTGTGTTCTACAGAAATACTAAATTTTAAACTTCCTTAATATCTGAGGTCTAATTGTCTTGTTATTTCAGAAGAAATTCAATGAGAGAAGGATTTGGACTGTATCACAGTGTATCAGTTTTTTATATACTAGGATATTAGGTAAATTATGTATTTTCAATAACAACTCCAAAGTATTTCTGGTATTAACCTACAGTGATATAAAGTTTTAATAATGAAGGTTACTACAATGTAAATTAATCATGAAAGGAGTGCTCCTTCATTGAAATAAATTATTTGCAATATGCTAGATCATTTGTAAATTTAGTCTGTCAGTTTAATCAACTGCATCAAAAGCAGAAAAAAGGAATCATAGGACTCTTCCATCATGCAGCAATTGTAAAGCCTCTCTGGGTATGCCTATGAACACCAGTATGCAATGAAGAGTTTTTGCTGGAAGTAAGGAGTGCCACGAGATACAGCACCAAAACCTCCGGAAAGCATCGCTTTACTCAAGTGCCATTGCTAAGGTTTCCTCTCTTTTATCTAGTTATGTGTAGATACCAAGAACCAGATCTGTGGGGAAGGAAGGTTGCACATTTGATATTTAATTGTAAATCATGTAGCAGAACAATAACAATGCCAAAGACAACTGTTTGATAGTTAATCATCCCTGCAAGAATAAATCATGGTTTATTAATATTCATTCCATAAAAACAACTCCCAAAAATTATCACCAATGGAAATCTGTGTCATATGGTAATCATAATTAGAGTGTCTCAATCACATTTGTAATTACAATAATGACTTGTATTCAAATATATTTACTTTCCTAATACTCAGCTAAAGCTGTAAGACCCCAACAACCCAAGCTGTAAGCTCACTGAAGGGTTGTACTTTAAACATATACAAGGCTCCAACAACATCTGCCCTCTGGATGTATAAGAGCCTTTGGTTCTTTTAACACCTTAAGAGAGAGTGCATAGGAGAAAAGCTGCATATATTTTCTCAGGAGGTACTTTTACTGGTAAGCTTTAGAAAACAAGAGTACTTGGCAAAAGTTTAAATGGTAACATTCAACCAAAGCAAAGCATTCCACAAATGCTAACCCATACAACTGAGCCAGCGCTAACCCATACAACTGAGCCAGCTCCAACCCATTTGGTGTCAAGATATCCAAAATATTAAGAAAGGAGATTAAGAGAAGAAGAATAAGAAAGAGGGAAAAAGAGAAAATTGTAGCTACCACTGGGGTTCTGTGCAAGTCCATCTTCCACGTGTCCAGGTGGCAGGGTTCGAACAAACATGGGGAACACATGTTGCTGGTTTTATTTGCTTTGGTCTCCCTGTGGCCACATCTCCTGCCCCCAGGCAGAATTTCAACGTGCCAGCCATTCTGGGGCTGGGTCAGGGGCTCCAGCTGGTGTGGTTTGGGGCAGTGCTCCCAGTATGCCAGTGACTGACAGCTGCTTCAGGGCTGCCCAAGGAGGCTCCAAGGGGCTGGGGTGTGGAACAGGGCACTACTCCACCTTCATGAAATTCAACCTGTCCCTTCCTCCCACACACATACACTCGAGTTAGTCCAAGTCAATAATTAATACAATAATCCTGTGTCTCAGAGACAGTTACTGAACCATACTTTTATTCCACCTGGTAGAAAAAGGAAAATAGTCAAGAGGTGTCCCAGTCATTTTAAGCCTGTATTAGGTTTAAAACAAACTGAATACTGATGTGTACTCTAAAACAATTCCTCATAATATATATACTCTGTAAAGGACCATCTAACACATTAAGCTACATGTTCTATGCACATATACAGATCTCTCAGCCAGAGAAGGTTCAAATGTACACTAACTTAGCAGAGTACAGTGTCATCTAAAGATATTGAAAATACTAATGCATGAACCAGTTTATGTCACATATTTGGAACGCTGAGTACATAATCAGACAGGACCCATGGCTTTTAATATTTGTAAATCCTTCTACTTTTATACTTATAAATGCTTTATAATCTGTTACAATTGTCTATAATGTGCGTAATAGATCTCAGTCATTCAGTACTCTTTTATTCATAAACCTTTAATAAGAAGATTGTCACATTTCTTTTTGTCAGATATTTTCCTATCACTTGAACAGCAAAATGGTGTCCATAAACTCTAAACTCTTTCCAGTTTAGAGTGACAATAATATATTAACCACCAATGTTACCAGGCAAAATCATTTATGGACCAGGATGCTGTAAGCGTAAAATAGATTTAATTTGTAGAAAAACAGTGTATCCTCCAGTACTATATTTACAAATGTTCATACAGCATATATCCATAGATGTCCTGAAAGCACCCAGTTGAGACAACCTGTCCCAGAATCCCTTCTGGCTTCTTCATTTTGTCATTTCTTTTACAGGAATTTCTCATTTTCAACTGCCTAGAAAAGGTAGTCTTCCAAATATCCCAGAAGATCATGAGGTATGATCAGAATAAATCCTTTGCATGGCAACTTGATGAATAAATCTTTTTCACTTCTGTAAACATGAATTTGACATAAAATATTCTTTTCTAACTGACAATTTCTTTTTCGTTGACAGAAGAGAATATTACAGTTTGTAGCAGTAGGAAAATAGTACTTAACTTTTAGAAGTCATTGAAAGTGTCTTCTGCATTGGCATATGACAATTTAACAAACAAGTTTTTTCCTGTTCTGGAGCATGGTTTTCATTAGAAGTCAAAACACATGCAAACTTACTTTTGATTTTAGTAGAAGAGTACGGTTTCTTCCATGCAAACAGTTTTTAGTCTCTACTTCCAGAACATTACAAAAGAAGATTAAATGTTAATGTTACTAAGCACAACTGTAGCCAAAAAAAAAATGCAGTCTTTCAAGAAAGATAAAATGACTGGGATCAAAATAAACTATTCAGTGAAAAGTTGTCAGCAAATTAGTCAATCATCTGCATAATTTGTGTTCCATCCAATGGACTCCATCTGCTTTCAGCTTTCCCATCTTTCACAAAGCCCAGCCTTCACTGTGCCCTTTCTTGGCACATGAAGTCAGAAGTTCCTTTTTAGCATAGTTAGCTGTGAGCAATTCTTGTTAAGCACAGGGCCTTTGATTTGCAGATTAGACTAATCCCGCCAATATCAAATCTGTACACGAGACTTTCTTAATTATGTGCTGGTCCAGATATTAGGTATTTTAAAGTTTTATATGTGGAGGTCAGAATCATAATATGAAAGTAGGTCTGGAGTGTTCTTTCTTACCAATGTGCTATACAGAGGTAGACAAACCCAAGAACAATATATATGCATTTTCTTCACAGTTCTTGAGCATTTTTTAAGAGACTGACTATCTCATATGGCTGTAGAACATCTGATCATCAGCTCAACATGAAACCATGAAATATGAAGTATAAAGAAAGAACAATTTCTACTCAGTCTCATCTAAGATATTTAATTTATTTTTTTCCCCTCTTGAAAACACTTTCTTTTTTTATTCTGTCCTGTGTCAAGATTCATTAGTGTGCCTTACTGACCTTCTTTGTCCAAAAGGGCTGCAGTATCAATTAATTTTCAATGGCTTCAGGAAAAAACTTTCTGAGGTACTGCTCTGCTTCTGGTATGTTAGAACTCCACAGTTCTGGGTTCTGAAAATCTTATTCATTCACTTTTAAAATAGACATCAGATTTCACCATTTACAGTTTAAAAAAATATTAAAGACTAAATTAAACATAAAACACAAGGATGAATTCTTTAATCCTGATTATTGGAATTAGCTTCAGTGTAGTCATTTCTTTAGAGTTCACAAAAAGCTTAAATTTCAAAATTATTCAGTTACCTTTCGTTTCTTCAGGCAACATGAAGACAAAAATCCCTCAATAGGTTGCAAATGTCACTGCATTACATTAACATTACAATATTAAAAAAACCAAAAACGAATAACTTTTTATTAGGGACTGTGTCACAGAGGAGTTTTCTATTCAGTAAAGATGTGACAGTTTTTTTTGTTAAATTGGTTAAAATGAAGAATGAGACTTTACTCCTTTGGTCCTGTCAGGTTGTGCTGTCAATGAGGAGCTGGGAGAAGGAAACTGTCCAGGTGGTATAAAGCTCTCATAGTAGCAAGCTCATGAAATAACTCTGATCTAACTGTTCACCCACATATGTATGAGCACTGTAGCCAGCTCTAAACGTCCAAAAATACCAAGTCAGTTTTCAAGGTTTTGAATACTTTTTTATTTTTCAGTGTTGCTCTTAGGATTAAATGTTGCTCAATTGAGGTTAGTTTCTAAAGCCAAGAGGACTGAGAAAATCTCTTTTTAATAAATGAAAGTTAATAATCTCTTAAATGAACCAAGGGTTTCTTAAGACTCACAAAATAGATAATAAAAATGCCAGAATTAACAATACAAGGTCAGAAGTGAAGAGTTGTGTTACAGTCAAATCTAAACATAATATTTCTGCTTCAAAGTTGCACACATAAGAGCTTTTTTTTAGAAAAGCTAAGTTAATAAATCCCAGTTTGCTCTGCTTTTCTGGAACTATTTGTAAGACCTCGTGGTAAACAACTTCAAGGAAATTATCTTTTTTTTTTTCTTCACCAGGCTATTTGTCAAACAGAAAAGTTCCCTGACTATTTACACTGCAGATTTAAAAAACTGGTGTGTTATCACAATGAAATGGGTGATGAAAATAATGCTTGGCAGGGGTTTGATCAGCTCTGCTGGTGAATCTGCAACTACTCCAAATCATTATTGGCCAGTTTAAATTTTTGTGGGTCTATTATTTATCTGACATTTTAATGTTGTAATCTGATGAACAGTTAGTGATGAACTTTGATCTCATCATTTATAACTCCTTTTAGTAAGTAATGATACATTTAAACTCACTGAATGACACTGTGGAACTATCATCTGTTAAACTGTATAGAGCTTTATATAACACAGGTCGCTTTACAGGGCATACATTACATGGAGATGAATAACATTTCAGACTCTTCATCTTCTTTCTGCTCCACTTTTTCTCCTTTCTTCTTTATATTCTGTACAACTTCGTATCATCTTTAATGTATGTTTTACCTGACACCAGCAAATGTTTTTAAATATAAGTGAAGATATACACTGAATTGTGGCTGCACTGAGAATGTTCAATGTTAACTAATTTTTTTTGGCTCGAGAACACTACCATTCTTGTTTGGATGTCTAAAACAGCATCAGAGGCCAGCGTGAAAGGTAAGTCAGAGTGGAAGGTGAGTTTCAGTCAAAAATTCCTGCCTGTCAAATTTAAAGAGGACAAAGTAAAAAATCAAAACATATTAAAAAGTCACCCCTACTGAAGAGTAGGGATTTTTCACAGGTTTGCTACTGTGAGATTGCAGATCTGTTTAGTGGAGACTAATAGAGCTAAAGTAGTATTAGGGGGAAGAAATCCTTTTAATGGTAAATTAAAAAGAGATAGTAGGATACTTCCTGAATAAGAGGTGGAAAACTGGAAATCCTCTATGAACTGCTTCACTACCTACATTTAGTAAATGCTACCTAATGCTAATAAAAACCACTGCAATAATAAATTGTGCACAGTGGTCACTATAAAAATAATGTATAATTTAAGAAAGTCAGGATGTTATTGACATTAGAACTAATCAGGAATCAAAATAGGTTTCCAACAACAGTCAGCTTAATTTATTTCTGACTTTAACTGAATTTACATGTTCCATTGGACTGTTTTTGTTTAATAAATCAGCAACTTTTAATAAGGTTTCTGTTTAATAGAAAAGAAAACTTTCCAATTGCAATGTTTTCAACCAGCTCTAGCAAGCATTGTGATTTTCTTTTATTTTCTTGACATCGTAATTCTTCATTCTTTTCATTAGATTACAAATATTGTTAATGAGGAATATTTAAAAAAAATAAAGATAATAAAGGTCTAGATCAAAATATAGCAACTTTCTAGTATAAAGAACAGAAACTGCAGCATAGTACTTGCAGCTGGGTCAGGCACACACCTAGACACAGATTTGCTAAAAATACAGAAGTTCATTCTGTGATGTTTAGGCTGAAGCTAATAGCAATTTAATGACTTGGTTTCACATCCCAGAAGCCTGATCCAGCAGCTTTACAGTGGGTGCTGGGAGTAGTTCCTTGGAAAGTGTGCTCACTGCACACGTCTTGCAGGGTTTTCCCAGGGCCTTAGCTATCAGTTCAAGCAAGGACATGAATAAAATAATGACTTTACATTTGTCCCATTTAACTATTAAGTTCTTGAAATAATTTGAATGTAAGCATGGGGACCTGAATGTGCATGGTCTTACTTTTATTTAAAAATTACCTTGCTTTTTTTTAAAAGTGCAGTAAGAGGTCCTCATGCAAATATCCTTTTTGAATGGAGTTGTTCTCTTGTGTAAAAATTATAAAATACTTAAATGACCAAAAAGAAGGAACTTCTCTCCATGAAGAGGACCTGTGCAGCATGTCATGGGAAAACCATTCAGGGTTTATTTGATGCTTTGTGAATATGGGGTTCCCAGCATCTGAGGCAAGGTAAGATTTGTTCACTATCTATATTTACATTCTATCTTAATAAAAGAGCTATTTTATTGCACCATTTGTTGTTGGACCTTTTCTGTTGAGGTAAAGAAAGAACTCTGCACCATCTCTTTTCCCTCTCTTACCATGCACCCTGGCACAAAGCACATGGATTAGCTGCATTTCTTCCAAACTTTTAAATCTTATGCTGTGTTTTGGATATTACTGTAACACATGAAAATATGAGGAAGGATTTCTTTTCTTCATCTTTCTAGTGGCCAAAATTTTCAAGTGGGAGTGGCTACAATTTTTTTCTTACTGCTGATACAGCCTCACGTATTGAGCAGCCCAAGATTTTTCTCAGGTTGGCATACTAACAGAGTTCTGGAGGAATTTGTTATAATGGGATAAATTTTGCAATGTAAATCACCCTGGAAAACTGAAAGAAATATGATTCCCCATAATTAAGGAGAAATTACATTTATTCTGTTTGGTACCAATCCAGTTTCTTCAACCAAAGGCAGTTGAAGCACACAAAAACATATTTACTGTAGACTTACTTAAAATATTTGAAACAATTTTCATTATTTCCTACATAAACAGCATCCCTGGAGTTAGACAGCAAATGATGTCTCTGGCATTGGATAACCAATAATTACTTTTTCATGAAAACACATTAATGTCCAAAATAATGCAACCATTTCTGTGTAAAAATTTCATGTGCTTGATTGTAATTATTCTTCAGTTTGTGACAGTCTCGGCTCTACAATACATTCTACAAGGCCTGATTCAGATCTAAAAATAGCATCAGCTTCTTTGTCCTTTTTTGACACTAGAAGAGTGTAAATACGGATGGAAAATCCACTTTGCATGTTATTAAAAGGTTGCCAGCTATAAACAGTTACCACATTTGATTCAAAGATGTTCTCTGCTCATTTTTTTCCCTTCAGAGTCACTGAGCAAATAAGGGAACAAGAACCTGTAGACAGCATATTAATAAGAAAAGACAACTTCTGAGAGTTACCTGGAGGCAGGGGAGAAGTTGTGGCCTCACACAGAACTGCAAGTCCACAGCAGAAGCCCATGGGAAGTAGGAATGCCATAGACTTTGCTGCTGACCTGAGAAGGAACTGATTTCTAGTCCTTCGTGTAACTGGCTGGCACAAGTGTGGAAGCCCAGACTTTCCCTTCCTGGGAGACTGGACACAGTTTCCTCAGCTAGAAAAGTTGGAGTAGGCTGTAATAATCTCTGTCGGTTGAGTTAGCAAGAACAGCCCAAATCCTGGACATTTCTCAGTATGTCACAGCACTTAGATGGGAAGATATGAAATATAGTCAGGTATTATCACGTCTTTCTTCTTTTATTTGTGGAAATAAATGGTACTTGAGTAAGTTGTGTGTCTTGAGTCTTGAATCAGTTCCTCTTCCAATACGAGTGGTGTAGGATCTCCTTCCTTACTGTCTTACTACTTTTCAGAAGTAAACATTCTTTGCTATGACTTTCAATCTATTTCTTAAATTACCCTGTAAATGATTTCTTGAAATTTATCACTCTCCAAGTATTATTTTTAAAATAATTCTTTATAGTTGTCCTGGCTTCACCTGGGATAGAGTTAATTTTCTTCTTTTTAGTAGCCAGTGCAGTGCTGTCTTTTGGGTTCAGTAGGAGAATAATGTTGATAACACACTGATGTTTTAGTTGTTGCAAAGTTGTGCTTAACTCGAAATCAAAGACTTTCAGTTTCCCATGCTCTGCCACTGAGGAGGTGCACAAGAAGCTGGGAGGGAGCATGGCCAGGACAGCTGACCTGAACTGGCCAAAGGGATATTCCATACCATAGAATATCATACCCAGTATATAAACCATAGGGAGCTGGCTGAGAGTCATCAATTGCTGCTCAGGGACTGGATGGGCGTCAGTAAGTGGGTGGTGAGCAATTGTGTTGTACATCACTTGTTTCTCTTGGGTTTTATTCCTTCTCTCTTATTTACATTATAATTTACTGTAGTAGTATCCAGTTACTATTGTTATATTTTATATTTTGTTTCAATTATAAAATTGTTCTTAGCTCACAGGGTTTATCTTTTATTTCCAATTTTCCTTCCCATCCAGGGTGGGGAGAGTGGGGAGTTAGTGAGCAGTCATGTGGTACTTAGTTGTCAGCTGGAGTTAAACTGTGACAATAGTTTAATCCTTTAAGGTAACTTTGGGGAAAAAGAGCATATAGAATCATTGTCTTACAGAATGTTCTGCGACAGGAGATGCTGGTCCATTATGATCCCCATAAGAAAGGCACTCAGACCTGTAAGGTATCGTTTTAAATGCCATTTATTAGAATTAAAACTATAAGAAAAGAATAGCACAGAAAATCTTACATCCCCTTAGTTGCTGACAACCCACATGAAAGGCAGACCCTGTCCGAAGAAGAGATTTTCCTCTTTTGATCGTTTGAGATATTACTGGATTTTCTTACAAGGAAATGACTCGATGTATAATTTCTACAGTCAAACAGAAGTGACGGTCACAGGAGAACTTCTGGCTGTCCTTTTAGCTAAAGGCAAGGCTACACAGATGGTGCACTTACCGTTTGTCTGAGGTCATCCTGTGGCCAAAGGATCTGTGCCACACCACACAGTCCTGAGAGCCTTCTGGATGGACAGCACGGCACAGCAGGGGCCTGGACATACTTCGAGTTAACTAACGTGAATCACTAACTTCTTGATATGCAATGGTCTTCCAGTCAGGATGAATACATAGAGGAAGGTAGAGCATGTGTTAAAAAGCCAAAGACAGTGACAGAAATAGGAATACAGAAGAAAATGCCCAAAAAGGAAAAAAGAAAGCATTCTTAGAGTTTATCCAAGTGGAACAACAGATAACTAATTTTCAAAATATCACTTTTACAGATACACTTTTGCAAAACTTATTTTAACTTGTACAATTCTTTTGAACTGTGGACTTTTCATTTTCTTCCTAGACTATTGAATTGGGACTGTTTACTACAGAAAATCAAGGTATTTTACGTGGAACAATCTGCCTTTAATTTTTTTTAAGGCTGATATAATCTTTATGTTCAATTCAACAACAGTGTAAGCATGTGTCTATCTTTAAATACAGGTCAAGTAATCTATTAAACATTTCCACTGCTGCCTTTCTGCATTTATTTCACCTGATACTTATACAGCTAATCAAATCGACATTTCATTCCAATCATTGAAACTTCAAATGTGTTTTGCTATTCATACATGATAAAATTTGAGATCAGGTATGCCAGATACTCTAAAGGAACAAGTGAAAATAATGATTTCAAATCCAGTATGGTTGATTTTAAAAGACAGAAGAGTAGTCCCAGCTAAAGCAGCTTTGGATCACAGTGTATTTAGCTTCCCTGTAAAATCCATCCTAAGCACATATATTTTCTCTATATATTCTACATGTATTATTGCCTTCTCTTTGTAGTGGCTTGACCCTGGCTGGAGGCCAGGTACCCACCAAAGCTGCTCTGTCACTCCCCTCCTCAGCTAGACAGATGAGAGAAAATGTAACAAAAGACTTATGAGTTGAGACAAGGGCATTATGGGCAAAACAATTTGACTTAGGGAAATTGGTTGAGTTTATTACCAATCAAAATCAGAGCAGGATAATGAGAAGTAAAATAAATTCTAAAAACATCTTCCCCTGCCCCTCCCTCCTTAATACGCCTAATTTTATTCCCAGTTTCCTACCTCCTCACCTCCCTGCAGCAGCACAGGGAGATGGGGAATTGTTGTTACAATCAATTCATTATGTTTCTGCCACTGCTTCCTTCTCAGAAAGAAACGTCCTCCCAATGCTCCGACATGGGGTCTCTCCCACGGGACACAGTCCTCCACAAACTTTTCCAATGTGAATCTGTCCCACGTGTTGCAGCTCTTCACAAACTGTCCCATCATGGGTCCCTTTTCTTCCATGGACCGCAGGTGGATCTCTGCTCCGCCATGGACCTCCATAGGCCACAGGGGGACAACCTTCCCTGCTATGGTCTTTACCATGGGCTGCAGAGGAATCTCAACTCCAGCTCCTGGAGCACCTCCTCCTCCTTCTTCACTGACTTTGGTGTCTGCAGAGCTGTTTCTCTCACATATTCTCACTCCTCCCTTCTCTGGACACAATTTCATGTGTTCAATAGTGGGTTTTTTCTTCCTATGTATCACAGAGACATTGTTACCCTCATTGATGGGCTTGGCCTTGATCAGCAACAGGTCTGTCTTTGAGCTGGCTGGCATTCTGTCTGTTGGACATGGGGGAAGCTTCGGGCAGCTTCTCGGAGAAGACACCCATATAACCCCCATGCTCCCCCACTACCAGAGCCTTGCCATTCAAACCCAGTACATTCTTGCAACTCACCTATCAGAACTTATCCTCTGTGCTGGATCTGTACTGCCTTAAATGATTTGATATTACCACTGATTTTGTATATTATGAGAAAACACAACATCTTATTTTGCTGTATGCATAGAATAAAGGCGAAGAACCAATTCAGATGAGTTTAACCGGCCTGGGCCTGTCAAAAGGAACAAGTAATGAAAGCTACTGCTCATATTTCCAAATCCCAATAATTCAAAAGTTAGAATATTTCTTCAGATATTGAAGGACATCATAGGAGCAGATAATCTACTAAAGTGCAATAGCTGCAATCTTTTACAGATTATTAAAATTACAGAATTTAGACATGCATGTAATTGATTGGTTTTGCCCTTGTGAGTAGAACACCAAAGAGGAAACTATTCTAGTTGTCTCGAGAATTAATCAGTGCCACCAAAATTTCATTTAAACAAGAAAATTATATTAACAGTCTATTACAATACTCCAGTATGTTTTCAAAGAGTGTGGATGTATAGTAGATGATTTTTAAAAAGTCAGATCACTTGTTAAAAATGCTACGCAACTGAAAAAGAAAAAATGTTCATACAATCTTTTCAAACTATCAAAAGGCTGATTTAAATTCTGTTATTGTTCTATTGTGAGCACTTGGTCAGAAAAACCCAGCATTTGTCAGCAGTTTGTCTTACAGGAACGGTTGTTTTTATAGTACCATTTAATGAAAAAAGAAAATTTCTTCAGGGTAGCACAACACATTCTATTTGCTCAGAGCTAAAAATAGTGCCACTCTGCAGAGAACACCTATATTTTTGATTTCTTTTCAATCAGAATTTCATACACCATATATAATAGAATATACCGTACAAGCAAAACACTTATGAATTCATTGTGGTAGTCTTCTGTTTCTGAATATCTTTCATCATGATTAGGCCTATTGAAGGCAATCTATGAAGTCTGGAAATTAAAGTCCAGCTTTGTACTAATTCCTTACACCAGTAATTTATAACTGCTAAATCCTTTAAGTAGTTGTCTTTCTCAAGTTTAATGCACTACAAATTACAGGGAAGAAAAATTGTCACAAGCAATTGTAGATGCTGAAAGTTTAAAAGATTTAAAAAAGCCAAAGTTTGCATTCATGGAATAAAAAATAATTTTAAGGACTACTAGATATAAAGGATCCATTCCTGGCTTTGAAATATCTGAGCTGTAAAATGCTGGAGAAATGCAGGAGAATTTTCTGGGGAGCTGCTACTTGCAATATTCTTACCTTTTCTCCACATTATGCACCAAGCAAGTAAGCAATGAAACCACTTCTATCATTCCTGACAATTAATTCATTCTGTAGATCACAGAAAGAGTCGAACATTCTTAATAGTACTGCAGTTCAGCTGCTAATCAACAGCAAAAATAGAAGGCAATTTTAATGTTTTGATCACTAAGATGCAACAAATTTTACAGAGAATCAGTTTATAAGTTTTGTCATAAGTTCTGCAAATCAACCAATTAAAATATTTCACATGTAGATTTTTCAATATTTCCATTGTAAACTGTTGATTTAACAATATCTAAATCTTTCAGGTGGAAATAACTGATTTTGTGAATATTTCTAGTACAATTATCCAAGTTATTCAGTTTAGCAAGTTTGAAATCTATTTCAACTACATTGTTCAATTTTTCTTATCTAATTTTTACTACAGGAAATAAAACTGTTAGGACTTCATTGTGAGAAGTAGAATTAATGTGAAGCAAAGAAGTTACAAAATAATATTAATAACTCATCAGCTTCACTCTGTGGCATTATATTAGCATCTGACCTGACATTATATTCGCTAGTAGTCAAAACATATATGAAACTATCAGGTTTCACATAATATCAAACTACAAACTTCTCTGGTTACATTTTTAGATTTTATTTTACTGTAAATAAATACATGGCTTTGTTTTTCTTTCCATGAGATACTTCTGCTTCTGTTTTTTGGACAGGGCAAGGGGGAATCTGGTCTGCATGCCTGTTCATTCTACAGTGGAACTTTATGGAGAGGAACAAGTCTGGGAGAAAAAAAAAAAAGCAGAAAAAGACAGAGGGTTCATAGGTTGCACTGATACCCTAAAACAGAGAATCAACTGTGGCTCTGGAAACCGCAGAAGCCAGATTCCTCATTCTACGGTCAAGCCCAATTGTGTATCCTTCCATAATTATCTGGACATAAGAGGATATAAGCTTCAGTTCATATACAAGCCTGAATTAATATAGGATAGAACTAAGGATAATGTTATGGAGTATTTGAATATCCAAGATGGAAATTTGAGTCCATATTTTTTATACCTACTTTTCAGCAGTGCAGAGCAGAGCAAAGTCAGAGCTTCATAAGTTATCTTTTAAGAGGAACACTTCATTTTAGCTCATATTTAATTGTCTTATGAAATGTAACATTGTAGTGCAATAGATCTACCTGAAATATGTTACAGATCGTGTTTTATTCAATGCCATCTCCGATGGTAAATAAGATGTTCACACAGCATTCTGCAAATGAGTTGTTCATTGGAAGAGCAAACTCATTGAGAAAATGGAAAAACAAATCCACTGAGATTCTCATATTTAAACAGAAGAGGGAAGTAGAGGGCCAAGGTCAGTACAGTTCCAGCCATTGGGGTTCATCAGGGCTATTTTCAGATTACACTAATGATTAAAAAAATCTGGAAATTAATGCCAGTTTCTGCGCAGCAAAGGTTGCCCAAGCAAGACTGAACTGAGTTTGAGTTAGCTAGGTGACAGGAGAGAATAGAACAAACGTTTTAAAGGACCATAGCATTTTCCCCTCCTTATCCATCAGATATCCGAGAGAACAGTTGAGTAAGAATGATTGCCTGTTTAAAGCAGTTTTGTGGTTGCCATCAAGCATCTGTAAGGCATTCAGCAAGTGTTAATGTAGCACCTAGGATAGATACTATCTAGAATATGATGAAGATCTTGAGACAGCACCTCTAGGGGTTTTATGAAAGACCAACATTTGAGAATTCATCACCTCATAATCAATGTGGAGGAGAAATCGTTAGGTGCCATCATCTGTCACAATCATACAACACAGAGTGTGCCAGACACTGCATAACTATATATATATAATCAGCGCTGGTTCCTTCCTGATCATGTTTTCAGTCTTGAGTATAAGAGGAAAATGCGAGCAGCAAAGGCAAGAATGACAATCACCACGTCAGCATGATGGGCATTACATTAAGTTGCCTAATAGTTGTCTAGTTTTGAAAAGTGTCTGTGAGCTATTTACAGATTACCAACTCATGTGGTATTCTGAGTACTGTACACTTACTATGGAAACAGCAACAAAAGAGAGTTCCTCTTTGAAAATGAGAGTGGTAGATGAAAGCTAACGGTAACACAGTTCAGAGGCTGATTCTTTCAGACAGTGGATTGTAGAAACTGCACAGAAAAATGTACTTTTGCCTCCATTAGGGATGTCCAAATCACAGAATAGGTTATCAAAGGGGAAAGCAGAGTTTGCTAAAGTGTTTTAAGGTAATTTTTTGGGGTTCTTGACAGCCTTTTTATTCATGCCCATTAAATTGCGGAAATTATTTTTCACAGATATTTTTAGACTCAGTAATTGTTTTTCTATTTAATTGCCTTCAGTGACTTTTCTGGGATGTGGAAAAACAGTTGACATTCCATTTCATTCATGGTTTTAAGATCAAATAGTTATAGATCATTTTTGACCCATTGCATGGGCAATGCACTTTTTGGACCATTTCAGCATGAAAAGATGTGGGAACTGAGCTGTCAGCCTAATTTGAGAAACAGCCACAGCAGCAGAAAAATAACAGGACCTAGCTAACGCTTTAGTCAAAGGAGTGAAACTCCAGCAGCAGCAAACGCAGTCCCTGCTGTGAGAGATTTCTTGTGTATTATTTTTTTGACCTTCTTTCCTGAATCTGATTTATCATACAGTGGTGTTATTCCTATTTGATTTACAAAGAAAATAAAGTCAATAGAGCTGAACCAGAAGTCTAAAAATATACCACTAGGTTCCCTTCTTAAAAATTCTTTTTTAATCACTTCTCCATACCCACACCGATTTTTAATTTAATGTGCAGGTTTGGGGATTTCTGCCTTGAGTTTCTTCCCGCTTCTTTCGAAATTACCCTTCTGATTTTTGAATCACAATCAGTCCTAATGAAGTGCCACTGCCAGTACAAAAGCAAGGAAAGGAATATTAAGTTTCACTGTCCTGTGATTACTCTGATCAATCAATCTCCCATTCCTGAACATGGAGTGCAAAATACTGCTTGTTTCTATCATTCACTGGGAATTTATGTGATACTGAATCAAATCAATACCTTGTCTACTATTCCTTGTATACTGCTAATATTTATAATGGTTATATATGCATCCACTCATAAGCCTTTGAAGCAGAAAGCATTTGAGCTAAAATATAGGTTAATTGGGTCATACCTGTTGAAATCCAGAGATTTCTTTGAGGTCCTTTATAGGGTCTTCAGTTTACATCTTTGAAAGGGACAGCAGTCACTCTAACAGTAACATTTCATATGAGGACAAATGGATCTTCCCAATTTAAAAAAAAAAGCATGATAGGAGTACAGTTCTTGCTATTACCAGTGAAAAATCTGCTTTTTCCCCCCATACGTCTATTTACACTTTCTACAGCACTACAGAATTCTTTTTCCAAGAAGTCCCAAAAAATCATCATGATATCTCAATATTCTTAAATCCTTTGGACAAGAGGTGTGAGAGATTCCCAACAATCTTATCTCAAGGGAATCAGGTAGACAGGAGTCCAGGAGTGGCCCAGTTCATCTGTCACAGCACATCATGGAATCATAGACTGGATTGGGTTGGAAGGAACATTGAAGATCGTTAAGTTCCAACCCCACCGCCATGCGGTTGCTCAAAGCATCCATGCACTTGTGCAGTAGCCCTCAGTGGAGGATTTTCTGGATCTTCTTAATGTTGTAGAAAAGGACATGTGGTGTTTTCATGCTCAGACTGAGCATGAAACAAGGTCTGCAGGAGACCTTTTACAATGTCCTTTACAAAAAAATAACTGCATTTTTTTTGTTCTCTGATAGCAACTAAATATTCTTATCTTTTACTGTTACCTTGATGGTGAATAACCCGTACTGGTTTTGTTTTGTATAGTCTTCTCTTAAACCTCTTGCATAATACACACAAATATGAATACATGCATCCACTACAAAATTTTCTCTTAAGCTGCCCACCAGCAAAAAAAGCCAGAGCCACCAATAATGAGCTGTAGTAATACTACTGCTGTCACAAGGAGTACAGCGGTTTGTATCCTTTAAAGAGATTGAATTTATAAAGAGAAGAATATATTATTAAATCAACTAACAAAAATGGGAAACAACAGGCACTTCTGGATGCATAAACCTACTACAGGTCCATATAAAATTTTGCCCTAAAGAAAGCTTCTCTTCCTCCAAGTATGCCTATTTTCCAAAATTATATCCTCCACCCTAACAAAATATTTCCACTGATGGTGTATTTTATTTTGGGACAATATGCTAGCTAGATCAGTTTACTGGCCTGTACCTCCTTTCTCAGGAATATCCTCTTTCTTTAGGCCTAATATCTCAGCCTTGATACCCCCAGCCTAACAAAATATTTCTTTTTCCCCATCTCTAACCTGTCTTACAGTCTTGTCATTAATGATATAAGTTACAAAAATATTTCCACCCTTATGAAAAGGTTAAATTCTAGTACATTCATCCTTTAGCAGCAAAATGTCATGTATTGAGATAGGCAGCTTTACCTCACTCAGGAATGGTTTTCACACAGTAATCTGCAAAAAATTTGCAAACATAAAGGTGAATGTTATGATGATCAGAGAAGAAACATATGTATCAGGCCTATGTTTATGGTCCAGGAAATGCAGTTAGCTACATTAATTTATAGATACTATGCCTAAAAGTTCATTGTAGCTGATCCTGTAACCCTACTCTTGGCCTGATCCCAAACTGGCTTTTTTTTCATTGAGCTTTGATGGATATATGATATGATTATAATCAAACAGCTTGGTTCACTCACTTTTTTACATAAAGGGTTACTCCTTCACATGCTGCCATGAAAGTTGGTCCTACTGAAAAAATTCAGGAGACATACAAAAGTCTTTGGGTTTTTCAGTTGCTCCCCTCCGTAGCTAATGTATACTACTCATAACATACAGATGGGTCAACCCTTGGTTTTACAGGCTGCCTTTGCCTATCAAAAATACTGTAGCAAAAAAAAAAAATCAAATCTTGGCTACATAGTGTATACAAAAAAAATTCCAAACAATCAAAACCAACTTTTTCTTTTAATTATTCTACTAGGAAAAATTTCCTCCCAGTTTTCATCAGTAAATTTCTTCTTCTCCTTGTCATTATTTGCTATTTGTATAATGTTAATTATTTTACAGGTCAAATAAAACACTCAGCTGCATTTCTAACATTATCAATTTCAATTAGCAATTTTCTAGCACTAGCAATTCCTAACATTAAGATATGACTCTACAACACATCTCTGGATGGTTTCACATAGAAGAGCTCAGTGCACTGTGGATTACTTCTGAGGATACAAAAGAAAATGATGCTCTTATTTCAAAATAATCCTAATGAAAGAAGTTAAAACCAGTACACAACAGAGAAGAATTGAGGCTCTAATGACATGTTAACATTTCTTTTATTTCATTTTCTTTCATCTATTTGAGATCTTTTTCTGAATTAAATGCGTGATTAAGTTTACATGTTAGCACACACCTCTAGCAACAATTTTCTTACACTATTTGAGGAACTTCTCATTTTAGAAATAGGTGTAATTACTAAAACTTCTTTCTCCTTTAGTTTAAAATAGATGAAACTAATGCCTCTCTGGAAAGAGAATGACATGAGCTATTGTGACGCAAAACAGGAAAAACTGAACATGGAGCAAAAGCAGCGGCCACAGACATTTCCACCAACCTCATCTGCCCATTTTTTTAATCACCACAGTATTTCTTGCCTTTTTCTGGAAGTGGAGAAGGAACCCTCAATTGCCTCTGCAGATTTCCAGACTTTGGAAGCTGAACATGAAAGACCTCAGTCTGCCATACAAGGGATACTTACTGGGAGAATAACCCAAAGGAGAAAGAGAAGCCTCCTGAGAAAGGTAATCTGGTATAGATAGCACAGTATCCCCAAATCCAAAGAGACCATGCAAAAAACAACTCTTCTTTATGGCCACACATAAAAATAATATCCCAACTTAGGGAACCACCTTGCTAAACACATCAGGCACTAAAACTGCTTAACCTGCCTCCAGGGTGCAATGTGACCAAGATGCTGGACTGAAGCTGGGGATGTAGCAGGAAGAGTGGCTCCAGCACTGGCATTCTGGGCACATTTGGCTGGGCGTGGAAAGCCATGACCATAGGGGCTTCATTGCTGCAATATCAGCCAGGTCCTGAGTTACAGGGTAGCCCTGGTCCCAAGGGGTAAGGATGGCACCTAAAGCCCCATACACACCAAGCAAGCTGGCCAGAGAGCCTGCCAGGCCTGTTCCTCAGCAACAGGGAAGTATGAGCTCAGACTAACCTCACAGCTACAGAAATGGCTCTACAAGACTCTGACTTTTAGTTTGGCCCCTTATCCTCTGGAACTTGCAAACCTGTATTTGAAAATCAGGTTTGGTTTTATTCTTTTACATTTTTTTAATCAAAACACATTCATCTCTTTCCTTTATGAATCTAAAATAAGCAGTTCATATTGATTCGAAAGAGACAAAATATATTTTCCCAGTTGACAACACTGTGGCAAGCATTTATGCAGGGCTAGCAATTTCAGTAAAATTATAAGCTTTCTTGAGGTGTACATAATTATTGACATTCCAGTCTGAATTCCCACTCCAGAACCAGCAGCAAATAATATTCTGGTCTTTACAGCAGAACTAGTATTTTTCATATAGTCTTTTCTCTCCTTTAGAGAATATTGATGCATTCTCTAGATGAGGATGTTTTGCACCAAAGCTGGGGCTTTTTGTTGATCCCCCAAAGAAGCCTTTGTCCCACATGCTCAAATCTCCTGTCCTGTAGCCAGCTTGACCTCTCTGATGCTAAGCAGCTGGGGTTTTTAAAGGAAAAAAATGCTTTTTGTCTTGAAGGGCAAAAATGTCAATTTTCCATATGCTTCTGTGTCCTATATAATATCCCAGCAGAGGTACAGTCAACATGATTAAACTCCGTAATGTAAGGCTACATTCTGCTCTAATAGTCTATGCTGCTAGTTTATCAGGAGAAAAAGTATTGACAATAATTCTGGTTTTATTAATTTAGCTGTCTTGTTTAATGAGTTTCACACTCTGTTCTTTTACCAGCTGATAATATTGATATCTGTTCTGATACTCCACATTTTAATCTTCTGAATTATCAAAGCAATAGTAATTATCAAAGCAAAAGCTTACAGATGCTTTTAAACTTAATTGCAGATATTTGAGTAGAAAAAAAATGCAAATGTAGCCAAAAACTTTCTTTTAGAAGCATACGTCACTCATTCTGTGAGCAGACTGGAGTATTTACAAAACATATTTTCTCAGCATTTTTCAGTAATTACTCTTGTCCAATAGGAAGAAATGAAAGTTCATGCATTTAAAGTATTAAATGTATATGTTCAGAGAACATCATAAACCTTGGTTCAAAGTTTGAAAGAGTGGCTCCTAGAACTGTGTAGAACCTATTTTAAGGTTGTAACTTGTGTAGTATCAAGTTTCAAAAGATTCCTATAATTTATTTTTTAGCATACAACAGGATAGAAGAAGGAATTCAAAATAACAGTCTATCCCAACTGTACAATTAATTCTTCACAAACCAATAACTAATGGGACATACTGACTCTTTAATTTCCTGTTTTAGCTTAAGTTTATGGAGGAAACAAAAAGTGTGTATGTTCTATCCACAGAGTATTGAATATACTTCTACAGGGACAGATATAATTTTGGAAGAATTTGTAACAGAAAGTTAGGAACTTGGTTTTTGCTAGGAAGGTTTTCTGCCTAAATGGTAGCTCTTTCTCAAAGGCAATTTCAATGCTTTCCCCCCTCACAGCAAGAGAAGTTCTCAGCCTCTCTCTCTGATATGTGAGAGAAGAGAGATAGCCCTAAGAGACATGCACAGAGGTCTTGGGAAGGCAGGGGAGAAACAGAGATGATAAAAGGGGCCCTGAGGGGGCTGGAACTCACCTTTTTTTCCCTGGAGGCCTGACGCTGCATCATAAAAAAGTGGTCCTTGCATCTGAAATAAATCCTTTTTTAATCCTTCCACTGCCTTGGCATTCTTGGGAAGAATACCTGTGTATGTTTACCTTACACTTCTCTTTTTAAAGCCTTTTAACTTTTAATTTTTCATACATTTGTCTTTATGTGAGATGCGATGTTGACCTACGTAAGGCTTTTAGAACATCTATAGTAGAAGTTGTAGCATCAAAATGGGAAAAAGAGTTCACAGCCGCACCCATACATCTTTAAATTCTCATAGATTCATATCAGATGCTCTTACTAAAACAAAACAAAACACAGAACAAGAGAACAAGGAAAACTGTTTCTACCTGCTATGAACTTTCCTCCTGAGCCTTAGGCTTGCCTGAACCTCAAGTAATAACAACCTTCTTGAGTTTGCCTCACTTTAAGGACTTTGAAGTAAGTATACTGCTGTGCTGTTCA
Source organism: Lepidothrix coronata (assembly GCF_001604755.1). NCBI lineage: Eukaryota > Metazoa > Chordata > Aves > Passeriformes > Pipridae > Lepidothrix > Lepidothrix coronata. The sequence continues at coordinate 102,826 of NW_016690318.1, forward strand.
GAATTCAGCCATTGTGATTAAAAGAATCCCTTCAAATTGGTCTGAAGATGCTGGAATCTGTCTATTCATATCAGCTGGTAACTTGCTCAGCCATCTTACTTGCCTCTCTGTAAATGTGATCAGAAAGCTGTCTTTGGAAACTTTGATGTGAATTCCCAACGCATTAAGGTAAGACGGGTAAGAGGGATCTCCTGATCTAGTCAGAGTGTGGGAGGAGACTGTGGGAGGACACAGGATGATTATGAATGATTAAGGTGTGTGTTTAATGCAAGGAGGATCTGTTAATGTGAGCGAACAGAAACACTGAAGTCCAAAGCATACACTCCCAGGCTCGACAGCTCATCTGCGCTAAATGTGCAGCCAGGCACAGAAAGACCTCTGTGCGAATCTGTGAGGAGTGAAGCAACATTGGAACTAACAGCATGAGAAACAACCAGAACAAAAAACAGAATCCCAAATGGACTAATCGTTCTCCTAGGTAAAATGGTATTGTAGTAAGGAGTTTTAAATAACTCAATCCTGTATGAAAAATTCCGTGAAATAGATGACAGTGTTGGGACTGAAAATTAATGTGTTGACAAAAGGGTGCACCAAGAAAAAGCCAGGGTCAAGGGAAGAACATTTGGGTAAGCCTTTTTACATACACTTTTATTTCTCTACATCTGCACATTTTCCTCTTACACTGTCTAATTTTTTTTTCAGCAGCACAAAATAATCATTGGCATTAAGAAAGTATTCTCAGACTAAGTAATTATTTTGCTGCTGATGTGCTAATAATTAATTCTGTGAAGCAGTTCAGTGAAAACTAATTGTATTCTGTCCTGTGAACTACCAAAAAAGTATGCAACCTCTAATGCTATTTTAGTATTTTCTACTACTTTGTTTCCTTATGCTTTGGGAGACTTCATTCAACATCAAGATGTATCTTAACTAGGTACTTGCTGGGAAAATAATGCTGGGCTTTCACATAATGTTGAGACTTAATCACTAATAACTCTGTACTGATACTGTCTTCCTATATTTGAAAGTATTTAATTGCTTCTGAAAGAATTAGTTCCTCTAACTGAACATCAAGTAAAACACAATAAAGTAGTTTCTCAACTTTGATTCTAATAATGAAGGAGAAACAGTCTTGGGTAAGATCTTTATCCCATATCTAACATCTTTTTATTTGCAAACTATAAACCAGTGTTCAGTCTACTGTTCTGTACCATTAATAAGACTTTTCCACTTCAGAATGGTAGGCAATTTGCTTGCCAAATTGTCTGTTTATCAGGAAGAATGTGAATCAGGAAAGTGATTAAGTCCAGCTATTAAGGACTAATGGATACAAACTGCTATCTAAATATTAAATAGTAATTGCAATTACACTGAAGTGAAAGAATATGTTCTTCAACCTACTTGAAAGGAGCAAAGTTCAGGCTAAGAAAGATGAATTTTTCAAAAATATAATCTTAAAAGTTATCATAATATGGTACCTTTTTAGGTAAATTATATTCATTTATTTGATTTATCAAAAGGGTGAGTGAAATCTCATGGAAAAAAGAAGCACAGAAATAAACAACCTATGATACTCAAAAAGATCTTCAATCCTAACTAGTTAACAAGTACAATGTTAAAAAGGCATTTACAGCATAAATGTTCTTTCAGCCTATTTCTTGTGGTTCATTTCTATTAGTCTAGACTAACCCATTGGGTTTTTTTAAAGAACATTCTTTTCTTGACAGAGTCCCAGTGATATAAGTCACCTAATTTTTAAGTAAAAAAATTATCAGAACTATACAGGAAGAAGAATATATTTTTTTCAAGTTAGGAGATATATCGTGCTTGTTTGAACACTCATGCAATATCTGTACTATATTAACTTGAACATGCTTCAAGACAAAACTTGTCATTTACCATTTTCAAAAGTCTCAGTCACTGAAATACAAGCCAAGGTTGCCTCAAAATCTGGTGAATCTTTGCTTCCACAACATCTGTATGGTACAAATTCTATATTCTGTATCCCTTTAGTTCAGAAAGTATATTCTGCAAATTATTATCAGTTCTAAGGCTAAGAGAACAATTTGTGTTTCAAAGAAATTTGCAGTAGAAGGACCTGTAACTGCACATATTGTTATTTAAAAGATCTGTGAAACATTTCTTCTTGAAATCAACCTTGCATGCTGCAAGTGCTTAAATATCAAATTTAGTTTCCTAGATGTGCCATTATTCCCCAGTAAAATTCCATAATTAAAGCTTTGACCTCCTCAGACTACTTGATAATTGCTAGATGTAATTTCAAATAATTAACAAAATCACTTTGTTAGTTTAAGTTTTACACAAAAACTAAACCACCAACCCACCCCAAACATGCTGTCAAGTAAAAAGCAAGGGCAAAATAAACCCAGGGGATGGGAGGGACAGTGAGGAAAACATGAGGGACTGGTGATTTTTAAGGTGTCTGGATTAATATTTTAGTATAAGAAGTGGAGATGTTCTGGAAGACAGCTGGATATAATAGGTATAAAGTTTTTACTTTTCTGTGAGTCTTTCTCTACTCTGAGGTAAATAAAGGGAATATTCTCTTTGACTCTGAAGTGTTTGGTACCAAAACACTGAAAAATTTACCCTCACCACCTATAGACAAGAACAAGCATGATGGGAGCCTGAGTATGTAAATAACTAAACCTTTTGTTGTCAGTTTAGACACCTTCTGCTCACTGGCTTTTTATTATTATTCCCTAGAAACACCAGAGAGAAGTCACAGTCCTGTTTTGCTGGCAGTGCATGAAAACCTATCACAATGACAGGCCCCACAACTGTCCTCAATGTGACTTGTGCTTGTCAAGTCTGCAGTCGTACACATTCAAGGACCAGATCCTTATCTGGTCAAATCAACCTAATGCTTCTGTAATAAATATATTATTTTTATTTATATCAAAAGAAAGGACTTCTGTGGGTAAGGAAAACTAAAGAAGAATGTCAGAAAGGAACCTAAGTCAAGGAATTGCAAATGCAGATGCAGATTTCTTTGCAATAGAGTTTCTCAGGGATTTGCAAGGCATCTTTGAATATTACATTTTGGAAAAATTGAAAGAGACAATAAGTTGGAGGCACAAAATGTAACTTTTCACTTTTCTTTGTCAGAAAAATATAGACTTGATCTTTTTCTGAGGATCTTGCATTGGGAAGCTGCGTTGTTAGCAAAAGTTCCATGCTCAGCAGCAGCAGCTGTAAGTAGCAATTTAGACAATAGATTTTCTTTCCATCCCTTGGAAATTTCTTTGAGTAGAGATCTAAAAGCCACTTCTGGACATTGTCCCAGAGCCCAGTTAGAGAGGCTTCCTAATTTCTCTCTGAAAAATAGTATCAATAACTTCACTACACATTTCATATTTAAGTCACATTCAGCTTCCCAAATTTCAATGGTGATAAGTGAAACTAATGACCACAAATGGATTTGCTTGACTTGATTGCAAAAGTTGCTAATATTAGAGGTTGAGAACATTAATCTCTTATTTCAATGAGCATTTAAAAGCATGGAACATGGTGACTTTTTTCTGCGGTGCTTTCAGTACATTCCTAAATATTAAAAATGTTTTTATTGGCTAATAACATGTCTCTGCTATCAGAAAAGGTGACGCAGAGTGGAAATGTTTCTATTTAACATAATAGATTTTCCACAATAAGACTTTCTTCAAAAGTCATCACCAAAGGGGTGGTGTTTCTCACACTAGCCTACTTCCAGTACATAACCAACCCAAATCTGCCAGAAATAAAGCATAAATCTCTTCTGAGCCAATAAACAGGACTGACTGGTGCAGATTAATTGTTTATTTTAGAGACCTACCTTATGGGAAAAAAAATAATTGAAATTACATTTTAAATTACTCTAACTTCCTCAAGTTGTTTCCTAATGAGTTACCAAAACTACGGTTACAACTCACATCAGGAAGCCACCCACTCAATTTGACATCACCTTCTACATTTGCTTTTAACAGACAAGAATGCAGCAATATTTTAGAAATTAAAATTAAAGTGCTGCAGTTGGGCCTCAAAGTAGGATGCCTGTATACTTAGACAGTTGCCATAGAATTCTGTATTCAGTCTCTCATTTTCATAAGGTCTATGAACCAAGTGTATTAGCCAAACCAGGATGATATAAGCAGAAGGATAAATGTTTTAAGAGAACTCAAAGAAGTCTTTCAAACTTTGATGAAGCCTTTATCATCCTAACATGTTCTATTACTTGAAGTTGCTACTTCAAGTAATGACACCAGATTCTCATGCACTAATTTCTTCACATGTGTGATAGCTTGTGATTAGACTCCAGGTGTATTATGTGTGTAAAACGTGATCAACAACTTCTAGGCCTCATGTCCTGTCAGTATCTCTTAATTCTCTCCATATCCTTTTTCAGTGTGAAGCAGTAGCTGTAAAGGTGATGGGCAGAATGGAACTGTCCCCAGAGCCCATAATCCATCGCTGGAGAAGCTCATTGTAACAAATTTAGTAACTGTTGCAAATTTCTAAGTACTATGTCTGGTTTTCCTTTGATCTTCTACTCACCCAGTGTTTTTAGTTCACCGCTAGACAATTACTCTAGACAATTCAATATTCATGTATCTCATCCCTAACTAGGAGGCTTGGAGGAGAATTGGTCATGCAGTATACTTCCAACATGCTGAAGAAAAGGTTTCCTTGATTGCTTTTTGTAGGTATGTTCCTTGCCTTGTTTAAATTATGCTAATAAACAGGGATTCTGCTAATGAACAAGATAGATTTTTAATTTCATTATCACCTATTTGCAGATTTGTGGTCCGTCATTAGTTCAATTTTCACACAGGAGAAGTTTTTAATAACAGCAATTAATTAATGAACGTATTTATAGAAATACATGTCAAAACAATTTTTATCACACTGTCTAGAGAAGCACAGATAGGTGAGGTGACTTGATCACTATCACACAATAGATATGTCCAATGCTATTTTTTGCAACATATTTTCCTATGCCAAGTCCAAAAGAAAGAGAAATCCAACCACTTTAATTTCTAGGCAAATTAATTTGTATGTAAATACTGTTTCTCTTCACTTCTTATTCTGAAAAGAAAGTCAGTTCTTCCCTTATTGGTCATAGATATCTGCAGCTAATAAACCATTTTCTAAAAAGGCAGGATCCAGATTTAAATAATTTGTTCCCAATATAATCTCATTTTGTTTGCATGCACCAACTACAGTTCCAAATTACGTGATCAAGCAGCAAATAAACAATCATTTTCCTCTGGTATCTCAGATCAGCTTCAATATTCCATGCCGACAGAAAAATTCTTTCTCAAGAGTTGTCCACATGCTCAGGAACTAAAGCAGAACAAAAATTTTCTTTGACTTCGCTTCCTCTTCGAGCAGTTTCTGCACAGCACTGAACATAGTTCTCTAAACTAAAACATTCCTTTATTCATGGAGGAGAAATACATCAAAAGTATGTGCAATAACACCATTAGTGAATTCTCACCATTATATACATATGCATAAAACTAGCTTTCCATTGTCTTTAAAAAAGAAATTCTGTATGGAAGGGTAAATTGCACGATATCAATCTTTGAATCTTTATTTTTAGTTCTCATTAGAGTTTATTAATCAACTTATTTAGTACGTCAAGAAATACTCTAGGGAAAAAATTATATAGCTCTGCAACAACCTGGAGATTTTTTTCTAATACTCTGATACATTTGTTCAAAAGTTTTGAAAGAACTGGTGATGAGTCAGATGGTCTCCACAAGCAGAATTCTTAGAAAAGTTGAAAACTATGCTCAACTGGTTTTAATATGGTGAGTTAATTTTGGCTAAAGGCCAAACTCCCTCTTGGCTGCTCGCCTCCTCCCCCTACTCAGCAGGATGAGGAGAAAATAGGATAAGAAAGATTGTGATGTGAGATAAAGACAGAAATATCACTTACAAATGACAGACCTGGGGAAAATTAATTTAATTTATTGCCCATTAAAATAGATTCAGATAGTAAGAAATAAAGACAAATATTAAAATGCCAGTGTTCCTGTCCTTGCTCAACTTTACACTTTCACTCTGCATATGAGCTCTGGAAAATTTAAAGCAACTCAGTTCAAAGAAAGAATCCTTCTGTAATGCTAATAACTCATCTTGTGTTTATTGTATATCTTCTGGCAATTTGCTCTCTATCACATGACCATGATAGAATCATAGATTCATAGAATATCCTGAGTTGGAGGGACTCACAGGTAGTACAACTCCTGGCTCTGCACAGGAGAGCTCCAAGAGTCACACCATGTGCCTGAGAGCATTGTCCAAATGCTTCTTGAACCGCATTTCTCTTGGAGATATTCTGTAAGATACTCAATACTCTCACCTAAGGAATAATTTTACTTTTTCCCCCATTCCAGGGTGATATTTTTTCCATATTCCAGACCTGATGAAACTTTTTTTTAAATTAAACTGAACTTTGGAATTGAAGTGCATAACTGTAACTACAGTAGATGGACACCATTTGCAGCACTGTAACTAGAGCAACCAAGACAGCAGAACTATCAATCTACAGATGGTATCTGAAATTCTGTATTCACTATGCTTGTTACCAGCAATTTTAAAGGTTTTTTCTCAGATATAATAAAGGCAATAGGTAAGAAGAATTGCAATTATGTGATTTGCCCTGACATCTGCGTACCTAGTGGGTTTTGGGTTTTTTTAACTCTCTAGCATTTAGCATCTGTGTTACCTTGGAACCTCAGGTTTTATGGTGTAAAAAGTAGGGATCTTGTTCTCCTTAATTTGGTGAAAACCATCAGAGTACAACCCCACAAAAGGTAATTAAAAAGGAAAGAAAAAAAAAAAACAACCAAAGAGAGAAACTCATCTGGAACCCAAACTGATTTGTAAGCCAATTTATCAGCTTTAGAAAGTTTTAGGAACTGGCAATGCTAGATGCAAGCTTCCACAGTACAGTTGCTTTGTCTTTTTTTTTCCTTGTTTGTTTCAGTGAGAAGTTAAGATTTCATCCGAATTAAGATGTTACATAGTAAAGAGCACTTCTGAAACTTGAATAGCCATTCAAGAATCTAAGTGAAAAAATTATGCTGACAGAAGAGAAATTGAGAAGGGTGAATGCTTGATAAGAGAAGTAAGAGATTTATCTCTGGAACAGTTACTCCTTGAGGATGTTCAGCAAGTAATGTCAGACAGAAACAAAAGTTGAGTTTTTTTTTCCTAGAATTAGGAACAAATTGGTTGCTATTTCAAAATAGGGCAAATTATGGGTCATATATTTTCTCTCAATTTTATTGTATATTAAAACATATGGTAAATATGTAGTCGCAATATATTAATAATGTTTAATCAGTTTTGGTTACTTTTATAATTTATAAGTATTTTTACCAAAATATCCCTGAAAATATATATAAACATAGAGCCAAAGCACTAGTTAAATTTTAGATCAAATTTATTAAAGAGTCAGCTAGGTAGTTCAATAAGCACTTTCAGCAAATATAAACTGGCACAGATTTTAAAAAGAGCATTCCTGACCACCACTTAAAACACATTCCTATTCTCATTCCTCCCTCCCAGCACAAATGACTGGGTGTGCTTATACAGTGTACTGGGTGAGAAATCTGCACAGATAAAAATGGAAAGAAGAGTGGAAGGAATCATTTTCTGTCGGATCAGATCCTGCATCTTATTCACTGCTTTGACACATGAACAATTTTTGGACACAACTGAGCCTTGAGAGCAGGGTATGGAGTGAGAGGGACTTCTTTAGGTGGAAGTGGTGACCTGTAACTACTGAAACGGCTGCTGAGAAATTCCCACCTGAAAAATGCCAGAATCAAATTGCAGTATAAGCTTACTCTTCTGGTTCAAATATTTTCTAAAGTAAATGACAGATCAAGTTTTTATTAGCAGCATTTATTTGTTGCAGGATTATCTTAGCAAGTTAAATGGGAAAGTTAAATGCTGTAAAGATCAGAATAGGTAAACTACAATAATCTTATTCTCTCTTATAGTTAGATTTCTGTTATGCTGCAGGTTTCTTTCTTGTACTTTAGCCTGGATTCCATGATTCTCATCTATTCAATGATACTGTGGGATTTAAGACCTTTTTTTAACCTTCTCAGTGATATGCACATTACCTAGCCTGGCCAGCTAATGAACCTCGGCATCTGCTTGGTCATGATACAAGAGGGAAATACATATCAGTTCACAATCCAATGTTGTGACTAATGAAATACAGTGAAATTTCTTCAACAGATATGTATCAAATGAAAACTAATATTTGCTTTCTAGTAGCTCCTAATGGATTATTGAGAAGGCAACAGTATTATGTTAATTATTTGACTTTGCTTATTTCTGGCAGTTGCAGAAGTTAGAATGTATCCTGAGGCCAATTTGCACTCTGTGTAGCTGCCAAACAGAGGTCACTGTTTCTACCTAGGGAGAAATAACTTGCCTTTTCCTTTTCCTTTCTTCCTTTGTGATAACAGAGCACTGCCAGCTCCAACAGCAAAATACAATTCCTACAGCCCAATGCACAATCTACAAAATTATTTAACTGAAACATTCATTTTTTTTCTTCTGCTACTTTAATCTGGCATAAAGCTTCCTTTAAGAAGGGAAATATTTTCTCTTCAGACAGCAATTTCATACTGTCTTATCATCTCCTTTATTGAGTAAAACTGCGTGAAGAAATGAAACCAAGTATATTTTGATTCTTCTGTGCCCAAAACAGATTACAATAAAATATAACATATTACAGATACTTTTCAGCGGCATTGAAGACACAGAAAGATATTGTTGAACTTCAGCATAGCTGGATGTTGTCTTTTGTACATGAGAACAGAACTAGTGACTAGGTACCTAGTTCCACAGTAAAACTGATTTAGGATCCTTACTGCTGTGTGCTCTGAAAAATGAGGTACAATGTGGAACACCACAGCCCAGAAAACATCGTTTGAACAGCCAGGACACATCAGAGTTCTCCAAAAGTGGACAAAATATGCAAAGGAGTATGTCAAGTCTCCTCTGTAGTCTTCTTCCCTCTGCTGCACATAATTATAGGACCATCTGATTTTGTGGGACATCTCTACTCTCAGATTAGGATCTGTACCTGGTCATACAGAGAAAGGTGTTATCTTAGACCTTCCATACTGAGATGTGGGACAGTCTAGGCTAGGTGAATAATAGCTCATTCTGCTGTATAAGGAATGCTATTTGCTGTGGAGTTTTCTGGAGCTGAAGTACTTCTTTAAGAATATTTTTTACTACTGGTAGAATGATTGATACTTTTTTGGAGGTTTTAAAAAAGAATTTCAAATAAAAACTTGGTTTCAGTTTCCCATTTTTAAGAAGTCACATAGGACACTCTATTCTACTTTTTATACAGGCTCTGTTTTAAGACTGTGTTTTAATAAATAATGCCATTTTTAAAATACTTCAAAATATACAAAATTGCTTCCATGCTCTTGGAGCCTCCTTTCACTATCTTTCAGGCTAAGGCTAAAAGTAAAAATATCTTCTAACTGAAGTGCAATTTCTCCTCATATAAAACAATGATCATGCATATATTGAGAGGAAAAGATGCTCAAAGGTGCAGCACAGTTCTTTAAGAAGAGTGGTGAGCTCCTCCCTGTACAGCTTGTTCTCTGATAATGTATGAAGTTGGGAGAGAAAATGGCATCTGCTCCTTCTGGCAGTAGAGCACCATGTTTTACCACTCTCATATTTCAAGTCTATAATGCCTAAGACTGAGTCTGCATAGTATCTAGGTCAGCAAGTGAGGAGGTGAGGAGTGGTTTTGTGTCCTTTGCTGTTCTCCATTAAAATCTACACCAGAACACCTGCAGCTTGACCCCCCAGGAGTCCTGGAGATTAACAACCTGCTGGTCTTAGAGACAGTTATATCAGCTGCAACACAGGCTTTACTGTTTGGAAGCTTAAATAGATAGAGAATAAAAGTGCTGGGACATAGGTATGCTAAAGCAGAGTAGGAATAATTTTCAAGGTACTAAACAGAAAATTTAGTGCTTGCAATTAAAAAAAAAATGGCAACCAACAGAAACAGTATATAGGGCTTGCAAACAAAATTTCCAATCTATCACAGGAACTGCATTTTATATTATGTAAAATTAAAGCCCTAATAATTTCTCATTAATCATAATTTTATAGATTTTTTTAAAAGAATGAAATAATGATAACTTTATGAAACTGTCTGGTCCATGCATATTTTAGTTCTTCTAGGTTTTAAATGCTTATAATTTTTATGAGCCATTTCATATTTTTATGGGTATCTGCTGGAATGAGCACTGACACTCTGATACCAGAACAACTAACCTGTTCATCCAGATGTTTCCTTGCCAGCCAGGGAAGCAACCCTCCACCCCATCCTCCTGAGTGCTGTCATTTGTCCATTTCTCACACCAAATCACAGAATAATTTTGTTTGAAAGGCACTTCCATTAGCATCTGTCTCAACACCCTCCTCAGAGCAGGTCTAATTTCACCAGGTTTCTCTAGGCTAAGTGCAATAAGGTCCTGAACACCTTGAAGGCTGGGGAGTCTACAACCTCTGGGGCCAACCTGATCCTCTTGGTAAAAAGGTTTCTTTATATCTAAATGGAGTTTTTCATGTTCAAGTCTGTGCCTGTTGCCTCTCATCCCATTGCTGCACACCTCCAAGTGTCTGATTACTTCTTCTCTGCATCATCCCATCAGGGATTTGTAGGCAGCTGTAGGGTCTCCCCAGAGGCTTTCTCTTCTCCAGGCTGAACAAACCCAATTCTTTCTGTTCCTCCCAGTAGAACCCATCCTTCAGCCACACAGTCAGGAGCCAGCAGGGGCCAGCAGGAGCCAGCTCCTGCAGGAGCCAGCCCTGTGAGAGGCAGCCTTCATGTCACATCTTGACAGCTGTGCCTATGCCTTGACAGATGAAAAGGTAGTTGAATGCATAGGGAGGAGAGTAAATTAGATGTGTGGCCCTTTGCTAATTCAGCCTTCCCTCATGAAGAAGCTAATGGCTTTGAAATTTTGTATCAAATCTTGCATTTATTTTTGGATGAGAATAATGAAAACTTGTTCCCCTGGCAGTTAGACAAAAATAAGTGAAATTACAGTATTTCTTGAACTAACTAGATTTTTTCCATTTTTTTAAAAGAAAGATGGGATCAGTAAGAAAAAATTGTGCATATTTTTTAAGTTTTGCTGAATTCTAACCATTTGACAAAGGATTTTTCTAAATACAGATAACTTTGGGTTGATCTTACATTGCTAGATGAGCTGCAACTAGAGAAAACAAGGCTTGACCTTTTTTAGTCAGTAAAAAAAAGATTTCAAAATAAAGATTTTTGAATGAGGTTGATATTACACTTAAAGAATGGCATTTCTGTGTTTACAAGGAAGGAAGATTAGTTATAAAACTATTTTTAAAATTGTGCCAACTACATTTAAATTTATAATGTCTCTTGGAATGAAAGTATAAATATTTATGAATTCATGTTATTAATTTCTGTAGCAAATCAGGTTTTATTTAAATATTTCTGAGGTAAAACCATTTCCTTGGATAATGGAATCCAAATGATTAATTAAAAATGTTCATTTATAATAAATATCTAACACAAGAGCTTGCAAATAGTTGTTTCCTTTGGTTTTTATGCTTTACTAATACCTATCATAATAAGATGTAAGCTGAAAAAAATAATTTGTAGTATGACAAAGCTGTTCAACTGTTCATTTAAGGGTGAACTATACCCTTAAATTATATGGAATATTAGAATAATTTTTGTCTGAACAAATCAAGTTTAATCCCTCCAAGGGGGCTGACTCCTTAGACATTAAATATAACCAAAGGAAATATCTTTAGAATTTGATTTAATCTATTAGTCTATTGTTGCCTTCCACAAGTGTTAATTGCCAAGAGACCTAAGAATGGAATGGCACTTACACTGAAACTAAAATGTCCTTTTTATGAACTATTTTTGTCTGTGTAATATGCTATGGAAGAAATCTACAGAGAACTATTAGCAAAATCAGCAATTTACAACTGATTAATTACTAAATTATTGCTTAATTGTTATTAGAAACTAGCTAATAATATATTAATCCTTGTTCATGGAAGATGATATGGAAGTACATATAACTGAAAGCTGTTTATATCCACTGACACAGGAGTTGATATGATACTAAAGATAAAAAACAATTGGTTTCAGCATCTTTCTAGTTCACATACATGTGATGCATACATTATATATTATTGCCAAATTTAAAAATACAAAGCAGCAGTTTTAGACAGTAGCCAAATTTTTCAAAATTTCTCTTTTAGGCCCCTTTCTCTTCTGTATACCAAACAGACTGAGAAAATGGGCTTAAAAATGAAACTCTACAGACAACACTTCCAGGGCTTGGGGTTATTAAGCTAAAAAATATAAGTAGCTACATACACATATGTACATTTTCCCCAGAAAAGACAGGAAAATAAAAGAAAGTACATAATGAAAAGATCATCCACTGCTGGAAAAAAAAAAAAAAGAAAAATATTTTTTTTCTGTTATATTTGGAGTTTTTATTAGGTTTTAGGGGGTTTTTTTGGCCCATTTTCCTAAGGAAAAAAATTGTTTACTACATAAAGTAATTTTAATAGGAATATTTGCCTTTCTCAATTTGAAGTGCAAAAGTTTCCATTTTACAATCTAGTCTTTGCAGATCATGAAAAACAATGACATTCCTTTTTCTTTTTTTTTTTAACAAAACCACCCAACATGTGTGGTTCACCACATGGTGGTTCAAAAGGTGGCACTCTTCCCTCTGTTGAGTTTAAATGCTTGTGTTGTGTACAGAGACAGGGAATAGCTGTCATTTAATGAAGTTGTATGAATTCCTCTCCCATTCATTAGTATATATGTCAAGAAAATGGGAAAATAAAATGCATGTTAACGATTTGCTTATTACTTACTAAGTCAAGCAATACCCTATTACAACTCCAACTATACCTCTTACCTGCCTCTCTGTGCTTATAGGATATAAATCAGCTCTGTTCACATTATGGAGTTACAGACTACAGAATTTCATTATGAATATCTATTTTTAATTGGTTTTGTCATTGTCAGATATTTGTTGTATCATAGAATCAACTGGGTTGGAAAAGACCTCCAAAATCGTCAAGTCCAATCCTTGATCCAACACTGCCGTGGTTACTAGACCATGGCACTAAGTGCCACATCCAGTCTCATCTTAAAAATGATCCATTATGTTCATTCTGCCCACAAATATACACTAAACACAGTAAAGAGAATAGCCCCTGATTACCTCTTTAGTCACCCATGTAAACTATTCTGCTATTGCTTTCTCTAATAACTAAAAGAATATTTACAATTTTCAGAAAGGAAAACTAATCCACTTTCTAGCTGTAACGCATTAACTGAAAAACTGCAAAATAACAGATGTCAGTGCAGATTGGATTTATTTTTCCAATATGCTTTCAAATGAATGAATGTGAAACTGTTAATACTTGTTGTATCTCAGAAAGTTGGTTATATTTACATGATTTTAATGTCTGGTTTTTTTAATGTTAGAACTGCAGTCGCATATGTGGGAGGTAACTGATGTTTGGCAGTTTCTCAAAAGAGCCTAGCTGCTATAAGCTTGTCATTTAGGATGACAGCCATCTTTTCTTTCCTATTTATTTTGAGATTTCATAAATGAGATAATTTTTTTTTCGCAGTTAAATACTGAATGCAGAATTCCTACTCACAGTAGAGCTCAATAGTCCGATAAATGTTCTAACAATGCTATATAGGCAAATGAAAAAGGGTATCCTTTTCCAGAAAGAAAGACCTTTTAGTGTCCTAAAGCACTCTTTCTTACATTGTTGTTGAAGCTGTACAGCGACATTTTCTTCTTGATGTTGAAGAAATACATAAGAAATATATTCATTCATGGTTCATTACTTGTAGGCATCTTGAGAATGTGATAAAATGAGATCCACTAACAAACCAATCTGCCGAGGTTATGGTCAGGAAAAATAACATTGTAAAGAGTAATGTCCTATTACTTTGAATCTACATCCTTTGATGCTGTGGAGTCAGGTATACTTACATTAATGACAAAGACTTTTTTCTTTTCGCTTCTGTGTTATAACATCAATATAGTTATGGGAGAATGAGCTGACCTGGTCTTTAGCTTTTTTTCTGCATCATCCACGTTGTCAGCTTAAGTCTCTCTGCAGACTCCTCATTAAAAGGGGGAGTGGAGGGAATGAACAGCTTGCTTTTTTCAGATTCTAGATGGGGTCTGTAAATCTGACAGGTAAAGAAGAGAAATGAGTGGGTAAGAAAAATTTTCATACTATTGAAATAGCAAAAATCTGTTTAGAAAGTCTTGAGAAAATTAATATTGGACAAAATAGGATTGTATACTACACCTTTTCTGAATATAACAAGCTTTGAGGGGTTAATCATTCAAAAATGCTTGTGACTGACACCCAGATAATCTGCAATTGGAAAATATCAGATGAATACCAGCTGAGATCCTTGTCCATGAAGAGATTACTTTGCATAAAGACTTGTGCTATTAGGTATTTCATCTGCACTTAATTTTCCTGTCTCCTCCATGTATGAAATATTTTTCTGCTATAGAAATATGAATCTTACAGATACAGCCTACTTGCTTGTTTTTAAAATTTAATTATCTAATGTGTTTTCAGGCATCAAATAACTTTATAAGGGCCATACAGAATGCACTTTTTGGTTTGCTTCACATAAATTTTTAAGATTTTACACAACTTAATATGCTGGGTTCCTTTGTGTGCTTGCAAGCATGAGCCTGCAATTTTCCAGACATGGATATTAAACTACGCTGCGCAGGTGTCCAAGTAGGTAGCTATGTAGCTTCAGGTCAGTACTTATCTGCTTGCTTGCTTCATATCTGACTATGCTGTTTACTTGAAATGAACCAGACTTAAATAAATACAGTAGTTACTTTATATGGAATCATGCTTTCCATTTTGCACATTTGCAGACACTGGAAGCAATGAAAAAGAAATCAGTTTGAAAGCTTAAAAGCCAAGGTTTATACTACAAGCCACTCAATTTTTATATTTCCCCAATGTATTTGAAAAGCAAAAGGTATGGAAAGGGCATGGAAAAAACAATTAGCATGTCATTATGAAATATCTAAGACTGAGAACCAAATTTCCTTTATCAGTTTGTGAAAAAGTATGTGGATTGTTCTCTGCAAATCCGAGCTAAACTGCTATGCAAAACTACTGGCAGCAGCAGGTACAGATAAGACACATGGAAGCATTTGAGGCTGTGTGGAGCAGGTTTGTGGAGCATTTGCAGAGCTCTGAAATAAAATTTTGCTGCCTGATAGGCTACTGCTGGAAAACAAACTATATTACATACATGGTTCCCTCCAATCCTATTTGGCAACCATGGAAGAGAAATCCCTGACCATGATGATTTAATCATGTCTGGATTGAATTTAATTTAATTTAATTTAATTAATTTTCTAGGCAGTCTGTTGTGTTCCTGTCTCTGAATTTTCTTTTGTATTTCTATAGACATATATACACTGTATCTATAAATATAATATAAAACATCTATAGATTATATGCACAAATATATATACTTCCAGACGATAGTGTGTCATGATGGAGCCTTTTAGCTGGCTTGTAAGCTCCTCCATAGGAGGAGCTTAGGTAAAATAGATTATTTATTAGGTAAAATAAATGCTAGGTAAAATAAGTAGCTGTATGTCACTATGTTGAGCTCTCCAGTACTTTAGAGTGTTTGAAGATTCACACTACAAGTAACTCACAGAAAATCTTTCCTATCACTTATGATTCAGACCCTGGGCTTCATAAGAATTGGCATACAAAAAATATTTTAATTTCATGAAAAGGAAAGGAAATATGATTATCTCAAAAGTAAGTAATTTAATCCTGCACAATAACATATGCCTTTACAGAATTACTTAAAGATATTAAAAAAGAAAACTTAGTTTCTGTTAGCCTCACAAGTTTTTATTACAAAATTAAAAAGAAATTAAAAAAGTAAATCTAATTTCCTTTTCAAATTGTTTGTGATTTTTCCAGTTTTGTATACCATTAGTCTTGAAGTAATTTATTAGTTTTGCGTTTTCTTATTGTGAGTTTTTTTATTACATGTTTCACTCGGCTTTCCATGCAAAAACTGAAAATTGAAATATAAGGAATGTTCCATAGGGTCAGTGCAAATGTCTGTCTAATCCTTGCAGTGGCTAAGAGCACATGAAGAAGAGTATGAAAACCAGGGCTTTTATATGACCCCTTCTCTTTTGGATTCTAGAAGTTCAGTGAAGCTGTGAGTTTAAAAGTATAATTTATGTTTAACAGCTATAAGTGGAACCATCTTCCAAAAGTGATCTTCTCCTATTGTCTTTTAGTATATGAAAAAGATTTGTGTTTATTTTTTACTTATAATGCTTTACCCTTAAGCCTTTATATTAGAGACCGAATCTCAAGATGACTGTACTTTTGCTTAAAAGAACAACCCCAGAAGCTGTGAATCCAGCAGATGATGTCAAAGTACCTAGAAAAAAACTGATATATAAAAAGCTATTTCTATAGTCTGAAATGGGTTCTTGTCAGGGCTTCAAAATCTGGATATAAATTTCTTCTGACCATGGAAGGCCTGCTTCTGGGTCAGGGGAGAGCAAGTGCTCTCAAGAAGTACGAGATTCGTGATTTTGCTCTCAGTGGAGTGTAAACTGCTAAAGGCTGCATGCCTGCAACTCGCATTCATAAAAAACTCTGGCTCCTTTGTATTCACAGAGGGATATCAAACTCCTACATATACTATGGCGGAAAAAAAAAAATATATATATCATCATGGCTAGGCTTCGCGAACGAAGATTTGAGAATATATATATATGCTGGGAAAATAAAGGTTCTGTCTCTGTCACAGGAAAGTATTACACTGATGCTTTTAGAAACTCTGGAAAGATATTTGTGACCTGCTATGCTGTGTTGTACACCATAAATTCTTCAGATTTCTGTTACAAAATGTTATTTTTGCTTTAGCTGGATTTAGAAAGAAAAACTACCTTTTAGGCTAGTATTTCACACCTCTACTGTCTGCAAAGTATACAAAAGGAAAAGGATTGTTTACTGGTTGACTCAAGGAATTCTAATTTCTCTTCCCATTTTCTATCTTTATGTCTTCATCTAAGCTCCTTAGGAAACAGCCATACTATCTATTCTCACAGAGGCTCTAAGCAGAGATTTATTAGCAACATGCTTCTGAATTCTTCAGATTAATATATGACTGAAATGCAAAGTGCCCTTACTGATTATAGAAATTGCAGCTTATATAGCCAGGATAAAGCATTTTTCATAGACAAGCTAGAATCAAATGCTGCTGCATTTATATCCAGAGTGTGTGTTAAAGTTAGGTAGTAAGAACTACCAGAAATTCATTAATTTTTTCTCCAATGAAAAAAACATGCGGTCTAAAAATATACTTAAAACATTACTTGGGCAGCATCTAGGAGTGCTTGGCTTTGAATTAGTCACCACGTACTTAGGGATAATTATAGCACTTAGCGGAGTGAGAGTGGGGAATTGTGGTTCTTGTTCCTGAAGCAGAGATAATTGCTGTGAACAGACTCTCTCCACCCGTGCCATTCTATAAACACTCAGTTTGGAAAAGTGGCAAAGAGATTGCTTAGCTTATTTCTGCAAAGAGTCTGGAGCATTAAAAGGAAATCTGTTTTAGTGAAATGAGTGGTAATTTTGCTGTCTTCTTCAATAGGTAGGTCTTACTCTACCGAAGTATCTGAGGTCTAAATACGGTTATTAGTCTATCTCCTTAGCGTTAGTAGTATCCATCTGACAATACCTGCTTTCTGCAGAAGTATCCCCAAAGGCTCCTAACTTACTCGTGACCCTCCCCTCTCTTTCCATTTCAGTCCCAGATGTCCTTACATGCATCAAAAAAGCCACACAAGAGCTGAATGTAAAACAGCCCACTCCTTTCTGAGGCAAACCCCATGTTTCTGGTATCTAGCAACTGATTGATGCGCATAGGCTTCCTTTGTTTCCTCAAGCTATGAATGCCTCCATCATATGCCTATTATTCCCACAGATGCTTTGATCAACCACCATACTTTCTCTCCAACTTTCACCAAAACCTGAACTGTACACAGTAGCAATCTGCTCTATGCAGAGACTGCAGATGAAAAATGCATCCAAGGACCATAATGTTTGATGAAGATGTTGCATAGGTTGGTGTTAGAACATGTTCTAGACAACTTGCTATTGTTTCTCTGTCCCCTTGTCAACCCCACAAGCCTTTTCATGTTTTTCTCAAAATCTCTCTTCTCTCTTTCTCACTTCTAGAATGGCTAAGACTCATCTCCAAATTTGGCAGCAAGTTCCCAAGGAAGAATTCACCCATTTTTTTTTTCCAAAAGCAGCACAGTGTGTTGGGGACATATTGAAAGAACTACTTCAGCAATGTCTCTCATGGCTTCTCCACCCTATTGGCCTGCAGTGGGACTCCTGCCATAAGGAGAGGGATGTCACATGCAGAAGAAAATCTGGGTAGTATGGAAGTATGGAAAAATGCATAACAATTGAAAAATTCCCAAGTAGTAAGCCATATATGCGATGAGACAGCTGGCCTAAGGAAGGGAAGCACTCAAAGCATTTCTGTTTCAGGTATGGACACCAATTTCAGATGTTCATACTAGTCTCCAAGATGGCAAGAGAGTCAGCAAGGAACTTGTGCAGAGCTTACTCTGCACTCATTCTCACTAGGAGAGAGACAACAAATTAGCAGATTTTCTTAGACCAAGAATAAAAAAAAAGCAGGCCTTTCCTCATTCCATATACTTACATTTCTCAGTCTTTCCTACTTCTCTAATGGAATATCTAGCATAACCATCCTCTCTCCTTCAGAAACCTGAATCTTCAGTGTGAAGTTCAGCTACCTAAAAGACCAGTATCTAAGCTTCCTCACTGGAAATAAAAATACAACCCTATTGCTCTCTATTATCATCTAAAGCCACACAAGAAATATTTTCAAAGTATGACCACATACTGAAATTACTTTTGGGTCAGACACAATAACCTATGAAGATGTTTTAAAAATACAGTTCTGATTCAAAATGTTCTTTATTATCTGAGTATGGAATTTAGCTTATTGTTTTGTGATCTTAGTATAATGTAAAATAATCTATTGTTAGAGTTGTCTACCAAAGAAAACTGTGAGTCTAAGTTCCTCTGTCATCCTTCATTTGATCAGATAAACACAGTGTGTTTTTAAGGCAATTGCATTTCATTTGCATGTTTCTATATTTCTGAAAAAAAAAGCAAAACACAGGCTTAGTACTCTTGTATGCACATTAAACAAACCATATTTTTAATATTGGAGAATATTTCATATATGATGTAATGTCAATAAGTATTTTTTCACCCCAGTCAGCAAAATTGAGTTCCAATGGAATTATTCTTCACATGAGAATCAAATGCTGGCAATGTAGCATCTAAGGAAGCAGAAGCATAATTTTAATCATGATTTTTACATGCTTTTTAAAATAAAAATCACAATATATAATAATATTTGTTACCTATGTACAATTTTTATTCCTAGATCAATTGTCAAAAAACAAAATGTCAATCCTCAACTGTTAAAAACATGACTTCTTTGTTCCCATTTTAAGTTGTTTCTCCTTGAAATGACATTGCTAAAAATATATTTTTGGGAGTAATTTTCAGTTCTTTTCAATGTTATATGTTTCTTCTGTGGGGTTTTTACCTAAAAATAACTACCAACCTTGGAATTTTCACACTCTTCACTCTGTTTTTTTTTTTTTTTTAATATTTTGTGCACACCATGAAGTGACACTATATTTTTAAGGAAAGACACCTATTATCCTTTTTTGGTATATCCTGTCTTCGAAGTTCTGTAAAGAAAAATGATATAAAAATCAATAGGTTGGGATTTTTTTCTTATTTCTTCTATTGATTGTCCAAAAGCACTGACATCAATATCTGCACCACTTCTGTAAAGAACTTCCATAATTTTAACTTAAGAGAGCATGCTGGTTCTAGTATTTAATAAATCAATTCAATACAGACTCTTTGTTCAGCTTGCTTTCAATTTTCAACAATTAGTTGATGAGTTGTGGTTTTTGCAAAATCTAATTACAGTCTCAGATCTGTAGGGACATCTTGGGGTTTTTTAATCAATCCTTATGTATTGAAAATCTTCTTACTCATCACCACAATCTGAATAAATATGAAATAAAAACTTCTTTATTATAGAGTCATAGGAAAATTTACTGACTTAACTAACATCTTGAACATAGAAAGCCCAATAAATATTGAGTGATTTTAATGTTTCTTTGCTTTGGACTGTCAGGATGAGTAGTTCTTCAAGACAGTTCCTTGAAGAGAGCTTGGGAGTATATAAAAACCACCAGAACATTTGGGTTAGACCAGTCACTGTTTGAGTAAATTGTTAATTTTTGAGTAAGTGATACCTCTCTTCTGGGTGCTGACTGGTGGAGAACTGAGAATTAAAAAGAACAGACACTACAGGCAGCATCAGATACTACTGGGGTAAGAAAACACAAGAGAGGATCCTTCTATATCCATCACTCACATTTGAACCAGTGAATGGCATCTCCTGGAATATTTTGTCAGATGATAAGCAACGGTGGGCAGATTCCAGAAATGTCAGCTGCCTACCTTATCGGTCAACAGGTGAACTCAGCACAGATTTATACGCATGGGCATCGACTCTTTCCTCTGGAAGCTGTCCCTTCACTGATGGCCAAACGACACTGCTCAGTCAGTATCATCCTCAGGGTCCAGACATTCCTTGTTGACAAGATAAACTGAATGTTTGTGAAAGAGACATCTGGTAGCCAGATGCACCAGCTGCACTGCCAGCTCTGCTCCCTGCCTACAACTCTGCAGTTTTTGGAGAAATAGAAGGTGTTCAGTGGCTGCACAGCTACATTCCCAAAGTCCAGCTGCTCTCAGGTTGCAGACCAGAAAGGCTTCTAAAGAGCACACTGAAATAACTGGGTTGAAATGTAATGGTGTCCTGATATCGATGTGGTCCTTTATCAGGAGCTATTTCTGCAGAGTTGAGCTAAGAAACAGGAGAGCCTAGGAAGCAGCTGCCAAAAGCCTCCTCAATGTGCCATGCAGATAAGCAGAGGAAAAACACCAGGCAATCTGGAATAGCTCCTGCATGCCCACGGAGTATGCAGATATAAATGCTACAGTATGTGCTTTCTGCATTCATACCTGATCCTCTTCAAATCTGTGCTACTTGGTGATCTGAGGGCACAGGGATCCCTTTTAAATGAACATGGATGTATGGCCCTAGGTACGAACAGAATCCTTTTGCTCCTAAACACTTTTCCCTAGTTTAATTTAGCTTTCTGTTACGTTAAGTACTCATTCTAGCTACAGTTTGTTGACTCAGAGTTCTCAGTATTAACACCTGAGAACAAAATCAGAAATCAGTATTTTGAAATCAAATGTGTTCTTAAAACTATAGAGAAATCTGTGAAGTTTTCAATTGACTTAATTTAAGCTGCCTTAACCTCTTAAAGGACACAGTGTAGTTATCTGTATGTCATTCTATGTATTACTGCACTCTAATGTGTTTCTTGGGGACAAGGTTTTACCATTATAAGTACTTGCATCTGCACTGTTGCACAGAAGAATATCAAACACATCCAGATAAAAGACAGCAGTTGAAAAGCAAAAATGTCTTTTAGATTTAGTTTACAGACTGTAAGCAGTAGGAGAGTGTTGTTTTTTTTAAATCCTGTATATATATATGAAAAAAGAAGCTGAAAAAAATTTTTTTTCCGGTCGTAGAAAAGTTTTTTACCAGTACACATGCAAAATATTCACTTTAATGAAAGTAAAATGGATAAAAATAAATTTGAGGAGAATACAAGATGAAACAAGAAGTAACTTCATCGAAATTAGGCAGCTACAAGAACAGAGCAAAGTCCAAGTGCACATTTCAGAGTAGGGCCAGCACACCCTGCAGAATATTTATCATTAACATGGATCATGCAACGGAAAAACACAAGTTAGCTGCAGTAATATTCTCATTCACAGAACACTAACTTCAAAAACTAGTGTTTGGATATTAACAAGAGTGTATTATTTAATGGTTTTCCT
The DNA here is from genome assembly GCF_001604755.1 of Lepidothrix coronata. Taxonomy (NCBI): domain Eukaryota; kingdom Metazoa; phylum Chordata; class Aves; order Passeriformes; family Pipridae; genus Lepidothrix; species Lepidothrix coronata. The sequence continues at coordinate 125,014 of NW_016690318.1, forward strand.
TAAAAGTCCTTTTCATTAGGCATTTTTGACCTGACTACTTTCTTCTACTTCCCCATTTAGGGGATCAAGTCTTAAGAGACAGTAGTTGCATAACATGAATATTTTCTTGCTTTTATTTTCTATCTTAAAAAAAATTTACCTTTAGACACAAAAGCAAACAAATACAACAAATATCCAACACTTTTTTTACTTAGACAAGATGGTGTCAATGAAAGCTGATCTTAGTACTGTTTATTTAGACACTAAAGTGCCCATAAAGGAGAGAATTTATCCTGTTTGCAGTGATATGCAGGTTAAAAATAGCATGGTAGTGAAACAAAACACATGATGACAATGTGCCAGATGACAACTAAATGGCCTAGAAATGGAATAGAAATGAATTCTATGTACAGTCATTTTTTCTCGGATGCTCTCATTTTCTATACAGATTTTCTTTTCTTAGTTATCGTCTGCTATAGCATGACTCAAAAGTTGAATAGTTAACAGAATCCAGTGTTAACCACAAGTTAGAGATAGGCTACTAAATCTGGAGTTGGTGTTTGAGGAGGTGGGAGGGATTGTTTTGTTCAAACAAATTCTAGTTTTTATCCATTAACTGTATTCATCATTATTTCTTTTAATTAACAAGCGAATTTGTAAAAAAATTACCAAAGAAAAGGCAATTCTAATATTTTGTATATCATTAGTTTAAATATCTTACAGGAAACATTTCTGCTAACACAACTCAGTGTGCTTTGAGAACTGAATTTATTCAAGAGATTGATTGGTTTTCATATTATCTCTTTTCTATCATAGACAGAATGTTTTACTATTTTTTTTCCTCCCTTAGTTTGCAGAAAGTAAAAGTTAGGGACAAGAAACAATATAGAATCCACTTTTTTAAAAAAAAAAATTATCAGAAGTGTTAATCATCAAGCCTAATTAAGATAAATCTTAAGTTGCAAAGAGATTCTGCCTAATTTATGCTAAGAAATGTTTATAAGGAATGTTAATAATGACATGAAAGGAAGTTAGTCTGACTATTGTTACTATTACACACAGAATAAAAGCTTTTCAGAATAAACTACACTTCAAAATTAGTCTGTGAGTATTCAGAAGAGCAAACTTCAAGTGCTTTGGAAATTTATAATCCTTCTTGTGAAGTTAACATCACTGGCCATATATAGGTGTGTAGTGAAATTAATTTTCTAATATTAAGGAAAAGTCAGGGATTTTCTTTTTAAATCCTCAAGATTATAAATTTTTGAAGTACCTTTCCATTACATATGCTCAAATCCTTCAAATGCAGTACTGTAAATACATTCACTTCTCCCTCCCCAAATTGATTATGTCTCTAAATATTGACTACGGCAATTGCATCATCATTTTCAGTATTTAAAGAAACCTGGTGGTGGTATCAATTGTATTATTTTGTAAGTGATTTCAGGTCAAAACCCATAGTATTGATTAGACTCCAGTTTTGAAAGAAACAAACACATGGAACATCAATTGCTTTATCTTCCTGTGCATATATGCGTGTGTGTGTCTGTGCGCACATGCGTAGCTGCTTATTTTTATGGATATGGTTTTACTAGTCCCCTGAGGGAATGGTGACATAAATCAGCTAATCATGAGTGCAAAATTATCCTTTGGGCATTTAATTCATTGTCAGAATACGCAAAGCCATTTCACCTAAATGATTTTTAAATTATTGAAGAGGCTGGGTACTATGCTATGTATGGGCTGAAAACTGATTTTCTTAAATACAAAATGGAATTCAGATGTTATTAAGTATGCATGCTTGCTGCTTTCCTTTGTTGTATGCAGTGAAATATTTTTAAAGTTGGAGATGTTTACAGTGCTGGAGCTGACTGAACTCCAAGGCTCTTCACTCTGAAGTAAGGATTGTGAGCTCTATTGCTTACAGTCTTGATAGGCAACAGAGGGTCCATGCCTTGAGTACATACACAGCTTTGCACTGTTTAGGTCTCACTGCAGATGGCTATTTCACCTTTGCAGAAAGTCTCAGGGACTTGTACTAAATGTTTGAAGACTGTGATTATTTCAGAAAGGTGATAATATTAAACAGTATCTCCACAGAAACATATGTGTACGTAGGATATAGATATAGCTATACATGTAAACATTAAAAAATATGTTTATTAAATAACTTAATAATTTCTTTCTTAAGACCTCTGATTTGATTCTTTCTGCCTCTGAACACAAGATTTAATTTATTGTCATTGATGTGGGCAACATATCTTACAGCTTTCAGGTTGTAAGAGGACTTCTACATAATAATCCTTACTATTCTAGAAAATCCCCTCATTGTCTAGTTGCATACAGTCCTATTCAAGCAACCTTTCCATACAAATTATGTCTAATGTAATTTCAGAACAATCTCTGGCACTGGCAACCAGTGAATCTCTTTTAGTGTTAAATACCTTAACAGAGCCTATGGCTGATTTTACTAGAAAGAGACTCAAATCTAGCTCTGAATTTAACACTATTTCACATATTAAGTCTATGATACAGAGAATTTTGAAACTATTTTCAAAATTAAAAAAAAAAATTCAAAAAAACTAATTTCAAAAGGCAGACAGATGGTCAGTTGTAAAAAACAAAGATAACCCCCCCCAGGAAAGTTATGTTAATGATATAAATTGTCAACACCATTGAAGGAGGAGTGTTGCACAATTATTTCCAGGACAGGTTTTTGTATCTGCCTTTTTCTGTATTTGTCAGGACTGGTTGCAGAAACAAAGATACAAAATAATTAGAACAACAAATCTCAGTTCCAGACAGTATAGCTTGGCAAGATTCTGAAGCTTCTCTAAGATTTATGTTCTTTCAATTTTTGACCGATGCTGAATCACTGGTCTGCAGATATGGATTTTCTGATTTTTATGGTTTTATTTGATGATTCTTATAAAAAATAAAAGCAGCAATATTAGTGAGTGAAAACTTTTTATATTTCAGTGTGTAATTCAAAAGCATGCTTTATCACTGTGTTCTGCTTATGATGAGTTTTTATAGGTAGAGGTTTCACTTTTTTTACAATTAATTGAGTCCTTGCAATTTTTCTTACTCCTTACTCCCACTTTGAAGATTCAGCAATACACAGTTTGAAAAGTTCCTTGAAAAATTTTATATAGGAGGTTACAGGAAACATAAGAAACACTCTCAGTCTTACCAGACATGATGACAGAGGATAGCTTTGCAGAATTTGCCACAGACTGGGTCCACCTTCTCATGTACCCAGTGCTGTGTCAGGATAAAACCTTCTCAGGCAGGTTTTGGATGTCTGTGCTGGCCTCAGACAGAGCCTTCTTCTAGTTCTTCAGGATGACACTCGAATCTAACTCACTCATGGAGAGTGGATCATCACTCTCATAACCAAGAATTTAGTTAAGTTGTATTTACATACAATACTGTAGTTGAGTATGATATTATTATAGATACATTATTATAGAATTAAAGTATTATAGTTACATCATAAATCCTGTTAAGAAAACAAGCCCCTCTTAAAAAAACCTGAAGTTGCAGAACAAAGTCTTTCCTGTTTCAAACCTAACAGCTGCTTCACAATCATGTCCCCATTTTTAAAAATTACTTCGAATTTTACATTTCTTTCTCATGTATATTATTTTATGCATTTAAAATGGTTCTTCAGGTCTGAGATGGAGTTTTTGGTATCTCTGGGCTTCACTTCCTCACTTGAAAATCTAGAGTAGACTTCATAGACTGTTATGCATGCCATTTGTCAAAAGTTGAAATAACTGTTTATTGATTTAGAATGTTGAATTTGAACTGTCATTACCTGTGGATTTTCCCTAACAGCACTCTTTACATCTTCAAAAATATCTATGATTACCCTGGGGCATACGTTATCCACAGCTCTCATCCAGGGCTCCACTTATACCAGCACATATATCTGTTATTCTCACAAGTAGGAAGTACAGAGTACTGTTGCATTTCTGAGTTGTAATCAGACATGAAGTATGAGATGCTCGCTTTTCAGTTACAATGGGTTCTAAGAAATGGATTCCTCTGTATTACCAATTTTCTCTGAAGATTTCTGTTTGCAGTCTTGACTTTCTCATAGGATTACACTTTAAACTGAATGTAACACTCTGGCTAATGTTTTTCCTTTTTTGAATTGGAATTTAGAGTGTGTGTATATGTATGTACATGTGTATATATGTGTATATCAGCTATTAATCCAGACAGTTGTACACACAAGCAAAAAACATTCAGCTAGCTTTCAGAGCTAACTGAAAAGCAAGGTCATTTGAACTTAATTTTATCATTTGCATATGAAAAAATAAAAGTCAGATTGAGGAGCCTTTGAAAAATTTGCATCTTCATAAACAACTGGGAAACCATCATATATTGATAAAAAGACTGTCGTTTTCAAAAATCTATTTTCAATGCCTCCTCCTGTACATAGTGTATCTTCAGTTATCTCTGTATATGGTCTTTAAAACTACTGCTCATTATCATCAAGTTATTTCAAATATAATGTTTCAAAAATAATATTAATTTAAGGAAAATATATTTAATGTACATTTTATACTTCAAATATAAAACCACATAATGGTTTAGACCTTAAACAAAATTAGGGTCCATAATCACTGTAATAATAAAAAATAAACTGAATGGTTTTCTGGAAGAACAAACTTTCCCAAAGCAATCACTTTTTTCTTTTCTTTTTTTTTTTATTCACAGCTGCAAGTTGAATAGAAAAGTAAACCTGTTTCTAAGAAAGGAACATATTTGTATTATGTAGTGTGGGACATGATTTAGGAAAGAATAATATAAAGCCAATAAAACATAATGCAAGTTCTTTGTACAGGCATCACAGTAAATTACCCAGTGCTGTTTGCTTTTTCTCCCCTTTACCATGAACGGCATTTTTCAAATAATTGCTGTAAACTTTCTAATTACTCTTCACAATAAAGCAAATAATTCTCAGTTGCAAAAATTTTTAAATTAACTGTCATGTAATCATGTTCCTAACCTTTCTAAAGTCCTTGGATGTCATACTCAGCCCCATGATGTTCAACACTAGTCTTCACATTTCTATGACTATTAAGTGATGATAAACAGTAAGGCATGCAAATGATATATAATTGTATGTTGCATTCCCCATAGCATATTACAAATCACGCCAGAATTTCTGTGGTCAGGTCATATACTTTGTTAGGCCAGGCAGCATGTGATGTCACTCCCCTGATAATCATAAACATTTTGCATAGATTTTATCTGCTGTTCAAAAGAAACATGTAATTATTGACTAGGCCAACCAGATCTAATAAAATAATAGGGACTTCCAAGTCCTATAAGCATGCACCAATCAAATCCCTTTAAAGCTTCCACTGCTACCTGACCCACTGTATGTCTTTTCAGAAAAGTGCATCTTTTCCAAAAAATTAGGAAAATATCACAAACATTTCCAAGATCTCTGAGGCTCACTTGTGCCCCCACCTCCCCTCCTCAGCCTTGCTGTGTGTCTACAAACTTTCTGAGATATCACTGGTCAATGAAGATCATTCTTTATCTGTTTCTAACATAGTTATTTTTAAACTGGTCCATGCATATTCCAGTATCTTCACTGTAGGAAGTAGGACAGTTCTAATCTATCCCAGTAATCAGGGATTTGGATTTTCCACACATAGATACACACATATATCTATTTGTGTCTCTACATATCTTGATATTATCTTAATTAGATTTGAATTAAGGGCTATTTCTTTTGGGCAGTGCTCATACATAATGAAATATTTTAATCTTCTATTGGCAAGCTCAGAGGAGACCTGAGTTTGCAGTTAGAGACACTGCTTTTAATGTAAACAAGAAATGAATAAGAAAATATCAGTGAAGAGACAGAGTGAACAGAAAAATTATGGTGAAGTATTATTTAGCTTTTCGTGGTGCTTCATTTTGTCTGTCTTAAAGAAAGATAAAGCCATCTTTCGACTGTAAAACAGCATCCTCCACATACTGGACTTTTACTGATATTTTTAAGTATTGAAACTTTCTGCTCTTGTTTTAAGGTGCTGTAAGATGAGAGGCCCACAATGAGATACCTGCTTTGCTTTACGTTTCCTATAGATCCTGCTGTGGAATATGCCATATCCACGCTGTTTTCTATTAGGTGTTTTTTGCTCAGTCTGGCTTGCTTTCCAGGCTCAATCCTTTTGGTTGTTTTTTCAGCAGCATAGAAGGAACACTTTCAAGAATGTATTTGGAGTGGAGGGGGAGGTGGGGAGAGGTGTCTTTTTTTATGTGGGAGAGGAAAAGTCCCAAAGATAAGAGAGAAGGAATGCCTCCTTTGCTACCTGCCAATACTTTCTGCTGCTGAAAGAAGTGCAGAATTTTTGAATCCTCCCTCCATGGGTAAGAAATGGGTGGAAGCAATTTGTTAAATGACCTTACTATCACCGAAAAGTCTCTATCTATAAATACAGACATCAATTTTGCAGTGCATAGATACATAATGCTTTTCTTGCAAACATTAGTAAATCATACTAATTCTGTGGACCAAGTTGTACCAAATTTCTTTTTGTTAAGCAACACTTGCTAATACTGAAGACTTCCAGAACAAAATAGAACTCAGCAAGGATGATGGGAAGTATACTTTTATGTTAAAAATTTATTTGTACGTTTTACAAAAATACACATGCAAATCTGTCCATTTACTTTTGTACCTATGGATGCATTCTTTCATTATTTGAAAAAGTGATACTGTTTATTTGATTCTGAACAAAAACTAAAATCAGAGTTATGGTTCTTCAGATGACACACTGGGGACATGCTGTAATTCTGTAGTATACATGCATTTGTCAGAGATGAGTAGTTTCTACTATTACCTATCTTGCACAAGGTCTTACCCTGCCTGCCATCAGCTCTCCACAGAGCCCACCTTTTGACTCTTCAAGACTGGCTGCTTTCCCATTAGGCAACAGGAATACTGGCTACTCTAGAGACTGCCCCCGCCATCCACCCAGTTCGCTGACTCCCCTTACTTTTAATCACAGACTTGGTGGATTTGCCATGAGGGGTTTTATAATCTGAGGGCTAGAATAATTACCTAGAGGAGCAGCATATGCAGATGACATCAGAACACAGTTTTGGCTCCTATAGCACTGTAGACTGAGAAATCCAAAAGTCCAGGACATAGCACCCCTCTCTATGCTTTGTATCATGCACTTTCTTACAAGTCATTATCTCTGTCTTACAACTGTAAAGCACTTAAATTGCTTAATGACTTTAGCTATGCACTAAGCATGAATTCCAGGGCTTGTCATTAGCCTTGCACATTCAGTTTATGCTACATGTCTTTAGATATTATGTTTAAAAATTATTCCCTATATAATACTTTAGGTGTCCTGCACTGTTAGTGCTGTAAGAGACTGTAGACATCCAGCTCATTAATCCCTTAACAAGTTGTTTATCAGTGACATTCTGGCAGTTCAGCTGCATAACTATAATAGTCAGACTTCCTGCTCTCTAGGCCTGCATGACATTTCTTAAGCCTAAAATCTGAGGTCACATTTCTCAGGAGCAGTTTATTATCTAAATGTAATTTTAAGTATCTTGCACACAAGTCATTTTCACAGCCTCATGTGTTCCTGGAGCAAAGAGTAAGTTTTGCTTTTGAATGCTCAGTTTTAGACCCAGATAACCAGCAGTATCTCTATTTGACCTCTGTTCTGGTGGAATTGATGGCAAGTGAACCCCTCTGAATCCAGACCTCCCTCCTGATCCCACATTACAGGACATACAGGCAAGCTCAGTTTGTTTCTCAGGTCTCACTCCTGCAAACACCATGTTCTCAGAGATGTGCTTTGGTGCAATTATTTAAAATGGTTTAAGACAATATCACTTCATCGGTTTAAGCTCTGCCTCCTGGCCAGAGATTGCTGCAAGGAACGTGTAGGTTAGAGGTGAGGTTTGTTTGTATTGAGATAATAGACTATGAATTGGGGCAGGAGAGACACAAACACGTCCTGTTCTACTATGAAGATAGTAAGCTCTGTGAAGAAGTCTGGCATACTGCTGTGGGCATTAACCTTTCAAATTTATTCAATTAACTGAACTCCTTTATATAGTTGACTGACAGATCTTTTTTGTGTTGTTTAGGGCTACTTCCAGGTGTAAATCCACTTGCTTTCCTAGACCCATTTGGCATGAAGGCTGAAGTCTGCTGGACAGTTTTGGTGTGCTAAGTCTGTCTAACTAATAAATTTATCCAGTTGTAGGAGGAGAACAGTGGCCTAGAACAAGCATGCCACTCAGCCTGACAAGCCCAAGGACATTAAAAAAGACATTTTACAAGAACACTACATGTCATTAGAAATGACAGGCTATATGCTTAAATACAAACTCAAGCCCACCAATACAACTTAGCATTTCTAGCAGCAACAATCCAGTTACCAAAGTTAAATACTATCAGTTCAAAAGATGATGGAAGCAAAAATGAGACACATTTGAAAGGTTTGAGTAGCTGCAAAAATAAAAGCTGGACTTCAAACTCTACTCTTATCTAAAACACATTGCCTATGTATTACATACATTGTGAGAACCTGCAAGGAGAAAAAAAAAAACAACAAAAAAACCCAAAACAAGAGAAAAAACAAATTAACAAAAAGAAAGAATGCCCCAAAAAAACCCACCCCAAAGCCCATCAAACCACACGAGAAAGAGAACGGAAAAGGGTTGAAAGGCTGAAGAGCTGAAAAGTGTCATTATTAGTGTTCCTAAATGTATATCCAGCTTTTCTTTCCTTGGTTTCCCGAATCAGGCAATTAAATAACCATTGCAACTTCAGTGTTACTAGTCTGTGTGGCTGTGGAAAAATTAGAAAATGACATTTTAAAAGGCTTGGTATTTAGAAGGTAGATAAAAATGGATCACGTATCTGGATGTTCCATAGTTCATCTTTCTAAAAACCGTCATGATGAACTCTTTGAAGGTCTCAATGCTCAGAATCATCAGAAAAAGAAAAGAGTTACCTTTTTTCCAATTTTGTCTTTCATAACTGTGGCCTGTTCTCCCTGTTCTGTGTTCATGGCTGTACATCTGGCCTGAAGTCCATGGATGCTGGAGACGTCGAACTCCAATGACAACTAGATTTACACAAAAAAGTTGCTTTGATTTGAAAAATTGGTTTTAATAAACAGGGACAACTGAGGGCCACTGGGGGTTGAACTTCTTTATATATATGATGGGAAGGCATTTGTGGGAGGCTGTGCCCTACAACAAAACTAGATAGGCCTGTTTCCATGATATCCATGCAAAATTTATTGAAATTAATATGAGTCATTAAACGGATTTCAGAGTTTTCTAAGACAGATCTAAAGGAGCAGCAATACAACTGAGTGTAATGGTTTGAAAAACTGAGGTTGTAGTGAACTGCCGCTATGTAACATCAAAAACGTTAGATTAAATCACAGAATCAAAATACACACACCCCAAGCAAACAATCAGCTTACATTTTCATCAACCAACGGAAATCGTACCAACTATATTTCATACACAAAAACTCAGGTTACAAATTAAACATTCTAAAATAAAGTACAAACATATTTTGCTATGTTAGGAATGTTTATTTTCTCACTAACTAACTTATTGTTTCCAAGCATTACGTTCCCAGCACTGCCACAGTGAACACAAAGCAATTCCAGCAATGTGGCCCAGGATCTGGACACCTCACTGATACCCAATGTAGAAAGTACAGTAGCAGCACTTGTTTCCAGTCTTACCCTCCGGGTGTGGAGTAACAGCCCACTGTCATTTATTCGAAGCCCGAAGCTTTTAACAGAAGGTAATGCCTTTCAGGGAGTTCACTGGGGGATCGAGCAGGCATCCCACACCTGACCGATCCCAGGCTCTCCGTGCTTTGGCGGTGCTTTACCCGCGGGCCACGAGGAAGAGCAAGACCCGACTCCCGCTCCGCGGGCTTTCTGTGCCAAAGTGTGAACGTGTTTCTGTTCTCAGCACGTTTCGCGCTGCAAAACTCGTGAGACACCTAAAAGGCCGCTTTATGCATTAATTTTGGAGGTTTGCCCGTCTAGACTCTAAACCCAAGCTCCGGGCGCCTCCGCCCGCTCCAGGGGCCCTGGCTGGCCTCCCTTCGGCCGCGGCGGCGGAGGGCGCGCGCCGGCCGCTCCCGTGCTGCCGCCGCCGCCAGCCCGGCTCGGCGGCGGCCCCGCGGAAACAGCGCGCAGTTCGCGATCGGCAGCGTTTGGGATTTGCTTGTTCCCTCCCTTCAGCAATCCCAAACTCCGTGTCAACGCGCTTATTTCCTCCTGCCTCCCAAACCAGCTTCCTGCCCGCGCTGCTGCTGCTGCTGCTGCTGCTGCTGCTGCTGTTGCTGCTGCTTCTCGCCTACACCACCCGCCCCGCCGCGCCGCCGGTTCGCGGGCGGCCCGGGACGGTGGCGGCGGGGGCGGGGGGCGGCCCGCGGGCGGCCCCGATTGGCGCAGCCGGCGCACGTGGGCCCGCCCTCACGCCTCGGCGCTGGCAGCGCGGCTGCCGCGGCCGCGGGGCACGGCACGGCGGGGCTAGGCACGGCGGGGCAGGACAGAGGAGCGCACGGAGCTTTGCTCCGCGCGGGTCCCCGCGCACCACCCGCGGCGCTGCGGCGAGAAGAGGGAGAGGAGCCAAGCAGAGCCTGCAGAAAGGTGGGTGCGAGGGCGGCAGTCGCTTGCTGCGGGTTGCGGTGGCCGTGGGGTGGGCGGGGGCGGCGTGCCCACCGGTTCCTTCGGAGCTGCGCCGCGCCCGCCGCGTTGGCGCTGCCGGCTGCCACGGCGCCCGCCGGAGGAGCTCTCCCAGGAGCGGGGCAGCGAGTTAACGATTAACTCCGCGGTGGCGTCCTCCGCCCCGACCCGGAGCCGGGAGCACCTGGGCGCCCTAGGGGTGCCGGGCCGAGGCAGCTCTGCACCCTCGGGGCGAGGCGCTGTTCCCGTGCCGCGGGCGGGGGCGGCCGCCGCCGGAGCTGCGGAGCTCAGCCGGGGCGGGCGGTGTGTCCGGCAGCGCAGCCCCTGCCCGCGCCGTCGGAGCGGTGGGAGCGGAGCGGCGGGGTGTCCCGGCCCTGCAGCCCCCCCGGCAGCAGGTTTTGCTTGTACGCCGACCCCACAGTCCGCGTTGCCGGGAGCCGCTGGGCGAGTGGGGAAGAGCAGCACAGAACCGGCCAGCAAACGTTAAGCAGCTCTACGGGTCCTCTTCCAACACGATGTTTCAGGAGTAACCTTGACAGTGCAGTGAAACGGCCACTGCCACCATCCCCGCCTTCTGTTGGAACCAGCTTTGGGAATGGAAAAGTAAAACCTACAATAGCTGTCGTCTTTATCCATTTGTGTTGTGCTGATGCTGATGGAGTCTGAAGTTCAAGGAAATATTTACCATTATTTAGAGAAATGTGGGGTTTTTTTCATCATATTGTGCCCCCTGTCAAGCAGAGGAGCTTAAGTTTTAGGAATTTCATCAGTTTGCAAACCTCTCTATCTTTTTCTAAATATAAGCTGTCTTTTAGGAGATCTTCAACTTGACTGTTTTCCTTTAGTGAGTCAGAGCTAGTGTTATGGCTTTTCATTGCTTGAACAGGCTTCACAGACCATGACACCTCTCTTAAGAGTTTTAAGAATTGTTGCTCATGTGATGGGGATCATCTGGGAACTCTGCCTAATGTTACTGAGGCAGACAGGGCCTTATCTTTTTCCATCCTGAAATACTGGAAGATGGCAATAAGGTATCTTGTTTCTCTTTTGATTATGGCATCTAATCAATGCTGTGGTTTCCAAGCACCCTTTAACTCTGTTTTTTTTCTGTAATGGTAGTAAGTTCTTTTAATGAGGCCCTAAGAACTCCAAACATGGTAGTTTTTTTTTTTTTAAGTAATAAACACAGAAGAGATACTTGTGGTAGTTTGAGTGCAAGTAATCATGATGGTGAACTGGGATTTTTTTTTTCCCCTCACCTTCTGTGAATATAAATTTACAACTTCTTGCCCCTAGGAAGAATGATCCCCTGTGGGGTTGATGCTAGTCTGCTTGGTAAATTTCTTGAAAAAGTTACTTTCAATGAAATGTTTTAGCATCTTTCTGCCTGGGGGAATGCAGTTATGGTGTAGTCATGCCACACTAATTTCCCTTCTGTATACTGTTGGTTTTTTATGAGAATATACCTTAAAAGTTGGATGGCACCTTTAAAGATGCACTAAGGGAAAACAATGAAAGTAAAAATTACTGTGACATTTTGAGGTAGATTCCCAAGGTGAAGGAATTTTCAGGTGGGAAAATAGCCTAGGAAGAATTGTACTGTGGAAAGAAGGGGGTGTTTTATGCCTGAGTAAGAGTGATTGCTGTGGAGACTGAGTTTGCTCTTTACTTGTACATGTTGATTCCTCCTCTCCATTTCATTTATCTCCACGTTTCTGACTGTGTCTCTAGGCATGGTCTGGATTTGAACATCTAGAATCAGGGAAGTGAGATGATAATATAGTAATATGTGCTATAGAAGGCCCAAGAGAGAAGTATTTTACATTTTTTTCTTCCAGATTTATTGATGTTCAGATCATCTCACTCTTGTGTGCATGTGGGGCATATGCTATTTATAAAATCCTCAGTATGAAGATTTTCCTTTTTCCCTTTAGGTTGAATATTTTTTCTTTGCACTACTTCAGGCTACTAATACTAGAAGTTCACTTCTCAAGATAGATTCATCAATAGATACTTCTTGTGCTTGTATTGTTGTTACTAGATTAAAGTGTATGTTTTAGAGAATTTAAAAATACCTTTTTTAAAAAATGCTGCTTAGAAAACTATATGGGATGAGACATCTTCTATTTTATTATGAATAAAATTCTGTGAAATGCCAACTGGAAAATAGTAACAGTTAGTCCGTTCTGGGGGGAGGCATGCTGTCTAAATAATAGTGCATTTGTTCCTTTGTAATTTAATGTCTGTTTCCAGTGAATAGCTGGTAAGCTAATGTTGCCAAGGTTGTAAAAAAGTGTTTTAATCACAGTTTTGGAAGCCTGTATTTGGATAACATGATGGTAAGACAAACATGTCTTCTGTTTTTAATCAGACAGGAATGTTATAGCTAAAATGTGTACAGAGACAAGTCAAGTCCTTCAAGAGAACACTCAATTTGCCTAGTCTTTGATTGGTGGTCTCTAGCGATGTTGGGGATTTGAAAAATGGATGAACTAAAAAACCTTGGCATTAATTTGTGTAGTAGCCAGATATGCCAGTGTATTCATTAATATACTTTTGCATATGACTGCAGCAGGCAGTGCTAACTGTATAGAAGCATGTTTAAATTTAGGCTTTAGGGTTGTCTACTTGTTGTTTTGAGTCAGGACATTCAAACTAGGGTTAATCTAGTATCTTATCAGTACTAACAAACAGTGCCTGATTGTTTCTGGTTGCTTCTTGTGTAGCATTCCTTGGTTATACAGATCTTTAATATGGAACTACTAAACCTTTTTTTTTTTAATCCCCAACAAATTTCTTAAACTTGGAGAAAAGGAGAGGAAAATAGTAACAATAATTCAGACCAAAAAATATGTTAACAAGAGAAGGAACTATTGGTTTTCCTGCCCACATAATGTCATGGAACATTTAGGCTGTGATGTTTTTGGCTGGTTTTAGGGGAGTGGGAAGAAGGACATTGCCTCTTACTGCCTTTTTATAACTCCTCTAGGTAATCTGCTAGCACCGAAATGAATGATGGTTTCTCAGGAGGCAAATGGATTTTTGAGGTTATATGTAGCAGAAATAAACTCATGAAATGTATTCACTGGATAACTGAGGGCCAAAAAGAGACCAGGCCATTTAACAAAATAATTGTATTCAAACTCTTTCAAAACTGCCACTACCCTCTCTCCATCCGAAAAATCTATTTCTGGTAGTCTGTTTTCTTTTTCAAGTATACATTCGTCGGAGACTCAGTTGACTTTTGGCATGTGTTGTTCATTGTGGTGCTCTAGAGCTCATAGTTGAAAGTTAAGCTGCCTTTTGTTCTCTTTTAAGCTTAGGCAGACATCGTCTGCTGAGGTCTTTGACACAGACAATGCTGTGGGGCTTCTTTGTTGTAAGTATAAAAGATAGCAATTCCTTTGCAAATGGGATAGCGTGCTTTCCCTTTCATAATTGTTCTTGGCATATAGTGTTGGGAAAAGATTCCTGCTATGCTGAAGGTCTGGGAGCAGTTTGGACCATAATGTTCCTGGAAGGGTGAGCTGTGTTCTTTAAAAGATAGCACTTGTATTGGATTTCTGTTGTTTGGAAGACCTTGGTTTATATATATGTGTATGTTTAATGTTGTCAGCCTCAGACTTTCACGTGTAGATAGTGGTAATGCAATGTCACTAGCCCAGGGGAAAAAATCTAGACATTTCTGTTCTGTAACATTTTGATTTCCTTAATAAAACAGGAGCATTGGAAGTGTTTAAGATTGCTCAGTGATGCAGAATTCTTACCAGTGGCTCTGAACGTGAGTTATTAGAAGTTTTACTGTGATTAACTGATATGAATTAAAGTCCAGCACTGAAAGCTGAATTTCTTTTTTCTTGCCCTTTAAATAAACTTCTGGTGTTTTCACTTCATTATCTCTTCTTAGAGCTTGGGTGTGTTTTTTATATATGTGAAGTTTCCAAGTAGCCTAAAACACATAATGTAGTTATAGCCAGATCTGTTAATAATAGGGAAACCCCAAAATTACATATATATGTATGAAACACTTAGAATGGAGAGACTTTGCAAAGCAGATTTCTGGATAGGTTGAGTTTTTCTTGTCTGTGCATAAACCAATTCAATTAAACCTGTATCACTAATAAATAATAAACTTGTTTTGGATTAGATTTCAGTATAAGAAGTTCATCTACTACTTCAGTTAAGCTGAACCAAAATAAGCACGGTTAAATTATTAATAAAGTTCTGCTGCTGCAGAAACAATTCCTTTTGCTTGAAGCATCACCATAAGGTAAAATTGGAAATGTCACTTTGATAAAATTTGGTGTTTGCCTGCAATTCATCTGCAAAAAAAAAAAAATACTTACAGTTTTTTCTTGGTAATTGGGCTGGCCAACAAGTTTGTTATTGATTCATTTTGGGTTAGGGTCTCCCTTTTCAGAAGCAGTTCTGTCCTCTGCATGCAGGCTTCTGTATCTTGCAATTACTTGCTTACAGAACCAAAACAGTAATTCCCTAAGTTTACATACTGGTTTTTTTCAGTATTTTTCAGTTGCAAAATTGAAAAGTAATTCAGTTTTGTTTCTACCTTTCCACTTGCTAGTGTATTTAAGAGGAGGGGAAGAATAAACAATTGGCCATATGCAATCCACACTTGGAAACTCCCTCTTGGTAATTAATAGAAGTAGTGGGATGTTCACAAGCTTTCTCTTGAATCGTTTGCCTTTGTGGGCGATTATCTGAGCATATCAGCTTTCTGTATTCACTTAAAGGGACACAGTGCTCAGTTCAACATCGTTAATCATATATAGAAACAAAGAATATGATCAATTATTGACAGATTAAAATTACACTGCTAGAGTGAGTTCCTGTTAGTTCATTTATTTTCTTGAGCTTTTATGGCAGGCTCCTGACAGTGTAATAAAGTGTTCAAATGCTCTGATATGCCCAGAGGTCAGTGACTAGTCTGTTAGCACCTTTATGACTTCAATATAAATATGGCAAAGAATTTTGTGGAGTGGGAATTTGTTCAATATAGGTTAACAATCAACTCTACCCTCTAATAGCATACACTTATTACTCTGTAGGATTCCATGTTGGGGCCTTAGTCTTTCAGGCAACATGCAGTGGAGAAGGGATGGATGCTCAGAGGAGATGTGCTTTGCTCATGCCTGGCAATGCAAAGGGGCTTCTTTCTGACTTCCTCGTGACCATCAATTCCATCCTGATAGGCATCCACTGCAGATGGGCTCTGTACCTGTGGCCTTTGACACTTTTTTTCATTGAATGAAAGTTACAAGATGCAAAGAGACAAAAAAGTGTCTGGTATTGTTCCATAGGGAAGGACTAACAAAAGAATTTGTGTTCAGCTGCCCTTAGTCTCTTAAGGACAGATTTAAAGGTAGGTGTTGAAACTCAAAATTCATAAATTAGTTTTGTAATTTTAAAATCTATATGCTGAAGTGTTTGCCTGAACAAAGCAGTCTGACTTTGAAATACAAAAAACCCGAGAAGAACACAGAATCATAGAACAATTGAGGTTGGATGGGATCTCTGGAAGCCTTTTTTTTCAATTATATCACACCATTTTATTTAGAAGAAAAGCTGAGTTAAGATTAGCTTGTTTTGGACAGTGCTCTTGGGCACATGGTGTGATTCTTGGGGTTGTCTGTGCAGGACCAGGAGGTTGACTGATCCTCGAGGGTCCATTCCCACACAGGGTATTCAATAATTTGTTTTGGGAGATGTAGAAAGGAAATTGCTGCTTGTAAATAGAGGCTCACTAGTTATGAGGGGATATCAAAGAAAGGAGACTTTGTTTTGTAGGGAGACAGCTGAGTGAGGTCAGAGAGGCATTAACAAATGGAATTGAGTTTGCTACTAGAACTGAAGTTTTCCTAACTTATGTTTTTTTGAGCCTTCTTAAATAGGAACCTTTTCAGAACCATCTTATATTGTGCCCAAGGTATTTATTTTTGTCTTGATCAGTATGGAAGTTCACTTTCAGTGTGTTCTTTGGGCAACGATTATTCTTGACTGATTTTAGTAAAACTCACAACTTAAGAGAATTGAAATAATGTGTCAGTTGTTCATTTAAATTTTGAAAACATCAATTTTACTGTAGCCTGTGTACATTTGCAGCTGTTCAGAAGTGACTGTCAGAGAAGCAAAGTGATTCAACGGCATATGAAGTGCTGGATGCTTCTTACATCGCTGCTAATGTAGTATGATCTATATTTGAAAAACGTAAGCAAGAGTGAATGTTTTAAATATTTTTTTCTGGATGACAAACTAGTTTGGCTATGATATCAGAATGAGGTTGCTCTAAGTTAGGGTATTTGGATTGCTTTCAATTTACCAGGACCTGAAATACACATACAGAAATTCTTGATTTAAGTGTGTGTTTTGAAGTTTCAGACTTTATTTAACTCCAGTGGAAACTAAAGGCTGTAGTTGACTTCACTGAGACTTGAACAGAGCAACTAGGCGTGCTTTATCCCATGGAGCTGCTTTCTTTTTCTAGTTCCTATACATTTAGTTAGGCTTCAAACATTTATTTAATATGTAACTGTGGGACTTAAGTGACATGTTTCTTAGATACTAAGATCATAGTTACAGTACATAATCTATTCTTGAAATACCCAAATCTAAGATTAAGGATTTTTCTTAGGTGATTGGTTGTATCTTGAAAAATTGTTAATTAACCTGCAGTTTGGACACAGATTGCATTTGTGATTCAGTCTGGGCTTAAAATTGGAGTCTTTTATGTCAATCCTTGCATTGACTCTTGTGAGTCAACACTGTCTACTTTAGGTACATGATTATCCCGTGACCTGAGATGTCCATGTTTCCTGTCTAGTCAGAGGAAGGAGTTTGAAGCCCTGAAGGCATAAATTGCAGCATTATAGTTTCACAAAATAGTAATGACATTACTTCAGTAGGCAGTATTAAAAAGCATGAACAGAAATAGCTTTTATGTGAGTTGAGAGTAAGGCAATACAATTTTGTGACTGTACCGTGTTAGCTGAAGCAGGCTATGTCTGTTGGGTTACAGCTCATCATGGCATATGACTGTCCTTGCATGCCCCAATTTATCATGTATTGTGGATGGTTCTTGTCCTCAGCCCAGGGGATTAGTTGCATGGGGATGTCTCTTGAGAAAGCTTTGTGAAGGTAAGATTATTGATTATCTCTGAAATTCCTCAGGATGAAGTTAGGACCTGTAAGTTAATTTAATGGTGCGATGGAATCTCAAATATGACATTTAACATCTTAAAATAAAGATAAATCCCATGTGTCCAATGATTTAACTCAGAGCACTTATCTGACCAAAGGTTAATATGCCAGCCCCTAAAGGATTAAGAAACCAATATGTGTATACCTTGATTAAGGAATCTAGTAGATGCGAGCTATGTAAAGGGCACCTTCGGATCCTCAGAAGAATTTCATAAAAAGCTAGTTTAAAGTTCTATTCAGTTGTTAGACAATGTTTAATTTTAGGGAACAAAAAGTAGGCTATTAAAATATTTTAGACTTTGGTAACTTTTAATTAATTTTTTTTTGGTAAAAATTATACATCTTAATCTACTAAAAAAAAACCTTTAAAGATAACATCTGCCAGCTAAGAAATATCTTGATTCTATTTACTTTATTCCATGAAAGAAAAACATATATGTGTATATAATTTACATATAATGCGTGTACATACACCCTCCCTCCCCCAGTGGATTTAGTCATATCATATAAACAACACTGCCTTAAACTGTTTTTTTTTTAGATGGTTGTTCTCGTGAAAGAGACAGTAATGTTTTGAAGTGAGAGTAGAAGTACTTATGATGGTTCCAGATATCTGGAAGTATAACCCTGCAGTCTAGCCCTGCTTCTAGTTACTTCTGTATAAATCTTTTCGTTCTTATAGAAATGACTGCTTACTTGTGAAAGTGGGCAGGTCTGGGCTGAGACAAGGCTTCTTCCTGTTGTCCTTCCGCACTCCTATTAGGGAGGTAGTAAGAACATATTTTCACCTCTGCTTTCTGTTTCTTGCAACTAGTTTATTAGGGAGCTGACTTGGTTTTCTGGATATTTGTGTAAGTAAAACTGGGAATTCTCCAGTAATATCAGACATTTGTTTATTTCAAATTTGTCCCCTATGGAAGCTTGTGAGGCAGGGTGTAGTCAAGATGCTGAAATAGCTTGTGATTAGTTGCTTGTTTCTAACAGTAATAGCTGATACCTTCAAACTATAACTTTAAAATACTGACTGTTTTTTTGTGTGAAAGTAGTCTTGTTACTTATTTAACAGCTAACTGTGCAGTTTCATTTTTTTGTTCTTTGTATTCCATTTAAGTTACAGTGAAAAGTGCAGGAATGGATTGTCTTTACCAAATAACCCAGGTACCACTTTGAGTGCTATGTTAGGCTTCCTTACAGCCCCCTCTGAGCAGTGATCAAGTTGAGGAATGCGGTTGTGCAACTCTGTAACACAGACCTGGTTGTCCCACAAGTGCTTAGCAGATGCTGAACTCTCCCATACATCCCTGAGCTGGGTGTGGCAAACCCTCATTTGCTGCTGAAGGAAATGACCTAAAGTTAGTTTTATAAGGTCATATTCTAAGGTAAAACTGTGATAATAATGCATTTCTAGTTCCTTTTTTATAGATTATGAGTGTAACAGACTTTTTCTTTTAAGCAATTTGGTGAAAGACTTGTAATCAACTCAGTGTGCATTTGAAGTACCTGCGGTATTAGAATTTGTGAATTTATGCCATGGAGAATCTTGCCCAGTGTTTAACACAAACTTCTTCCCCTTTCCAGTTTATAACAAACCTTATACTTAGGTTTCTAAAGTACAACAGGCAGTGATGTATGTGGAACTGTTTTTCTATCTCTTTCATTGTGCACCTGTTGTGTCTTTCTCTGACATAGTTCGTGCATGTGCCCTGCACATAATCTGTGCATGTCTCTACACAGAAGTAAATGAAATTTCACAGATGGAGCAATAAAAACCACCCTTGTGAAGGTGTACTGTGTGGGTATTTCTGGGGGACCTGGTTTGGTAGCCAGTTACATAAGTGCATTTACTCACTTCCTGCTGGTGACAAAGCATTAAATCCTGGGTTATTTTTCTATATGTACTCCACACTATGTGGATTTAATTTCATGTTCTTACAACATAGGCATGTCTGACCTTCAAGATGTGCCCAGTTTTGACGTGAGTACTCATATTTATTTTTGCATTTTCATTTAAACATTTGCCCTTTCTCCCTCTCCAAAAGGTTGGTATGAGGTAGGGTTGACAGTTGATGTCTGTTACGACTTTGAAGGGACTTTGTTCTTCTCATAGAGGGGTAAGTACATAATTTTGCTTGCAATAAGAGGAAAATCCTTTTTTTTGTCATTCAGTGAGCTACTGAGGAGGGGGTAGTAGGGATCAGAAAAGTAGAAACCAAACTGTGATATAATGTATTGTAGTAAGTTATTCTGAATAAACTTTTCTGAAAAGGTGTTTATCTGATTAATGAACCAGTAGCACTGGTTCAGCTGTCCTCCTTGGACAAAGGCTCAGCTGTGTCTAATCTCTGTCTAATATCACTCTTTTGTTTTCTGCCTTTATAATTTTACCTGTTTTTTCAGCATTTCTCATTATTTCTCACCTTCTTGACCTTTTTATGTGTCTTTAATCATGAGCCTTCTCTCTTTCAAACCTCATTTAACAGTTCCCTTGGACTTCTTAAGGGACTTCATATATGTATATTTCCCTGCTGTGCATCACCTTAAACGTTAACTTTGGCATCTTTGGACAAAAAACTTTGACTAGAGATTGACTTCCTTCATTGATAGGTGAGTTCTCACCTTTCCTCATGTTCTTATTTCCTTATCTAAATAATCATACTTTTCTAGCTTGTCTTAGAAACAAGATAACTTTTGGGGAGAGTAAGATGTGACCCAGGTGACTGGAAAAGGGGAAACATTGCACCCACCTTCAAAAAGGGTGGAAAGGAGAACCCTGAGAACTACTGATCTGTAAGTCTCACCTCTGTGCCTGGGAGGGTCATGGAACAGATCCTCCTGGGAGCTCTGCTGAGGCACATGGAGAACAGGAAGGTGATGTGGAACATCCAGCATGGCTTCACCAAGGGCAATTCCTGCCTAACCAACTTAGTGGCCTTCTGTGATGGGGTGACTTAATCAGTGGACAAGGGAAGGGTTACAGATGTCATTAATGGACTTCTCTAAAGCCTTTGACACAATCCCCCACAACATCCTTCTCTCTGAATTGGAGAGAGATGAATTTGATGAGTTGGACTGTTGGATGGATAAGGAATTGGTTGGATGGTCACATTCAGAGAGCAGTGGCCAACTGCCCAGAGTCACAATGAACGTCAGTGACAAGTGGTGTCCCTCAGGGGTCTGTATTTGGACCAGTGTTATTTATATCTTCATTTAAAACAGAGGGATTGAGTACACCCTCAGCAAATTTGCAGATGCCTCCAAGCTGAGTGGTGTGATTGACACACTTGAAGGATGGGATACAATCCAAAGGGACCTGGACAAGACTGAGGTAGGTCCATGGGAATCTCATGAGGTTTAATAAGACCAGGTGACAGGTGCTGTTCCGGGGTGAGGGCAGCCCCCAATATCAATACAGGCTGGGTCATGAGCAGATCGAGAGCAGCCCTGCCGAGAAGGACTTGGGGATGCCGGTGGATGAGAGGCTGGACCTGAGCCGGCAATGTGACCTTGCAGCCCAGGAAGCCCATCGTGTTCTGGGCTGCATCACGAGAACCATGTCCAGCAGGTTGAAGGAGGGGATTCTGCCCCTATACTCTGCTCTGCTGAGACCCCACCTGGAGTACTACATCCAGCTCTGGAGTCCTCAGGACAGGAAGGACATTGACCTGCTGGAGTGAGTCCAGATGAGGGCCACCAAGATGATTAGAGGGATGGAGCACCATTCCTATGAGGAAAGGCTGAGAGAATTGGGATTGTTCATCCTGGAAAAGAGAAGGTTTGGGGTGACCTAATTGCAGCCTTCCAGTACCTGAAGAGAGCCTACAAGAAAAATGGAGAGTGACAGGACAAGGGGGAATGGCTTTAAACTGAAAGAGTAGTTTCAGATAAGATATTAGGAAGAAATTCTTTACTTTTAAATGGTGGGGCTCTGGTCGTTTAGAGAAGTTGTGAATGCCTCATCCTTTGAAGTGTTCAAGGCCGGGCTGGATGAGGATCTGAGCCTGGTCTAGTGAAAGGTGTCCCTGTCCACGGCAGAGGAGGTGGAACTGGATGATCTTTAAGGTCCCTTCCAGCCCAAGCCATTCCATGATTTTATGATTTACTTTGTAGCTTCCATTTCTCTCTACTTTCCTTTTTCTTCCCTTTCACAATGTTTCTTTATCGTTCTTGTGAGAGTTGAATACTTTAAATGAAACAATGAAGTTATCGATGATTAGGGATAAAGGTAAGTGTTCTGTAAATGCCACTAATATGTACTGGATCTTTCCAGATATGTTATTACAGTCTGTGCTACACACATTGAGTAAATAATAGCTGTTACGAATAAATGCTTTTAAATTAGCAGGGCTGGATAACTTGTATCAGAAAATCTTACAATGAAAAGCTGGAAGAAGTGTATATAGAATAAGGAAGGACACTGGAATTATATTAGACAGAGAATTAAATGGTTGCTTCTTATGCTGTAGTGAAACAAAAGAAGCTAATGCCCTGCCAGTTCTAAAGGGTCACTAAAAATAAGAAAAAGACAAATTTGAGGTGGTGGATGGTTGTTTGCCTCAAGAGTACAGTGCTGGCAAGTCTAATATATATACTTTAATACTGTATTTAATAAAGTGTAAAATTTGAGCAATGTACATTCAAAGGCACAAGAAATACATCCATTAGTTATCTTTTAATCTTTCATTGGAAGGAGCAATTGTGGGATTATCTGTATAACAATCCTTGATTGATTCCAGATGGAAATCTTGCGATTATGTTTGGGGTTCCTATGAAATTGTTCTTTTCTACAGTAATAAAATAGTCTCTCTTAAGTATATAAATGATGCTAGAATTGTTAAACTGAGTGAGCAACTAAAAATAATGAGCTACAAAGATTTCAAAGTATGCATCTGATTATTAGGGGTATACCCACAGATATCCTTATCTGGAAGAACATCTATTGCTTTCTTTACTTGCTGTGCAGATGACCATACAAAAAATTCCTCTTTGAAGAATGAAATGTCACTAGGCATAGTAGCTAAAAGCACAGAACATACTTAACTCTTTCTTTCTCAATCTCAGAATCCTTCTCTGTCATGAGGATTTAGAAGCAGCTCTTAAAATGATGTAGCTTTTGACAAATTAGTATCCTTGTAAAAATTAGATGAAAGCCTTTTAAGAAGTTGTAAGAACAATATTTGTATCATGTGCTGTGTGCCTACACTCATGGCTCCTTTATTATAGATGCTGATTTTTCCAGAGTTGCCTGTCTGTTCTTGCAATCCTTCCTGTATGAAATTTTCTTGGAGAGACAGAAGGTTCTCAAATACTAATAGATCCTGTAGCCCATAACACATGTATACTTGCAAGTGAAATGCTTCTTTCTTTCTTCAGAAAAATGGAGTAATGCTAATTGTTCTTTTTTGAAAGCAAAAATCTCTGAGCTTTCCTCCCCTCTCCCCCTGCCTTCCTCACCATCCCCCCTGAGTATTTTGGGACATTAACTTGAAAATTGTAGTTGACTCCTCTTTTTTTCTTCTTTGAAAACTTTGTAACATGTAGGCAGGAATAATAAAGATTTTTAAGTACTGCAATCCTGATAGTATCCCACTTCTTAAAAAGCATTCAGTGCTATTGGAATCTTGATGAAAAACATCTGAACTTCTGGAAGACAAGATTCAGCTACCTTAGCAATGAATGGCCAGAAGAAAGCATATATGGATACCCATTTAGGGTAAGACCATATTAAGGATGTTGTTTAGTGGTTCTCCTTTTTTGAAACTTCCCTGCCTATCTGTATGTGTTGTGTTTCATCGGTGGCCTACTGTATCTGTCATGCTGAATATCATCTTTTAGTTTATATTTTGGCTCAGTGTCACTCCTCAAATACCTACTGTACACATTGCACATAAACTTGCTATTAAGAAAAAGCCCAAACATTTTAATGTTTCTCATATCTGCCAAGGCTTGAATTCAGACCTTTGAGTTTCAGTTTGGTTTTTTTTTTTTTTTTGCTATGGCTTGAGAATCAGTTATGAAATTGCAGGTCCTGCTTTTACCTGAGGTGTGGACAAAGATGGATGAATTCTGTAAGCCACTTAGTCTGTTTAAAGGCTAAAACTTGCTAAATTCAAATGTCAAAAAGTTAGTGTTATAAGGTTAACATAATAGCTAGTACTTACCAGAGTTAGGAAGAAAAAAGTGAACGTGTGCAAAATCGAATAAACTGCCTTATTTTCTCTGGGGAGTATGGGAAATTTTGTGTTTGATTGAATTTCTTTGCTTTTGTCTTTTATTTATGCTGTGTTTAATGTATTTTATTAGTGATAATATCTATGATAAAATGCATGGCTGAATCCTCCTTACATAATGGGAGAGCTATGGGAAGAGCTGTTAAATATAAGTAATTGTCTGTGAGGCTTTAACTACCTGTCCTGAAGATTTCTCTCAGGGATTTCTCCAGTTGTTGAACATAATGAGCACAGAACCTCATTAACTTTAAAGATACTTGTGTGCATCACAAAACTCTGAGTCTCTGTTGAATGTATGACACTTATGGGTTTTCTTCCTCTTGGCAGAGGACATTTCTGCTTTCTTGTAAGTCTGTCCTGTCACTGTTGCACACTTGTCTTCATACAAATTAGTAGGACTTCCCTTCCTTTTCTTCTCTTCTTTCCTCCTTCTCAGTTTTCCTTCTCCTTGTCCTGGTGTCATGTACTTGGATTGACTTTCTTTTATCTCCTGTTCCCTCCCTTCACCAAATTTTATATGGGTGTGAGTGGTTGAAAAGACTGTAGTTGCAGCAGGATGCTCACTCAGGTTAGAGCATGATTAGTGTGAAAGATTAATATTAAAGATGATTTCAAAGAAAGAAAAGTGTGAAGCTACCAGCAAAAAAGTGTAAAACCTTGATGTTTAACAAGATGTAGAATGCCATGTGTATTGCAGTGAAGAGTATTGACCACATAAGAATATTAGTAACAGTGATCTGAATAAGATTTTAACAATTTTAGAACAAGATTCTAGTTGATGCAAATTTGTTTAAAAATACTTTCCTTCTGACTTCAGTGTACATTGTCACATTTCTCTAGCCTTCCCACTGTATTGTAACAGGGCTTACACCCTGAAGTTAAACCATTTTTCTTTCCTTTCAGAAATGAATAAAGAGGGAATTGTGTTTCTGGTGAAGATAGCTCTAGAACTGTGTGCCAGGAAATACTGGATCTGAATTGTTCTTATTGCAGTTGTGAAAAGGCATCAGAGCAGTAAATAGTTCTGCTGTATAGCAGGAAAGACAAATAAAGGACAGTAAACATTTGAGTTTGATCTTGAATTTAATTTACAGAGTTTATTTAACATGGCTACCTGCTTTTGTTATAGAAGAACAGGAACTTCAGGCGATAATAAGGTGAGTAGCAATTTGAGTTTCTGTTTATGCCTTCCTCAGGTGTTTGTTCATCAAGCTTACTGGGTGTCAAACGCCTTGAAGCAGTTATGTATATTTGCAAAAGCTAGAAGGAATACTTCATACATTTGAATACTCAGCTTACATTTGTACGTATTTTAGGAAAGCTGATAGATCTCAGAGTAAACTTACTGGGCAGCAAATGTGCTGGTACAGTGAAAACACATCTCCTCAGTGTGAATATAGCTGTACAAGCTGGCTTCTTGACTACTGGGAAATAAGATCCTGAGAAGAGTGAGCTCTCCTAACAGAAGGCAGAGAAAACCTGGTGATGTTTGAAGGACCTAGTTCTTTCTCTCTGTGTGTGAAACATAATTAGCATCGTCTGTGCAACACAAGGCAGGAGCAACCTTCTTGTGACAGCTTCAGAGGCCACGCTGACTGGGTTTGAAAATAAAATCCTGTAATCCTCTATTGGAATGATGGTGTAGCCAGGGAATAGGGCTGAAGTCTTAATTTGTTTGGGGTGTTGACAAATATGAGAATGACTAGAAAATTACATAGTCTTGAAAGGAAGATGAAATTCATCTTTCATCATCAATTACAGCGGAAATAGCCAGAATAGAGTGTTAATTTCAAGTGAACTGTTCAGTGTTGATTTTAAAAGCCCCGAGATATGTAAAACGACGTCTGTCCATGAAGCCTGGGTAACTTGAAATTGTGAGTGTTGTTCTCCCTTTTACCTACACCCCCTCCATTCATATTTTGAAATTATATGGGATTCAGTTGTGTGATTGCAGTGTTGTAGGTTTCCCCCTCCCCCCTCTCCTTAAATAAAGGTAAAGAAAATGAAGTAATTACTATTCTCATTGAAAATGTGTTGTTAAGTAATAATAATGAGGGCATTTTATGAAAGCTGTAAAACTGTCCTAGATCTCTCTCACGTCAAAATATTGTTCTTCAAACAAAGCTGAAATACTAAAACCTGCAGTCTAACACTGTATTTGAACTGGAAGATACAGGCTCAAGGCTCTGGTTAGTGTTGGTTTTTGATACTAAGTTTATATAAGAAATGGCAGTTGGTCATTTCTTTGTTACTCCTTCTTCAGGGAACACACCCAAAAAGCCAATAAATGCAAGCTTATGTGGATCAGAGTGGGTAATATTCCAAGGTTATGGCATTCAGATCCAACACTTTGCTTCTGATGCCTTTTCTTCTGTAAAGCCTGCATAGTGCTGCCCCTTCCCCCCCAACACAAAAAAACAAAAAAACCACAAAAATTACATACTGAAGATCCATGAATTGGGAATTTGATAAATGATTTAATATCCTAAAATCAGTATCACTTTTGTGTATCCAGGTTGTGGGATAAAATTTGCAGATTTGAATTGTTTAAGACATTCCTCAAAAGTGTATCAAAGTGGTAAGCACAGGACAGGAGTTATGGCTCAGCTGAGTTGGAGTAGAGGAATCGAACAGAATGCAGTACTGTGCTGAAAAAAAAAAGTATTTTCATTTTGTGCCTGGATTATCATAATAATTTTAAAGAATGTTGGTGCTGATTTAGCATGGAGGCAAACGTTTTTTCTTGAACTGCATAATGAAAGGAAACATTGCAGTAAGAGACAGACCGTTCCTGGCAGACACAGGAATTATTACTATATTGCTAAAGTTGATTGGATGATTTGGTTTTTTTCCTTTCTGAGGTGGATGTGGTGGTTCCTCTTGTAGAAGACTTCTGAGATCTTTTGTTAATGTGTGCAACAGTGAGAGTGCCAGGAAATGGTTCTCTAAAAATGGTTCTCTTAAGGCAATCAAATGCTTCATTGAAAGCAGTTTCTTTTAATCTACAAGTCAGTAGGCATCAATCCCGTTTAGTGGTTTGAGTTTTAGAAGAAGAGTATTAATGTCACACTGAAGCTTGCATAATGCCGGTGATAGCTGCCTAATGCACACTATTTCTATGGGCAGCCCTAAATTTTAGACTTCACTGGTAGTGCAGATACTATACATCGTTCACTAGAAACAGAAATGGATCCCCTTTTCTACTTTTCTACTTTTTTGAGTGACTGAAGAAAGGCCATTTGCCTGCCATTTTCCACCAGTGGCCACAGCACTGTTCCTAGGTATTTCCAATTTAGCAAAACAAGTTTATGAAGGTAATCAAAAAAAGGCCATTTTGAAACAGAGCAGGAAGAGAAGGCAGTCTTCCCCTATGGATACTTGTCATTACACCCAAGTGTGAACAGCTTGGAAATCTTATCTCTGCTTATGGGTTTTCTTTTTCCTTCCCCCCCCCCCTTTTTTTTTCTTGTTTGTTTAATAGCTGGAGACAAACCATGTTAACTCCTCTGTCATCATATGTGGAAATGCTGCCTCAGAAAAAAAATGGGAAGAGGGAAACTTATGTGGGACAGCAGAAAGACATTATTTATGAATGTGAGCTTCCAAATCCAGTGTTTTATTTTAGTATGCTTCCAGTTTGCATCTGTTTATGTACCTGGAACAGAATTACCACTCATTATTTTAAGGTTGACCATTCAATTTTTTTTTGTTTTTAATTGTATTTTGGAGCACTTTATGTTATTAAACCACTTGTTAGCCCAAAATGCTACTGTTAGTCAGTGAAATTCATCATACCTTTTGCTTCTTTGATTTAAAGGAAGAAGTGCATTCTCTGCTCAGAGATGGCCTCTTTGTTTTGTGTAATTGTGCTAGAAGGTGGTAACTGGCGCCTTGCTTTTTCATACAATTTAAGGATGCCTTTTAATGAATTTCCTTTGCTGTTCATCAGGGTAACTAATTCACACATTCAGTAATTCACAAGAAACTGAAAGGAAGTTACATGGAATATTACATAGCTGTTTGTCTTCTGGCAGTGCTTAGCAAGCATGTTTCATCATCCCAGAAATTCCATTCAGTCTAAGCCTAATTTTGGAAAAGAGGGAAAACTGGTTGATTCTGTCTGGAACTTGCTCGATACAAGAAAAGCAAGCTAACTCTGTACCTAAAGGCATGTAATTGGTGTTTGAAAAAATTAATAACCATAAGGAGAAATTCACTATGAGTTGGATTCTTAGGTTTTTCATTTGATTTCAACTGTCACTGAAGACTAACTACTTTCATTTGTTGCTTCACCTAATCTCTCTATGAATATGCTCTAACCATGTCTCTGGTTTCCTTCTCCTTTGGGAATGCTTGATGGCTCTCATTGTGGATTTTTACTTGAGTGAAAATGACAACTTGAGTATAAATGACAGTTTTCAAATCCACTTTTAAATAGACACAAATTTCGTCCAGTTCCTCGTAAATTGCATTAATCCCCTTGCATTGTTTTTATGTGTCTGTGCAATGTCTTCAGCAACTGCAAAGGAGTCTGTCTTAAAACACTTGTCAGCATCACCATTTATCATTTGTCCATCGTACTACCTATGGTTTGCTGCTACAGTGCTAATCTTTCCTAGCGTGGATGCGTGTGACTTATGAGTCTGTGGCATACTTTTATCCTGCATGTAAGCCCTGGAGTTACCTCATGCTTATGTGTCACAAGCACAGGCATGAACCTGGTGTGTAATATGGAATGCTCAAGTAAGGGAGGAATGCTTGGTGGAGCAACATAATTCAGCATGGCGCAAACAGGACATGTCTGTCTGTCAAACATGAGCTGTATATTCTGAAAACAGTACAAATAAATAGTCATCTTGTGGATGGACAGATATCTAGTGGTTTAATCTGTCAAATACTAGATGACAGGATTATCAACTGCTAAATAGAAAGCTCTTACTTTTTTGTTTTAAATTTGGATTTAGAAGATTTAGATCTATATTTCTTCTAATGCTGTTCAAACTAATACATCAACACATGGACAATAGTTTCTGGTTTTGGAATGTCAGAGTACTAATTTCATTACTAGTTTTTAATGCATTTATGCACTTTGGCAGTGTCTAAGCAGTTACTTTTATTATGCATGACCTATTATATTTGAATAATCAGGAATTTTTATTGACACAGGTATGATGTGTTGGGCTGTCTAATTATCATACTGTTGATGAAGTAGTTATCTTGTTATCTTAGAGTGGAAGAACTGGCAAGGCTTGACAGGTCCTTGGCTCCAATCAAATTTGGATTTCTGGCCAGTGTCACTGAAACAATTTTTTAATGTGCTCTTATTAGACTAGAATTACTTGTATAATTTTTCTTTTCCACTAAATCTCAGCTCAGAACTTGTCAGCAGGACTAAGTATGTTCTTGCAATGCTGGTGAGTGTTTCGAAGAATGTCATTAGTCACTTTGTCTCTGTGCATTGAGGCTTGCCTACAGGAGGTGTGGTGACTAAGGGATATGGTGTAGCCTTTCTAGGTCAAAGTCAAATCAGGCTGCTGCTGTCATTCTGCAGACGTTTTGCAGCCCTTCCTCTGAAGATCTGCAGTTCTGAAGTCCTCGCTGCCCTTGCTAACCACAAATAAGCACAGACTTTGATTCAGTGGTATAGCTTTTCAGATGCATGCTGTCTTCTTTCCCACTGCTGAGCTGGGCAGTCTCTTGCATAACTATCTCTTATTTGAAGAAGAAAAATAGCTCCAGCTGGCTACCGCTGCTGAATGGGAGATATTACTGTGTGCAAGCAATGATTAGGTGTTCCTGACTGTTTCCTTCCTTGTGCTTCTCTGCTCTCACTGCTTTGCCGGTCCTCTGCTGGTAGCTTCCATGGTAGTCTCTTGTGCTCTGGAGTCCATTACGTAAAACCTTGTGAAAGCAAGTAAAAATCAGGGTTTGTTTGCTTGATTCTTTTGTTTTTCCCTTTCCCTGTCCTAATGACACTTGGAATAACTGTAATACTGGGTGTATCCCTGAGATGGAGTTGACCTATAGCTGAACTTTCCAACCCAATATTGTATTTAGCCATATATCTGCTTATTAATCAAGATGCTTTATAATCCTGAGTAATGCTTTAAGAGTACACATCTATGTTTGTTAGCACAGCATATTATTAATAATTAGTAAGGTCTCTATGTGTTATAAATCTTTCTTTTCAGTCAAGGCCATGAAAGCAGTAGGCCTCACATGGTCGCAGCTGGTTCATATTTGAGATATAAATGTAGCCATAGTTCTTTATTTAGAGACTAGTCAAACCCATGGGGCATTTGATAGTATGGGGCCCTGACCAGGCTTCAGGGAAAAACCAAGGAGGGAAGAAAGCCAGATTGTTTTTTCACACCAGTTGAGTGATGTAAGCTGGTTTGTTTAACACTATATAAGCTGGACCCTCTCACAGCAAAGATGGAGGCCTCCCCGGTGAGGTGGACGCGCGTAGGATTTCCCAGGTACCAGGAAGAGGTCCTCCAGACCTTCACTGTGATCACTTCCCAGCTGAAGTGCGATCTGGATGATGGTAAGGTATTATGCGGTAGCTGGTGATGTATATCTCTCTAAATCACTATAAGACTTTGTAGCAATGATTAGATGCATTGCTAAGTGTATCCTTTTCATAAGCCGTGTTTCTTTTGCACTTTGTTACTGTTTTGCACTATAGTAAACTTACACACTTATTGAAGTTGGGTGTCAGTTCCTTACATCCACCCTTGTTCCCAAGGCAAAACGGATTGGCAAAACACTGTATGATAGTAAAACGCTTGAAGTAAGCACAGGCTTTCGATCCTGCTTGCTGTTTAGTGCATTTACTCAAGCTGTTGCTGGTGTTCCTTGTGCAAACAGCTGCTGGTGGTTTTGAACTGATCTTTTGTTTCACCTGCCAGGTGCCCTGTGAGCATGTGGTTGGGGCACTGGGAGTGGTGGGGGCTCCCTGGTTCTGAGTGTTGGGTTGCCCCAGCCTGGAGCACTGGACACCTCCCCTCCCTGGAGGTGAGGTCAAGCCCAGGCCAGGACATCAGCCCACCAGCAGATGGGGGACTGGATCAGGCCCATTGAGGGGAACCGTGATCAGATAGCGGTGTAGGAATGAGCTGAGACCAGGCTGGGATGTGGGCCCATGGGCAGGCAAAGCTTGGTGAGGCCCATGGCCAGGCAGGGCTGCGGGGAGCTGGAGGTGTGCCCTGCTGTGGCATCATGTGCTGACATGGGGTCCTGGGTGGGGGAGCCTTGGGGGAACTCCACAGGGCCAGTAAGACCTGTCAGGGTCCTGACAAAATCTATGCAAGATATTAGCTATAAAATTAAAATGCCTAATAAAACAGTTTAAATTACCAAATAGAACAGTTTAAAATGCCTATGCTAGGTGGTTGTGCAGAAGACTGGACTGAGGATATTTTCTAGCACAGAAAGATCATGAACATATTGACAATCTTTTTTGATACTATAAAATGTAGCTTTCAAAAAATGTGACTAGCTATTTCTTTGACGTGCTTATAGTAAACTTCATATAAGAATGAAATGCTGTACAATTTTAATATTTCTACTTGTGTACCCTTGCTGATACTTTCAACATACATTTTTCTTTTTTTGGTCAGATTGAGTGCTATGGAAATAAGAGTTTGTCATTGCTGGTTTGCAAATGTCTTCTTGCTGAATTGTAGCCTACATTTAAAACTTGTCTGAGAAAAGCAGATTACTTCCACCAGTCCCTTCTCCATCGATGTCTTTTCTTTCTCCTTTATGCTAAATAGGAATTGGTATATGAAGAACTTTACTCATCTAATTCATGTGCCAAAGATCATATGGCTTACAGCAACAACAGAAAGTCTGAGACATTTTCCACACTGATTTTATTTAGTGGCATAATAAGACCTGTTTTTTGCTGTTGACTGTACATAAAGGAAGGAAGTTAGTAGTGCTATATATTAATCTCATTATGAGTGCTATGTAAAGCAAAGGGTTTGGTGAAAATATTTTCTCTCATATACCACAACCACTTGTTCCTTTTGGGAGAAATTTGCTTGCTGATTTGTTTTTTAAGGTAGACAGAAAGTGAGGTAATCCTAATATTGTTTCTCCAAGCTCTGAAACTAGATTGATCTCAAACTTATTGGGAAGAATGCAGTGGGAATGTGACAGAATCACTTTTCTGAACTCAACAGTTACCAGCTGATGGATGTATTGGTGTACTGAACTTGGATTGATGTGATCTCTAGCTGGTACATTCTATACTTTTGTTTTTTTGTCAGCTGATAATGCCCCTAATAGGCCTGAATTTTACCCAGTACTATGTTGATGACTTTGATGCAAAAGTAGAAGATCAAGGATGGCAGGGAGGTAGTGCTTATAGCTTTTTAATTATTTTTATATAAAAATAAGCATACAGTTTACTAAGGAATTAGTTACATGCATCATACAGTGGTGCTAAAGTCTTATATAACCAGCTCAAGTTACATCTGTTTCTCAGAGTTATTAGCCTTAGTTTGGGCTACATCTGTAGCTCAGATGAATAAAGGCATACATTTGTTGGTCAGTTGCTGTAGGATTTTTCCAGATTATTAACATTTCAGCTGCATGTCTCTTCTTGCATTTGGTATGAAAGCTGTGAGAAGGGTCTTTCTTCTGCAGGATTGAACAATATCTAGGTCATTGAATAAAGACCAGAGATCCCCTTAAATGAAAGTGAAATGTAATATATTCAGGCTTAAATAAAATAATTCAAAGTGAGGAGTTTCTGACAGTGAATTTGGAACTGGTTTCCAGTTCCATGGATTTCACTAGGGTGTGAGTACTTAGCTTCCATTAATGGTTTGAAGTGCCAGGTTTTCTTCACTGGAATACAAATTAGATACACCTTAGAGTAGTGTTACAGAAGCAAACCGGATGGGAAGGAGGAAGTATTATGTTAGAAAACAATGAGCCAAGTGCAAAGGAGGATACTGTGATTACAGAGGGTGGAGGAGGAGAACACAAGTGCGCATCATAAGTAAATTTGTCTCTTTTGAACTGGTTGATACTGGGATTCTGGGCATTTTGGGGGTAGACAAAAATAAATCTTTTATTTACAGAGGAAAGAGCCAAACCATGTAATGGTTACTCCTCTTAAGTTAGCATAACTTCACTGATGTTATTTAGAGTGTGTAATGAGACTTTTTTAAAAAATTAGTTGACTAACAAAACTGTCTAAATGAAAACAATCTACTGTTTCAAGGTTTGATGTCAAAACTGAATAATGCTTAAAGTTATTTCTTTCAATTTCTTTATCTGTTAATAAACAGTATCTGAGCCTTAGTTTAATTTTATGTCGCAAGAAAGAAATAATAGTTTTTGTAGCAGAAGAACTATGGAAGTAAACTTTAAAGCCAGAAACCCGAATATTTAGAAGTTACACACTTTTACACTTCATAACCAGGAAATAAAATCTTCATTGGCAAGATAGTTTTTCCTAAACAAGTTATTCAAGTGTCACCAACATCCACTGCCATTTCAGTTTTAAGAAAATAGTATTTAGAAAAAAGTGAGGCAGGAGCATGACTGTCATGCTTTATCTTGTGCATACAAAGTGAAGCCTGAATATTTTTTTTGAAGAGCGAGACATACTGAAGGAATTAATTCATAAACAAAACATCTGTCTCCCAAGCAATTTTTTTGCTGGGATTGGAATGAGTCATGGGTTTGGGAACTCTGCTGGTCTCAGCGCAATGAGATCACCATAAGACTTAAGGGTTTTCGCTGTGCTTTACAAAAAAGAAAAAATATATTGTGACGCTGGTAAAACTTACCTTCTTTCTACACGCTTGCACATGGAAACCTACTTTTGAGCCTTTACGATACTAGAAACTCTCTCCCAGGGGAGCAGATTTTTTTATTCCCCATTAAACAGATTGTAGGGACTTGGACAAAACTTTCTGTTTTGTCTTAACTCTGTTTTGTTAAGACAAAACAGAGTTAAGAGTCTGTTAAGAGTCTGAATGCGATTAGAGGGAATAAAGAATATGCTTGAAAAGCAGTATTATGGCACTAGAAGATGAAAAATTGTTGAAAATGAAGCTGTTCTCTTATGCACTTGCTTTTTCTGAGGTCTTATCTGTGATGTATTAGTTCGTTTATCTAGCTGAGTTATGATTTATTTACAAGAAGAAATTGGAGTGACTAAATGTTTCAGTTCATTCTTTCTAACTTTTGTAGGAGTTGTAGGTTTCTTAATACTGTCTAGCAAGGATATTGTATTCGTATTCTCTAGATTTGGTACTGTAGTTCTGACGGTGAGAACAATAACTAATTTTGTTGGCAGAAGTATATGCAGTTGGTAGCATAATCACCTTGCACTTGAGCTTTCCTTTCTGACACTTTATAAAATTCTCTATATTTGATTTATATGGAAACTGATCCAGTCTCAGTCCCTTAAAAGAATCTAATTTGTTTTGTACCTCAGCTGCCATATCCCATGTGCTTCCTGAGATGTTTTGTTACCATGCTGGTCAGTGGCCCTGTCTCCATGTCTCTTCCCACTCAGATTCTCTATCTGACAATCTCATTGAGCAGTGGTGTCCTGTACTCCAGCTATTAGTCATAGGCCCTCCCATGGTCTTTTTTCCTCTTTGGGGTGTGATTTTCTATACGATTTTTGATTTTTAAAGTTTCTTTTATTTACATTAGTACGTCTTAGAGACAGCTTCACAGAAATTGAGGAAGGAGGCTCATCCTAAGACTTTTGAAGCATGAACAAATTGCTTTTGTCCTTAGGCACAAGAGTGTGTCACCATTAGGACACAAGAGTGTGTCACTGAACTGCTTTCCACATCTTTCTGTGTCGTCCCCTTGTCTAGCCAGCCCCTGGCATAGTTGTAGTCCAGTTTGGTACAGCCCAGTCCTGGATTTCACCACACCCTGACCTCACTCCATAGTATGACCTTTGTGGAGCAGTGCTTCTGAGTGAAGGCTTGGCCTTCACTGGCACACATGTTAATACAGTAAAAGGAACAAGCAATTCAGCTCCTGAAGGAATAGCTTTGTCTTGTTTAGACGCTACCCATTTAAAAAAAAAAAAAAAGTAAAAAAAGTCTTAGGGTCTGAGGATCAGGGTTTGGCATTTTGTAAGTTCAGTCCATTGTTGGGAGAGGCAACAGCTTTTCTGTTGGATATCTGAAACCTAGTCAGGGATGGTGCCACCTTCTTTTGCAACCCCAATTCATATCCGTTGCCAGAGAAGAATGAAGTGTCTAGGTTTGAATCTTTTGCAGGTGGTGTGTTTTGCTCACGTCCTTAGGAAGAGCCTCTTTGCTGACTCCAAGCATCTATGATTGCACTCAGGTGGGTGAGATGTACCTTTTCACATAGTCTCAGCCTAGGGGTCAAGTTGAAGGAGAACTAAAAATGAGTTTAATATTCTTGTACCTGGATGCAAAACAAGGAAGTGAGGACATGTATTCTTTTATATGCCCAGAAGAGACATTTTGGACTAGAATCTATGTTAAGTCAATAACCTTGAAACAATGAGTTTACTTTTTCACTTTGAAGTCACTGAGTGAAGTTCTCCACTTTGCAGCCCCTTTGCCTAGAAATGGCAAATTATTATTTATGAAACAAAATAGTGTAATAACTGTACAGAGACACTGAACTGTCACCAGCATTAGCTGTTTCACTTCTTGTTCACAGAATAAACTCTAAGAATGAGTGCCAGTTACAGGAATTGCAACATTGTATTGGTGTGTAACAGAGGTAGAGTTGGTTCAGTGTTTTGTAGAAAGTATTCTCATTTTAAAATGCAATTCAGAAGCATCAGACCATGGCATATTATGCTTATCCTGTACATATCCTTGACCATATCTGCAAGGCTGCAGCAAGTAATTTTTATCTCTGCAGGATAAGTTTTAAAGATCCAGCCTTCTTAACTGGTATTTATTTTTTACATTGTTGGTCTGTGTCTCTGCCAAAGAGTGTAGAGAACCAAAGTCACCAGTGAGGTGCTGGTAGGGCATGCAGAGGATCACAGTTGAGAAACAGTGTGAACCAACAGGGTAAGTAATTAGAAAGACAGAATACTTACCCTGTTATTTCACCCTCTCCCATTCTGATTGTAAGAAGTCATAGCAGGCTCTTGCATTTTGTCAGTGGAAGCCATTTCCAGGCACATGAAGGACAAGAAGGTGAGTGGGGAAATTGTAAGCCAAGGGGGTAAATTGTGCTTGACCAATCTGCCTTCTGTGATGAAACAACTTTCTCAGTGCATAAGGGGAGACTTGTGAGGCTGAACAAAATGACAAGATAGATGTTCCCAGTGCGATGTGTTTATTTCCCTTCTGATGTCATCATAGCAGTTTGAGAAGTGGGGTTTTGCCCCTCCCCTATTTATCAGAACTTACACTGTTTGTTTCTCCTCTTTTTTCAATCTCTTGTGGCAGAATAGTTGATAACTGTCACCTGCCAAGTGCTTCTAAATCAAGGGCCTCTTGCACTTGGAGATATTGTACTCACCTTTTACTGGTATTTCAGCAGATCTCTGTCTCTCTTCCCTGGAAGCTGGAATTACTCTCAAGGTTCTTGACTGTACCCATACTGTTTTGACAAATGTACATTGGTTTCACCTTTATCTTCCTTGTAACTGTGCTTATGGTTGCTATCTAGATAGCTAGTCTTTTAAGGCAGATGCAGCGAGCTTTTTCTTTATTATGCACTTAATATTTGCAGAGTGCTGTTTTCAATGTGGATCAACCAGGCACAGAAATAAGCCTTAAGTCATTTTCTCAAAGTACTTTTTTTGTCTTGCTAAGTCTTTATATACCTTAAACATGCAAGCATATCCCTTGATGGTGGAAGTTGTAAATGTGTATTGTGAATTTAAGCCACCTGTGTAAGTTCTCGAGCTTCTTTCATAATCTTATTAACCACTATGAAATGAACATGTTTGAAGTAAATTGTTATAGTAGTTTAGCCTAATGAATGAACAAGTATCAGGTTCTGAAGTAATGTTTATTTACATAGTGACTGTGTGAAATGAAAAGGGTAAAGTGAAGTTTGATTTGTATCATTCATGTTATTAAATTAACCTTTTTCTTTTAATGTAGCTGATTTTGTAGGTGGGTGGTTTTGAGGAGTTACAAGCCTGGAGATAATGCTACTGATACCTTTATGAATTTTATGCTTTATGTTGTTCTTCTATGTTTGTGGAATATATGAAAGGAAAAGCCTATAGCAAAGAGATCACTTGGTTTAATGTGAGATATACTTGTAAAGTTTTCTGGATGCTGTATGTAAGCGGTTAATTACTGACTGGACCTAATTGCTTTTAACTAGTTACGTTCATTGTTAGACTACTAGAAAGGCAAAGTAGTTTAATAGTTTTGAATACAGTGTGGTGTTAGGGTTAGTAGAGTTTACAGGTCCGGTGGAATAAAGAAAGAAGATGATCAAAACTCAAAAGAGTTTACAGGTTCATTGTAATAGGACACATCCTATCATTGTCTCTGAGACATGAATTTAGGATTCAAAAATAATAACATTTAAGAATGTCATTTTCAGGCTTGTTTCTAAAGGAATATACAGAGATGAGAGTAAGGTTTCAAGAATGAATTGACACAGTGAACTGTAGATTACTGCCAAAAGTAGTGCATATTCCTCCCACCAGTCTCATTGTGTTGATACTAATGATGTGCAGCTGCAAATTTTAGTATAGGATGAATGTTATAATGAATCAGCAAAATACTGGGAGATGAAGGATGTTGACCTCTTTATTTGGTAGCATCCTACCGTTAAACTGGCATAAGCTTCTGCTGAAAAGCTTCTTTTGGCTGAGGATAGGACTAGATTTATTTCTTTGTGAAACAGGTTTCCTACCTGTAACTGGATATTTCTGTCCTTGAGCAATTGTGTGGGTTGCTGATGTTGCATAGTGTGGTGATTTGGTTTTGCACAGGTGGAGAATTTTCATGAGGCTGTTGATGCTGAAAAAAGAATGTTACATTTGAGATAAATATGTCTGTATCTGCATTAATTCCTTTTCTAGGCTGCACACCACAACCAGGGATGTGTGGCTGGCAGTTGTTTTCCCCTACCTTGTATTCAGATGTCTTAAAGATGCAATATATTTCTTCTTTTTGTTCATGCAGAAAGTATTTTTTGAATAAAAATCATAATTCTGTATGGGATATGTGCTTGTTCTTTCGGTTGGATGCCATTTTATATAGGGGTGTGGCCATGTGAAATACCTTTTTGTATTTTGGGTGACATTTGCCAATAAACAGTTTGAAGATTGGGGATGTCATTTTGTTTGTAATATCAGTGTTTACAGTTCAGCACTAGATATGAGATGTATTAAGTTGATTTTGGCGCAGAACTGTTGCTGTGGACGTTGTCAGTTATTATACTTATGAATTTGATAGGGGGAAACTGAGATTATTACTCAACTTGAAAATGTATACTTCTAAAATCAGTGTGCATTTGGTGCTACAATTATCTTTGTGTGAGATTGTGAAGATATAGTGAGAGATGATGTTATTTCAGGGTCCGTAGGTGTGCCCACTGTTTAGAGACAATGAAATTTATTCACAGTAAAGTTCTGATTGAGATTAAGATTAGAAGTATATCTGATATCTTGATTACGGTGGTATCAATCTGGGGTTTATCTGATGGAAATGTACATTGTATGTTTTGTCATGATTTGTTTTTTTTGTTTTTTTTTAAACAGCCCTCCTACTTTGACATGTGAAATGTAACTTCTGTGTGCAAGAAGCATAGAATCACTCCTAAATGTATGAAATAAATGGAACAGGGTCTTTGTGTTGTATTGTCCTATCCTGTCCCCCCTCCTTGGACAGGATGTTTCTTAGACAAACTTAGGTGTCACTCCTTGGTCTACCTTCTCATACCCCCCATATCATATTGTTACTGTGTGTTTTTACAGGTATCCCACACATTAATTAACACCATACTGATCTGTAGGAGATGTTAATCTAAAACTTAATGGTTTGTCCAGATTCATAAACCTGATGAAAGCTTTCACATTGTCCAGAAGTCCCTACTTGCACTCTGAAAGGAATGCAGAGGGGGAAGTGTGTTGTTTGTTTTATATTTTGAAAGAAGACTATTTTGTTCCCAACAGGCCTATCACTTGACAAGATTTCTTCCCACCATCTCAATGTTTGATGGAAATTTTCTAGCTGTTAAAATTGAATACTTTTATTACTGATTACTGATTGTAAATTACTATGGAAGTATCAAAAGAGAGGAAAGAGCTAGTAGTTTTCTTTCTAGGTTATCTCAGATTTTTCTCAGA
>NW_016690318.1:164648-271910 GCF_001604755.1 Lepidothrix coronata
TTTTTTTTCTTTTTTTTTTTTTTTTGTAATTTTTTAAGTTTGCAGAATTCTCTGCAGTTTTGCAAGCTTTATGGAACTTGCCCATTTTGAAGGGGGGGGTGCTTGTAGCTGTTCAGGGGTTTCTCAGAAGAAGTATGCAACATGTCAGAAATGTGTTCAGCTTCTGTTATTTACCAGAAAGAAAACTGTATTTAGTTAACTGCTGCAAAATATCAGGATACTGCCAACAGATGGTTTACTGTTTTTACATAGTTCTTGTTTTCCCTCAAGAAAAGCATTCATGTAATATTTTTTAGAGGTGTATCTGCTCTTACAGAGATTTTGATATCCCCAGAGCCACATATATTTCATTCTTAAAAGCATTATGCATTTTGCTAGTAAGTTATTCTGCTCAGGCATTTGAAATGATTGAAAAAACCTATTTATGCTTACTGGAGAAAGTTGATTCACCATGGATGGATGAAATAAAATGCTTTAATCCCTTGATGTTATGTCTTATTGTATTATCCAAATGTATTGCTATGTTTTTGTACTCTTCCCCAGCATTAAATAATATAAAGGAATGTAATGACAGAGTTTACTTCTTTTTTTTTTTTATGTGGGTGTAGCACATTTCAGTTCAGAAAATTGAAAATGTTTAGCCTGAGAGACCTGACTTGGTACTTGGTTCCCTCCTTCTTTTTTGGGATATTTCATTTAGTGGATGACTGTAATGTGCAGAAATGTGCAATTTGTACCAATACCAGTTAGATGAGGAGGAATGGAAATGGAACTGTGAGGATTTGTAAAACATGATTTCAGAGCGTACTGAAGTATGCTAGTAGAAGAAAACATGTGACAAGGGTACTATGTGCTAGCTTTTAGCTGAAACAGTTTTTGCTTGTTTTTCTTTGAAACACTTTCAGATAATACTGTAGGAATAACCTGTCTCTCTGGTAACCTGTACACTAAATTATGAATCATTTTAACGTGTTTTTTTCAATGATCAGTACTTAATAAGGCAAAATCAGGTTCCTGTGAGATGTCTTGCCAGAGTAGCTGACGTGACGTAGCGTGTTACACTTATGTGAGTTATACTGCAGTAATAGCATTTCATCATATTATTGTACATTCCTATATGCAACAGGTTCTGGTTGCAATGTAACAAAGCCTAACTTCCTACCTGCCCTTTTGCTACCCCTCTGTTTAACCCAACAAATAATGGAGTTGGTATACCAAGAAATTTTCTTTTGTCTTGAGACGCATTTGTTCTTACCAAGGAGATGCCCCATATGAACTCCCATTTTACCACTTTTTATGCCATTTAGTTCTTTGTTGCAAGTTTTGATTTTGAAAAATTTTGTGTAGATTGGCTCCATGCCATGTCTTCAGTCAGCTGATTTCAATATTTGATGAAAGTTCCTGGCATTTCAGGTTCTTTCTTTAAACTGCAATTTTATGATCCTTTTAAACTAACACTGCTGGTGCCTAAGGCAGCTTAATCTTACCCCGTGCTCTTCCTTCCCATGTGCTGACACACAGCTGTGGGGTGCCCTGTGTCAGGGAGTTGATCTGAATAAAACCAAAACAAATTACTATTTTTTTTTCAAACTAGATTAAAACTGGATTAATTCTCTTGTGTAGTTCACTGGACTACCACAGAAGCACTTATGCCGTCATAAGGAAGAAAACCACAAAGGGAAATCAGTAATTTCTGCCAGTACAAATGGTTAAGGTGGTCATAAGTTAATTGTGAAACACAGACTACTGAAAGAAATTTTGCATGTTTCAAACTGTAGTCCTTAAAACTAGTTCCCCTTTCCCTGGGGGACATGGGCTGCTCCTTGTCACAAATATTCTTTAATTTCATTTTTTTAGTGATTTTTCTTTGCTAAAATATTGGACAAACAATGGAACAAACAGAGATAACTCAAACACAACTTCAAACCAGTTCATTTGTTTTTGTGATAAAGTTTTAGGCCATATGAGTAAGTTGGAACTGGCAGAATATGTGAACTTTAATGATGCCTCTGATACTGTTTCATGTGATATTAGTCACGAGCAAACTAAGGAAATTAAGTTCGCATGGAAGTCGCGTAAGATGTAGGAACATACAAATGATTGTAGACGTGTATTCTAGAAGTTGGTATCTTTCTAGTTCTGACTGGAGGAGTGAAAGTAGGCTGTGTTAGGTCTCAAAAAATTTTAACTGCCTAAAGGCACACAGACTATATACCACAGAATATATATCAAGGTATATATTGGTGATGTTAATCTAGAGAACTGCAAGTGTTAAAAAACAGGATTGGAATTTAAAATTATCTTACAGTAGGAGAAGTAGTCTTAAAGTAGTAAGTAAGAAATCCTCTGTTAAGTTGGAATAACTAGTTATTCAATGTCAAAAGTCTACCATGAAGAACATGGTAGGTGTTGAACTGGAGCTCTTGGTTTTTGATGGCTGTCTATGTGTGGCAGTAGCTGTATAAGAAGGAGTGTTCACTCTACGGTCTATAAAGTGTCATAGAATATCTTGAGTTGGGAGGGACCCATAAGGATCACAGAGTCCAACTCCTTGGTCCTTGCAGGACTACCTAAAACTAAACCATGTGATTAAGAGCATTGTCCGATGCTCCTTGAACTCTCTCAGGCTTGGTGCTGTGACCACTTACCTGGGGAGCTTGCTTAGAGACCAACTAAGTAATTCTTTCAGTTGACTCTGGTGCCATAAATGAAGCTGTGAGGAGGATGGCATTTCAAAAATTATGTAGGCCAATGGGAAAAAGTCTGGAGAGCGGAAGTGTTTGGAGGAAGAAATCTGTGAGGAATGGCAGAAGAAACTGTTTGTCCTACAAATGGAAGTCTAAAGGTGGATATAATAGCTCATCATAAGATCTAACCATGTCTAAAAGGTCATA
The DNA here is from genome assembly GCF_001604755.1 of Lepidothrix coronata. NCBI lineage: Eukaryota > Metazoa > Chordata > Aves > Passeriformes > Pipridae > Lepidothrix > Lepidothrix coronata. The sequence goes on from NW_016690318.1 coordinate 167,543, forward strand.
AGAGTTAAGCTGACCTCCGAAGACTTTTAAGAAAAATAAATTGGAAATGTGACTCTCTACAAATAACTCTGGATCATGATTGCAATTTTTATTCCAGTAAATCCTTTTAAAAGTCGTGAACCCATTTTGGTAGGAAGTACCAAAGTTGCCTTGGTTTTTAAATGATTTTGTGCTTTTTCCAGAGTTGTACTAGCTATTTGTTTGAGATGACAGCAAATACAGAATTTTGATTATCAGTAATGACTGAAGTAGTTTAAACACTTCAAGCAAGTAAATACCAGACAATTACTACAATAGCAAAAGCTGTACTTTTTGGCAACAGTGTCCTGTAATGATTTCCTAAAGTAGATGTCCTCTTTCAAGATAGTGGCTTTATTAAAACCAGATTTGAGTGCTTGCTAGAGTTACAATTCCATCCAACAGTAGTAGGTTGCTCAGAAGATTCCACACTTCAGGCAGCATTTCAGTGGTTAGCCTGTCCTGTGAGCCCATCCCTGTTTGTGATTAAACGAAAGATTCTTGAAAACAGCAAGGTTTAACATACTGAACATTTTGTCTTCTTTTGGAAAACATAACATGCTCTTCCTTCTCTTGCTTTGTATTTCATTTCTCCTTTCTAACTTGCTCCTATTTGAATTCTGCATGCTGAGGATTAGTTTCCCCACTTCCTTCAGTATACCTATACCTCAACAAAGATACCGTAAATCTCCTTTTTTCCTCTTATTTGCATAGAGTCCTATAAAATATGTGGATATAAAGTAGATGTAAGTTAGCTACTTTCTGGCTCTCTGCCTGGAAACAATCTGAGATTCTGGCTGATGAGAAAACAGTCCAATTTTTTGTTACTGAACGTATGGGATCCATGAGGGAGTCAGTTTAATTCACCTGGTTTTATTTAATATTTTTTTTAAGAAATTGCCTTTAATTGCTGTCCTCTCACACACTTTCAGAGGAATAGTCAGCTGTTCATAGGAGGAGTTTTTAGTGATAGAAATGTGATGGAGAAGAACTGTAGTAGAGAAAGATGTGAGAAGATGCAAATGAGCAGCGCATTGCAGGCACTTTTTCAAATCCACACAGGAATATTCCCTCTCGGTGTTTCTGTTGTGTGCTGGGAGCACAGTGTAAATGCTGACATCCTGTTCCATAATGTTGTGGTGGATGGAGTGAAAAATCACAGGAGGAAAATGGGATCTTCTTTGTTCAGCCAAAATCATCATTATAATAACTTGAGTGGAATTAAATATGCAGGACAAAGCACGTGAAGTGGGAAGTGCAGTCTCTCTTTAAGGACTCTTAGTTTTACTGAAACCTTTATACCCCCCTTCCTTCAGAGGGATAAATGTTACAAACAGTAATGCATTGTCTCAGTGTTCAGAGATCCTCCAGTAAAAGTCTCTTCTTTAAGGCATTTTTTATTGGAGTATAGGGAAAAAAGTTTGTGTTCCAGTGCATGAGTTCATATGGGCCATGAGTGGAAACTGCTGATGAATTTGTCCTGGAATGTGTGCCAAGAAAAAACATTACTGTGTAAAGAAGTATGTGTATACTACATGAAGTTGTGCATGTACAGGCAGTGAGTTTTTTGTATGAGAATAGGGGTTTTGTTGGAGAATGTGAAAAATTGAGACTTACTTGTGTTCCTTGAGCAAGCCTTCCTTATTTTTTTATTTTTTTTTTTTGTAAAACTGACAAAGATTGTATTATGTCTCCTTGTGAAAAAGAGGAATATTGGAATGTTTTACCTATTTAAGTAACGGTCTTTTGCATACATCCACTACTAAATAGGGAGAAGGTTGCTTATTCAAATTCAGCTGCTGATTTTTTGACCTATGAAAAATTATTTCATCCGAACTACAATGGCAGCTCAATCTCAGAAGTCTGTTTGTACACAGACACAGTTAGTTGTTTTCTTCTTTAAATAAATAGGTTTCTCTGGTTTGTGTTAGCGTCAATTTTCACATTAGATTTGGCAGTCATGTCAAGTACACGCTGTGTTAGATTAATTACTTGAATATGGTATGTGAAGCTGTTGTAAACCCAAGTACAGGAACAGAAGGATCACAACCTCCGAGGCACAGTCAGTGCACGCTTTAGTTGCAGGTTCCAGTTACAATGTTTGGTATATACTGTGTCTGTGTACAGCTTCTGGTTGATATATATAGAATCAGTTTAATCACAAAGCCAATGACAGCATGCAGCAGTAAACTGCAGTATTTGATTGTTCTATGTTGTATCTTCTGTGCCTGCACTGAAACAGGAGTTTTAATTTGTCTTGGATACCATGTTGAGCTAGACTCTAAATAAAGTTTTATTTGCATGTTGATTGTGCATAAAAGCACTTGAATAAGAGATAGGGATGAGTGTATATAGAGAGAGTTATGTTATGAAATCTAGGTTTTGCATTTATTTAAGTTATTGCATATGTGGCTGACATTCTAGTTTCATGCTGTAAGTTGCAGTGCACAAATACAGTAAAATTATTTGAGAAATCTATGAAACTGTATTTGGATAGTGTCTCGTTTGTTTGACTTGCCTGTTGTTCAGCAGAGTCTTCTCAAATGCAGTGAAACCTCTTGCTTTTAATATTCTTAAAGTGAACCTTGAAGTACAGTATGTAAGTTTTGAAGTTATAAACCCATAACATTTTCTCATACTGCAGGTAAGGAAAACTTTCTTTCTCTCTTAATCCAGGAAGCCTTTACATCACTGAGTGTATCTTTGGAGTCATACTTTATCTTGCAATCCATGAACATTAAGAAAACATCTGAAAACATCTATTCAGCAACTTGGATTTAGCAGCATCAGGTTGTTGCAATCTGAAGAGCACTTTTTCAGTTGAACGTCACTGGAGTATATTTTTACCAGACAGCATTTGTATGTTTTCCAAAAAGCTGTTTATTGAAAATTCATTAAGCATATGAAGGTCTAGGATTGAAATTATTATTGCAAAAATTATCAATCTCTATCTCAGTCAGGAGGAGGTTTGTATCTTTAAACCCATTGTCATTTATAGTGGTCTTGAATTAAAAAAAAAAAAAAATCAACCCAAAAACTAGTTGTAATGTGCCAACAGTTTACGTGCTGGTATAGGTTATTCTTCAGATGTTTCCATAATACAGAAGAGGAGAGAAGTGGGGTATAATGAATGCAAACCCAACCTTTTCTAAATAACTACCAGGTAAACTTATTCTTTTGATTCTGCTTTTATTCAATGTATTTGTTATTAAAGGACAGGTAATTTACATGTCAGGAGTTATCTTGTCAGGAGCTGCTCATTCTTTTCTTCCTTTGAAGTTGGTCTGGATTTTTCTTTTAATAGGGCCAGTTTTTAAATGCAATTGATTTCTTTAAAGGTGTATGTAAAATGACCTAATGCTAAAACGTGTCAGAATTCAAATACTTCTGTGGTGGTTAACTGAGGTATACTGTTACAGATTATTTTGGCAAAGGATTCTGTTTGCATCCCAAAATTAGTAGGTGGTGAATTTGGTTTGGATTAAGTTGTGCTGTCTGACATATCCATGAAAACAGCTTCCCCCCCCTCCATCCCATTTTTTAAAAAATAAGGGAATATCATAAATAGCGACAACAAAATGTTGAGACTGAAAGTGTTAAGATAAGTACTTTTCTGGTAGTATGCACACTAAAAATAATGACTCTCTTGGTTTCATAATCTAATGTGACTGCAATTTATTTATATTTATTTAAAAGTGTGGCAAATATCAAATGATCCCACAGGCAGAATTACTGGCTTCAGTAGTTCAGACCTGAAGATGATGTTACTGATACTAAGACAGCTAAGGATGTCAAAAAGATATCTCAGCTTGAACGTCTTTAATACAGAAATGTGGAATTTAATGTATGTATATTGAAGTGTCATTTTATTTGAACAATAGAGGTGGCATTCAGCAGTTCCATGAGTGTGGCCTGTGTATGTAGTATAAGATTTCAAAGCAGAACTAACTGGAGTTACAGCTGTGGTGCTGTTTACACAAAGAACCTATTAATGTCCCCTCTGAGATCTTTCTCCTTTAGTTAGGCTCCTCTGTAAGCAGTGGTCAGATCGATCTTTATTTTGCAGGACGCACATGACTAAGCAGTGTCCCTCCTTCTTCCCTCTCTGTTCTCTACAATAATTTTTTTCTCTCCTAAGTTGACTGTGCTGTTTCCTTACAAAACACATCGAGGAACTGACCTGGGTCAAAATAACTTAGCAGAAAAGTAGAGGTGTGGTTTTGTGTCCCTTAACCCTGATGGTTTCTCTGACACTGTTTCCTGTGCAGGTGTGCCCAGTTTGTAATTACAGAGGAATTGAGGGGATGAGGTGCTAAAGCTGCAAGAGGTGCAAGAGCTGAGCAATCAAGTACTGTCACCAAGAGCAGTGCTTCTGAAGGAACAGTCTTACCATATCTGAAGTTTTCTATAGCTTCTTTGAATGTGGTGGTCTACTAGCACAACCACAGTGCTCCTTCCCTATGCCCTTGCAGTGTTTTCCCTCTCTGTGGGACAGATCTGAGTTTATCTCCAGTTATCAGAGGGGGAATTAATGAAGCTTTTATGCTGCATGAAGATGCAGGGTGTTTCTCTGAGAAGATTTTGCAACAAATTGTAGTTCTTCTAGTGTGAGTGGCTTCTGCCCCAAATAAGCCTAGCTAGTTTAAGTAAACTTAAATGTGAAGAGCAACTTCAGTGAAGATACTTGAATACTTTGAAAATTCTGCCTCTAAGAATATGAAATTATCTTCTAAATTCTTTGAGTCATTAAAACCTTTATTTGAAGTTCAGGGCTTTTAATGCCCCTGTAAATTAACTGGACTTTCACATACTTCAGAGTTTCTAATATTATTTTATATTTATGATTTTATTTTAGAAAGCAGCAGTTGGCTATACCTGTGATCTACAATGAATGCCAAATCTGCAATCAGCAAAGAAATTTTTGCCCCTCATGATGAAAGGATGCTGGGAGCTGTTCAAGTGAAAAGAAGAACAAAAAAAAAGATTCCTTTCCTAGCTACTGGGGGTCAGGGTGAATATTTAACATACATCTGCCTGTCAGGTAAGATTAATGACTTGGACATCTAGTGATCTGTTTAGGCTTATCTTAGATTAACTGATTAGATGTCATCTCTAGCTATAAGGAACTGGGTGATTTCAATCTTAAAATAATGTAATCAGAGAATTATAGCACTTATACCTTTCATCTTGCAGAACCACATGCTCAAGGCTATTAATATTTATACAGTGTAATAAATTGAACAGGTGATTTCATTGTTTTTAAAAAACTATGCTGTGTTCTCTCACAGCATAGCTGCAGAGTATGAACAAATAGAATATTTGGTAACAGTCTTTCCGTATTGAAATTAAGATATTTCTTAGAAGGATGAACTTTTCAGGATATTAAAATGGCATACAATGTAATTTTTTTATGCCATGTTTCAATGTCTGACAACTGAGCATGTGTGAATACCTTTGGTATTCTATGGTGATTTAGTCACTTAGGTTTTTAGGCATATCAGTTGCTCCCTTTGAGTGTGTGCATCTTGCTGGAAGTACAACTACTGGTCAGAGGAAGAAGTGCTCTATGAATCTCAGAAGACTGCAATTATTTTTGGACTAAATGAAGGATAGTGCTTCATGGACTCCTTAAAATTTTACTTTTTTTAGACTATATTAAAAATTTCAAAGCATAGGAAGTAAACCCCAGTGACTCTACTTCTAAAACATCTCACAGTGCACACATAATGTACATTTATTGAATGTTATTGAATGAGATGTTATTTGTCTGCATATATGCAAATGCTTATGTTAAAATACAAGCTGCAGAGAATATGCACATATATATTGAGGTCTGTGACACAAAACAGAAGACTTCTCATTTTCAGCTGAATGTTCTGCTTGTCATTATAGGATCACAGCATCATAGAATATCCTGAGCTGGAAAGGAGTCACAGGGATCATTGAATCCAACCCCTGACCCCGCTCAGGGTAACCCCAAAAATGGCACTGTCTGAAAGCATTTCCTAATGCTTCTTGAACTCCGGCAGGCTTAGTGCTGTGACCAGTTCTCCTGGGGTACCTGTTCCAGGGCTTTAACACCTTCTGAGTAAAAAACCTTCTCCTGATATCCAACTTAAACCTTCCTTAACACAGTTTCATGCCATCCCCACAGATCCTATCAGTGATCACGAGAGAGAAGAGATCAGTGCGTGACCCTCTTCTCCTCATGAGGAAGCTGTGGACCGCAGCTGAAGTCTCCCCTCAGTGTCCTATTTTTTAGGCTGAAAAAACCAAGTGACCTCAACCATTCTTCCCATACACAGAGCTTCAAGGAAGGGTTTAAAAATTGATTCAACTAGGCTGTTCCCTAGACTTGTGGTTGGCATACTCTGTTGGATGTAAGGGATTGCAGGTTTCAGTCCTCTCAAGTTGTAGAGAAAACTGAATCTAGGTCTCCCATCTCTTAAAGAAATGTTCAAATCACTAACCTTTTGAAGCAAAACTCAATTCTTCTTCATTTGGAAATCCAGTTTTTCAAATGTCAGTCCAATTTTTTTTCTAAGTCGTCCTCCTGTAAATCATGTTCTAGATTTGTGCTGTAAGTTTTGGAATACACAGGTGCTTGATACCCTTGTTCATGATTGAAGGTTAGAGATGCCATCTGTGCTTATAATTTTCTCTAGACTAACTCTATTCAATAGGTGGGGTGTGTGTGTGCTTTTTTAAATTGCCATTCTGGAGAACTTAGCCCTTCCTCAGCTCCCGCACCCCATATTGATGTGTAGTAGCCATAATGGATTTTAAGACATTGAATGATCTCGAATTCATCTATTGTTTTTCTGCAACAGGATAGCATGTTTATGAGTAAGGAAGAAACAGCAGATGTCTTGACTTGAGCAGAGTTTGTCACTGATGATAAGGAGAAGCATGCAAGATCTAAATAAATTACTATGTAGCAGGCACTGAAAAGCTTCACAGTGGTATTGCAAGAACCCTTACACGTGGCTCACTGTTAATGGGGTTTTTCATGGATCTGAGACCAGTTTTTTTATGTATATTTATGGATTATATTATGGAAAGTACAGTATGATTGATAATTTCAGTAGGCAACAAAGTGACTAGGGAGAGGACTGCCTGGCTATATTTGTTTGATGTCAGTATTAGAAGTCCAAAGAGTCTGATTAAGATGATGATGCAATTCAATAGGGTCAAGTGCAATTAGTTATTTACTTGGGAATCATCAAAGGCACAAAACCAAGCATTAGGGAGAAATGGTTTCTGCCACTGTGTTTAAAAGAAATTGAGAAAAGGATAAACTGATTTTTTCTATTCCTGATGGCTGTGAAGCAAGAAGTTACGTTACAAATGAAGAGAAAGGTTCCCTTCAGTAAGGGTAAGTTAATGTGGGCATGGCAGTTTAGTTGTGCCCCAGGCAGTCTATCTTGGGATAACAGAATATGTTTGATGACCTTCCTTTTTTGATGCAATTCAGTACAATGAAGCAGACACAATGGTGGCTAGCTCTGAATTTCTGTTTACATTTCAAGAAACACATACTTGAATGCCGAGTGTCGCAACATCTTTCATGGAAACACCTTTTTCAACCTTCGACTCTTGTCCCATTTTTCCCAGGTTTGCCATGTATTAGGTAAACATAGTGACTGGAGTATCTGTGTGGTCATAGTTTCCTTGGACTAATTCAATTTGGCCTTTGCTAAAAGAAGTTTGATGATTTACTCTTTAGAACTGTATTTCTCAGTTGAAAGGATACACGTAGAAACTGACTCCTTAAGGGATATAAATATTTGAGAATATAAAATATCTTGTCTAGTTGTAGTTTCATTCAAGGCGTGTACAAAAAATAAAACATCAGTCATTGCGATAGCTACTTTTACTTATTGCTCGGTTTGTAACTGAAAAATTGCATGAATTCCTTTCAGTGTTTTCCTTTCAGGGTTGGAAACATGCATGCTATCATAATTATTGTTTATTTGCATTTTTGTAAGCATGGATAGAGATGCAAAGCAGCCCTTAAACCTCAGAAATGGAATAGTGAAGCATTAAAAGAATCAAATACTAAACAGAGCAAGATGGAAGAATAAGGCAGATTCTTCCTTAAAATTGGTATTTGAAGTATGTACTGTATTTTTTTATTTTACATTATTAAATACTGAATTGTTTAGAAAGAAATATTCGTTAATGCTCCAAAGTGGTATACCTAAAGCCTGTAATCTGAAACTGGAGACACATAAAGTTAACAAAGCTGTAGCAAGCCTGCTTGACAGACTGGTGGAAACCAAGCAGCTGGGTTACCTGCAGCCTTCTAGCCTGCTGTAGTGGTGGGGCTGGCCAAGTTAAACTGGCAAACAGAGCCAAGACAGATCTTTGGGGAGTTATTTAGTTGAAGAACAGCAAGAAATGAGTAGACAGATGGGAAACAGAGGTGGGGTGGCTGTAGGCGGAACAGAGAAAATGAAAACTAGGATTTTTTTTTTAATGCAGAAGACTTAACACAGAGAAAAGACAAGAAATTCGAAGCTGAAAGTGGATATTTATCACCTCCTCCACACTAGCAGACCTAGTGATAGTTATTGGATCAGATCTAAGTTTTAATTTTGTCACCATTGTCTTATATAATTGAAACATAATTGTTTAAAATAGTTCTTAGCCTTATTTAGTATTCTAAGTATAAAATACTTAAAAGGTCACTTCAGAAATATAGGCCATCGGCCTACTTGCTTGTGCACAGTTCTATTTGTTATTTCCTTTGACACCCTGGCATTACATTTTTTAAGTAACTTCTATTATTTAAAAAGGTTTTTAATATTGTAGTGCATTGGAAGTGTTCCAGTTTGTATATATGGATGTAGCATTGACCTTTCAGGATTAAATATCTGTTGCAGTTGCAGTGAACTGAGTGAACCAGATGGTTCCTTTAGAACTTGAATTCTTGTGTGTCATAAAACTCTAAGCTAGATTGCACCAATCTTTCTAATCCTTCTGCTGAAATGTTTAGGATTAGAGTGTAAAGCTAAAGTTCTTTAAAGATGGAAGTGAAACTTTTCCCATCTTTTCCCCACTATTATGATTTTAATAGTGTTCTTTCTTTGCCATCTCCAAATTAAATTAGCATATTGTCAGTTCAGGGTTTTTTTGAATGGCTTTTATGCAGAAATACAATCTGTCAAGAATGGTGGCAGAAAAGCCAAAAGGAAATGCAAAGAAATCATAAGAAATAATACACAAAAATAAGATGCACATGCAGGGGGAGAGTGTGTTGGGGGCTTTGCCTTCTTTAAAAGTTAACTTTATTGACTATATCACAGATTTGTTCAAAAGATAGTCAATAACTTAGAAAGCTGTTTGTATTTACCACAATAAACTCTTGGGATTTGGTTTGATTATTTTTTTTCACTTCTGTTTCTACGGAGAGACAGAGACTTGGTTTATGAGCTCAAATAGTTCTGTGAATATCCTCATTTGTGCACTTACAGCTGATATCTAACCACATCACTTACACTTCCAACATGACCTTTTGTACTCTTGACTTTTTTTGGCTGCAGTCCATGGTGCCATGAAGTTGTTTTTCCAATTACGAATTTATTGTTCCTCCTATACTGGCTGTTCATGGAATAGAATGTTACCGAGGAATGACCTATATCTCTTGCTCCTTTTAAGGTCACTTGATGTGGCTGCCCAAAATTGGCCATAATTTCATGGTGAGTTCAAGGACAGGTTAAGTGCAATTGAGTTTTCAGCATGGTGGCTGAACCGAAAATTGGAAAGTAGTGATAAGGATCTTGATATCAAAGGAATTCAGTTTTCTCCTAGTGTGTTCTTATTTTCTATTTGAGTTTTGCTACTATAATGAAGTGACAATCTCCCAATTTATTTTCTGTATTTTCTTCTTGAAGAAAACATCCAATTTTCAGGAGCTTATAGTGCAGAGGATTCTCATCTTTCCTTTTCAGGACATGAGAAACCAAAGTAAATTTCATTTTCCAACTACTTTCCTGGAGAATGCTGTATTTTTCTGCCCATAGGGTGTATTGATGTATTACTCAGTATTTTTTGGGGTGGGGATAGGGGGTGACGGGGGTATTTTCCCTCTGTTTAAATGTTGTATTAGGGAGTGAGAATGATACTTCAGTGTTCATGATACTCACTTTCAGTGTGACCCACTTAGACGTCAGACTCTTCATTGAATATTTAATTATTTATCCAAAATAACACATGATTGACATGAGAGGTTCGATCAGCCTTGAAGAATACATATACTGAATGGTTGGTCTAGTCTTCTGCAACCCAGTCAAGCCGCTTGACGGCAGCTTCAGGCCAGTTGTGCTGCTTTCCCTGGCCCCATGCACCCAAACTGGCACCACAAGCTTAACATCTAGGCCTAGATTGGGATGTTCAGTCAGGGAAAATAACTTCTGGTACCTGTACTTAACAAAAGGGCTGCCTGTTGCAGATGTTGGCTTTAACATAAAGACTCATATTCTGTCCCTCAGAAGACAGATGCTAAGTATTCCTATATCTTGTCTGAGTTCCTTGAACATTAACCATTGGTATAAAAAGTGTGACTGCCATCACCAATTCTCTGCCTAACACTTTAGCATTGTAGCTGAAAATACCTAATAAAACTTCTTGATGTTCAGTGGAGCAACTATTCCAGAATTCAATGGAGAGGACTCTACAGTGCAGAAAATGTAGAAGATAAATATACTATTCCTTCTTTATTAGCTTTATTAACGTCAAAGTAAAGATATGTTGGAGTCTTTCTTCAGTTGGCTAGTGATCCTTAAAACCTTTTCATTATACAGTCATTGTCTGCTTTTGCTTCAAGTTACTCAGCGATAAAACTTACACAGATACTGTGCAAATTTTGCATTCATGTTGACTAAGTCATACAATTTGGTAGTGTGGGTGGAGTTAAACTGGTATAACATTCTGTGGTTCCAGTCTAATGTCAACTTCTTTGTGTTTATTGCTGGACTTCCATGGACTGATGCCTCTGTCTGCCTTGCAAGTGCTCACTGAAGTTTTCTATCATTGCTTATGCAGCTGGTCTCGTGCAAATGTGTGCTCTAGAATCTCTGGACATGAAAGACACAAACAGTTTCAGTTGACTTTTATTCCTGTGAAGCCATTACGACTAGGATTACAGTTGTAAAAAATAAAGTACAGTGATGAAGATGCTGGGAGGAGAACATTTTTTTTTAATAATAAGAATAGCAAATCATTGCAATAGCTAGCTATAAGAAGTTATATAGTTTATTACCATTTGGGAAGAAGCTATGGGAGTGTGCCAGGAATGATATTTAAGGTGACTGGTTTTGCCTTTAGGATAATAAGATGCTGAGAGATCACTTGAGTTTACTTGTATATATATATATTTAATTTTTTTTTTTTAAATACAGTATTACATAGGTTAATTTTTTTAGAGTGGCTTCAAAACAAAGGGGAAAAACATCAATAATGTTACTATTTTCTTATGAATAAGCTATAATTATTTTTTTCCCCCATTCTACTTCTGGGTACCTTTTGATATCCTTAATTGTGTGTCAGCGTATACCTGTGTAAAGTGTAATCATACTAAATTCTTTTATTTTTATGTAGTCTTCATACAGTAATTGTTTTACCACCAATAAGTAAGTAAATATACACAAGTGTTGTTGGCCTTCATATGCTATGTCATAGATGCTGTATCTTGTTTCCACATGTCCATTTTTATTTCTTGGTATTTTTCAATTTAAAAAGCTGGAAAACAATTTTCTGGATGTGTGCTGTCTGTATAAAACTTAATTGATAACTGAAGCTCATAGCAGACATTTGAATACTCTGTCCTTTTACCCATGGTGCAGTCTTGAAAAATCAGTTTTACTTATCTGGTATGCTTTTTGCCTTGAAATTTTTCATTGTTTGGATGGTGGAATAGCCTCATTCCACTTTCTCCTTGCCTTTGCTCCATTAATTTAGAGAAAAAATTATTTGATCATTCCAGTGCTTATCTGTTCTACTTCTTAATGAGATAATGCCTTCTTGGGGTTGTGTATGGGGCAGATTACTCTATTTTCTTTACCACTGGGTATGTTTTAGTCATACGCAAGAATGATTATGACCTTTCATGGGTGGGTACAATTTCCTCCTTATTAGCATTGCTTTGGAAGTCAGCCTGAGTTAAAATCCTTTCTAAAAGCATTAGGACTGAAACAGACAGGTCTCTTGAGCACCCCTACCTTGTCTTTACCAGGGTTTCTTTGAACCTTGATTAACCATCACAGGAGCTTGGAGGAGTTCTTTGATGCTTCCTCTGCCTTTACATCCCCTTTTGAAATAGCTACCTAAAAATTTATTACAAGCTTTTGGTAAAATTTTTCAAGTTATTTAAATTTTAAGAAATTATTTTAAAAATGAAAAATAGAAGTTTATGTATGCAGAAGCATGCTATTATCATCGTTTCTGTGGAGTGAACTAAGGCCTGTTACAACCTTGAGGTTTTTTGTTCTACAAGAAATAAAAAATAAAAGACATTTTGGACCTTATCTTCTCTAACATGAGCCTCATACATGTGTTGATCTGGGTTAGCTGGGGTTTTTGTGTTTTGTTTTAAGCAACAATAACAAGTTTTGTATTGTTTTGTGGTGAAAATTCAAATCTTTTTTTTCAGAATGGGGGTGGGAAGCCAAACAAGCTTCTCTTTCTTCACTGTCTCATCTTGGTCATGTCTTCTTTAAGGTGAAGATTTAATCATAGGGTATCTGTAGGGCAAATGTAACTCCTCTTACTGTGTGCTCAATGACCTATATTCACTGCTCTAAACTGTCTGCAAGTTGGATAAAGGAGAGCACTGATGTTTTTTGAATTGTTGCATAACATGGTTACATTAATGTAGAGTACTCCCTATGTCTAAATATATATTAAATGTACATATATAGTTTCCATCTACTCTTAGCTGCTCCCCCCAGGGCTCTAGATACTGTGGAAGCTATTGTTTCCAGTAATGCTGAATGTAACTGGTTGGGCTCAGACATATCCCATGTGGTGGCTTGGAAGACTGGCAGCACAAAGGTAATGCTTATCTCACCAGCCTCTCTGGTGCATCACAGCTCAGTGAATTTGCTAGGATGCTCGTTTAGTGTGCAGTGCTCATATTAAAGTTTCAAAATATAATTACCTTCATCTATTTCTAATAAATGATTGTGATACTGAATACACTTCTTAACCAGGCCTCTTTTCCTTTCTTTATCAGCACATGTTTTTTGTCTTTGTTAGATATTTCTGATATTTAAACTCTATGGTTCCCACAAGGAGTTTTAGAAGGCCAAATATCACTTGCTCATAATGATAATAATTGTCAAATTCCATTTTAAAGGAGGAATTTAAAAATCTGAAGTCATGTTAAGGGTCTTTGAAAAACAAAACAGGTGCCTTTTGGGTGGAAGCCAGATTAAACTGCTGTTCTTCATTATTGATGTTTCTGTATTTATTGAAGTAGAACAGGGAAAGTGATGAACTGGATTGGAAGGTAGGCTGCATTTATTGATTGTATCCAGAATAATACCCTTAATATGTCTTGATGGTCTGATTCCTCCTGACTGAGTTGTCCAACTTAATGTAACCAGTCCTTTTTCACAAGAATCTTGGTTAGGAGGGCATCTTGCTACAGCAGAGCTGCAGAATTACACATTTGAAAGCGTTTAGTCTAAGATTAGTGTGTTTGGGTTTTGTTTGTTCTTTTTTCCTTCTTCTTAAGGTGGAAAAAGAATGTATGTGTGCTTCTGTGCATCCTCCCAATACAGTACTTGATCGAATTTACATGCAGGAAATAGTGTCTGAATTGCAATCTGAAGGTGTGCAGTTATGTGTCTGTTGTTCAGCTCTTTTTTTTTTTTCTTTAGAATAAAATTGTAGCAGATTGATAAAGCTTAATAGTTTATTGTGCATCAATGGTGTTCCCTGGGGCTCAGTATTGGATCCAGTCCTGAGTAATATCTTTATTTATATTTTGAATGAGGAGATCAAGTTCACCCTCGATAAGTTCACAGGCAGCACTAAGTTGGGCAGTAGTACGGATTTGCTGGAGGGTAGGAAGGCTCTGCAGAGGGACCTGGACAGGCTGGATCAACTGGCTGAGACCAATGGTATGAGGTTCAGCCAGGCCAAGTGCTGAGTCCTGCACTTGGGTCACAACAACCGCATGCTCTGCTACAGGCTGGAGGAAGAGTGGCTGGAAAATTGCCCAGCGTGAAAGGATCTGGAGGTGCTGATTGACACCTGGCTAAACATGAGCCAGCAGGGTGCCCAGGTCACCAAAAAAGCCAGTAGCATCCTGGCTTGTATCAGCAATAGTGTGGCCAGCAGGACCAGGGAAGTGATTGTCCCCCTGTACTCAGCACTGGTGAGGCCACACCGTGAGTCCTGCTTCTAGTTCTGGGCCCCTCACTACAAGAAAGACATGGAGGTGCTGGAATGTGTCCAGAAAAGGTCAACAAAGTTGGTGAAGAGTCTAGAGAGTAAGTCCTGTGAGGAGTGCCTGAGGGAGCTGGGGTTGTTCAGCCTGGAGAGGAGGAGGCTCAGGAGTGGTGTTATCGCTCTCTACAACTACCTGAAAGGAGGTTGTAACAAGGCGGATATTGGCCTCTTTTCCCAGGCGACTAGTGACAGGACAAGAGGACATAGCTGTGCCAGGGGATCTTCAGGCTGGACATCAGGAGGAATTTCTTCACGGAAGGGGTTGTTAAACATTGGAATGGGCTGCCCAGGGAGGTGGTGGAGTCACCATCCCTGGAGGTGTTCAAGAAACAACTGGACGTGATGCTCACTGCTATGGTCTAGTTGACAAGGTGGTGTTTTGTCAAAGGCTGGACTCAATGATCTCAGGTCTTTTCCAACCTAAATGATTCTGTGACTTTGTGATCACTTTCAGTTTTTTTAAAATGATGTGTCAATCCAAAAAACTTTTGTTATTAATGTTGTCTTCAGTTTTATTCAGACTTGATCTTTTGGAATTGCTTTTCCCTCCACTTCAAGCACATATGAACTCCTTGGAAAAATTTCAGAAATCTCAAAGAAGATCATCTTGGAAAAATCAGAAAGGAAAAAAATGTGAACAAAACAAAACCATAGAAAACTTGATGGGAAAAGTGAGGTATCAGATCTGTTTATTTAGTCAGATGTAAATTTGCAGTAGTTAAGAGGAATAAGTTTAATATTTATAAATACAAAGCCTGTTTTGATGCAGTAAGTTTTTATGCATGAACAAGTTGATTGCAAAGCTGTACATTGGGAGCTGTTTGTTGCCCCATTCATCATAAAGGAAGCTTGATGAGGTTATTATTCGTTGTTATAATATAAGTAGTTGAAGACTCCCTTTCCACCCTTCATGTACAGAAGAGGATGGGGGCTCTGGAGAGCTTTCTCAATTTGTAATTACTTGTGCTGGGTAGGTTTGTGTTCCTCAAGAGCTGGCAGTACCTTACATCAGTGAGTACACTGTATTTCAGTGCCACATTTTGCCCAAAATATGGCAGATGCTTGCATCAAGTTTAATGCCAGGTTGAAGTGTTTGAATGTCATGGTGTCTTTGGAAATGGTTCGTTCATTCTTTGTCCAAGTGAGGCTTTTGGCAGGGTTGTTGCTATCTTGTTTGTGATAAAAATGCAGAGCTAGAAGTAGGGCTGTACATAACAAATTTGCACGACAGCTCTTCCTTCAAGTTGAAGTACAGCAACCATGCATGTAAGACCTGTGTGAGTATCCCCTAATTGCTAACTTTGGCAGAAGATATTCTTGTAGTACCATAACAGTTAAAACCAGTGTGTTTTGCTCTGAGGTAGGATTCATTTTGAACAGTTTTCTTAGTTTTCATGATGCTGGAGTGTAGTATGCAAAATACCCTGACTCACTGCAGTATGGATTGTTGAACTTGAATCATACTGGGCAGAAGACTTCTGGATTGTTCCCTTGCTGTTGTATTTCAGAAAGTATTTCTGTCGATTGCTGTTTAGATCTGCTCTTAGAAGTAATATTGTCTTGTGAAGAAAATCAGAAGTTCTCTTTCTCTCTGACCAGTGCTTACTGTATTACGAACTCTTTTAGTAGGTAAACATCAGATTAAAATCTTATCCTTTTATAGTACTCCAAGTTGTGTGAGTCAAATCCCGTAAGTTTTCACCATACATCTGACCATTAAAGACTGTACTATCAAATAATTTCCAGTGTACAGCAGCACTTAACAAAGGAATTGCTAAACCGATTAGAATGCTACATCAAGCTTGTGTATCATTAGGTAGGTTTTATTGTTGCCTTGACAAAGAAAAAGATGAATAATACAGTCCTGATCTCTAAATATTTTCTGTTTGGGACTTCAATCTGTAAATAATCCTTTTAAAGCAAATTAAATAGGAAAAGAACATGTCAGAACTGATGCTTGATTTTTCTAGTGTGTTTTGCCTGTATCCCTCAGTTTATCCATACTACTGCCCCAGGAGCTCAGACACCAATTAAGTAGCAAGACACACCTATAAAACACAGTAGGGAGGGAATTAATTAATGGACTAATTCTGTCCATTCTTCCTTCACTGCTCTAATATCTGAATATTTCAGACTTTAGCAATAAAAACAAGCTCATGGTGTCGTGTAGGCATGTATATGTGCTTCAGCAAACAATTGCTCTGCATTTACAGCAGGCATTGTTTTTCCTCCAGTCTATTTGTGTTGAGATTTTTACGTAACTTTGGTTTTGTGCTCTGATAATGCATATCCTAACAAGAAGGAAAAAACAACATATGAAGGGTGGGGAGGCTGAGAGAATATAAACTATGCAAAGTTTTGTTGGCCTTGTATCAGGGAGGAGCCTACACATTTGTCCAAGTTAAAACAATCTCTAGTAACTGTTTAGTTGGAACAACTTCATAGAGAAAGTTTGACACACCCTGTCAGCTGCTCTTCTGTTCATTAGAGCTCAGCAGCACACAGTAACTTTCAGTAGCCTCAGGGAATGACCAAGTTAAAACCACACAAATTCTCCAGCATTAGTGTTTTGAGGAAAACTTCATTTGGGTGAATTTTTTAGGGGCTGGGTCTGAGATAACTTTGTAATACTGTGGAACATATTCTTCAGGCAGTGAAATTCCTTAAGTAGTTTTAGCCCCTAATTTAAATAGTTATTGGAAAATTAAGCATCTAGTTCTCCTTTCATATTGTCTCCTTAGATGTGTCCGCAGAGGACAGGCTCAGCTGGAAGGGAAACTGCAACATAAACTTCTTGCTGGATGAAATAACTAGTAAATGCTTTTCATGGATAAATATGATATCAGCCCCTGCTGTGTTAGTTTTCCTAAATCTCTGTCTTGTGTCGCTCTGTGGAACACAGTAGTAATGGCAAGAGTGGTTTTCTGTGACTCGATCAATGACTTGGAAGAGAACAGAACTCTTAAAAGAATATCCTCTTACCTGTAGCAAGAGAAGTGTTTACAAAACGTATTTAAAGCATTTACACAAAGTATGCTTTTTCTGAGTGAGATGAAAATTGGAAACTGAAATAAACAAAAGCTTTCAACCTCCAGTTATTATATTTGTTCACTCACCTTAATGACAGATCCCTAAAGAAAACTTGACTGTTCAAGTGTCTGGGAATATCTAAAGTTGTCTAAAATACTGAGAAGATTTTAGGCAGCTGAAATTTGTTGAATTTACTTAAAAAGGAAAAACAGCTAGGTAGAGAACTCTTCGAAAGGTTCTGGAATGATTTTTGTCTGCTTTTGGTTTGTACTCACATATCATGGTTTCTTTTAAGAATAGTTTTCTTAGGTTTAGCCCACGTAAGTTTAGCATACCAATATACGCAAACCGTCCTTCAGTTGTACCGTCTGAGGGAGTGCTGGTAGTTTGCCCAGTGTTCAGTCAGTGTTCCTTGTCAGCTAAACCATAGCACTAAATGTAATGTCCAGTTGTTTCTTGAACACATCCAGGGAAGTGTTCTGTGATTGATCTGAGTTTGTATTATTTTTAACCAAAGGTGAGGTTTGTTTGTGTTCTAGCTAGAACCTGATATAGCCTAATAAAACATTTTTGTGCTCAGGTCAAATAGCTTTTGTCCTGGTCAGTGAGAAGGGTCAGGAGGGGAAGAGCAGAGTGGAAAGAATCAACGCCTGCAGCTACACAAGCTGGTAGAACTACGTACTTCTCTTGACTCCAATGATGTATTGAAGCATGATGTTGCTATTTTGCAAAATAGGACTTTCATAGACTAAGATACCGTGAGGACTAAAGCACTTAATCACTAGCTTCTCATGGCTGTGGAGGTTTGTGATCCATGTGATGAGAAATAACATTTCATTAAAGTCTCTAGCAACCTTTTAAATATGACAAAAATGTTCCTTTGTTTAGTCATGTTTCAGTCCTTATGTTACACTAATCAGAGAATGACAGAACAACCCAGTGTGGAAGGGGCCTTGACAGATCACCTAGTCCAACCTTTACTTGTTAAATAATATAATAAAAAAAATATAGTGTCTACTGCGGCACTGGTGTCCTTCAGGCAGTCTGTTGGAAGGATTCAGAGCAGCAACCTCAACAGTAGAAATATTGTCAAGACTAGTTTTAACCATTCATTTAGATAGCTAGCACAGTCTCAAAGACTTGAATGACCAGAGGTGTACTACTGCTGTGGACTCAAAGTTTAGTGATATGGAGAAAATCTCCTAAGAATTACTTGTGTTTGTGACTTTATACAGCTCTGGTTTGTCTATTGTGTTTATTAATAACCAGGTTTTCATGCTGTTTCAGCTCAGTCTTGGTCACTTTTTTGAAGGATTTCATAAAGACTGTTCTCACCTCTCAGCTTCCCTGTGGACCTGTTCAAACATTGATTCTTTCCATTTGCTCTTTTCTCTCTTCAAAAAATACCTGCATGATTTTGGGGAATCAGCTTGGTGTCATGGTGGCTTTCCCATTTTTGAATATCTAAAATGTCTTTAAAGGATGGAAAAAGATGTTTGAAATTCCCTCTTTCTGTAAGTAACTCCTATTTTAAAGCAAATCTGTTGTGGACAGCTTCTTTTAATCTTCTGATTTGTGGAAGTTTTACTTTGGCAAGATTTCTGTTTATTACTTTTATTTTTAAAATTTTACTTTTTCTTTATAGTTAATTAATTGTATTATTCATACATTGGTGTTGCTGCTTGGAGAAATTTCAGTCACTAAACATAGTTGCTTCACTTAAAGTTAATTCTTGTTTTAATGTTGCACACTTCCTTCCTGAATGTGAATATTCACTAGTAACAAGCCATTGTCCACTTGCCGCTATTTCTGCTTAACTCAATTTCCAGCTGTCCAACTCTATGCAAGAATCTACTCTT
Source organism: Lepidothrix coronata (assembly GCF_001604755.1). Taxonomy (NCBI): domain Eukaryota; kingdom Metazoa; phylum Chordata; class Aves; order Passeriformes; family Pipridae; genus Lepidothrix; species Lepidothrix coronata. The sequence goes on from NW_016690318.1 coordinate 186,907, forward strand.
TTTTTGAAACAAATAAAACATAACACTGTTCCTCCTTTGTCAACCATTACTTATACCAACTTCTTCAGTTCCTAAAGCAGACTGGTAATGTTGCTGATCTCTGTTAACCTCATGTGATTATTACATTCCCTTTTATCTTCTTGTTCTCTTTAAGGAGTCCATTTGTCTGACTTTTCCATCTTGCAGTCAAGCTCTTTAATTCTCAATATCTCATCTGCTCTTTTGGACCCTATTTTTGTTTTGCTTTGTTTTTCTCATTCCCTTTGCTTTTGTTTCTAGAATCCTGCTGCAGTTATAAACCCAGGCTTCCGCTATGCAATTTGTGTGAAAATTTGATATCCTATCAGTTGGCTTCATTCCAGGCTCAGGAGGAATCTCTTGGAGTGCATAATTCCAATATGGAGTGAATAATTCTTATTCTCCCTGCACACCTTGTCTGGAGTCCAGTTGGAAGTTTTGTTTCTTTTGGGTTTTGTGACCTCCATGCTTTGTTAGTGATTGTCTGTTTGGAGATCAAAAGGTATCATTCAGCTGATACTTGATTGAAGCAGTCCTGGCAGTTGCTTGTCAACTCTGTGCAGGAAGCTTCTGCACATAGGAGAAGGGCAGAGAAATTGAATATTTTTGGTTTGTGGGGGTTTTTTGTTTTTTGTTTTTTTCACAGAGCTTGGTTTTAAAACTATTTGGAAAAAGTGAGAAGCTCACAGAATAGCAAAGAAATAATGATTACTAGAGCGGTCTTGTAGAACTGTATTTTTGGCTGTGAATGAGTGCTCATTAGGACACGTTTGTGGGAATGGAGCACTGGAAACAACTGTTTTGCATTCTTTTAAGTGTTTGGGATTCAGCTGTATTATTCTGTGCGTGCTAGCTAGCTAGCTGTGCTCTGGCTTCCTTTCCACCTGCTGAAGCATATTACTCTTTCCCTCAAGGAGAGCTTTTTGGCTTTACTGTTGTTCAAGCTTCATTCTCTTGTGTGTATGAATCTCAATGGAAAGAGAATTTACAGACTCTTCACTTCTTTTTTTTTTTTCTCCATAAATACTATCATGTAAACATATACACATATAAAATATAGTCTGTTACATTGTCCATGTGTTGAGGCTTCAGTAAACACCACAGGAGAGACGAATACAAATTTATCTCAACATATACATCTTCATATGTCTTAAAATTAGCCTTTGACCTAGTTCCTCTATTTGTTGTAAGTTGTCTTACAGCATTCCTTGCAAAAGAGTGCAGATAAAAATTTAGGAATATGGTGCCTTATTATTTTCTCATAGAATGCTTTATCTCTGATAGTGTAACATGTTAATAACACAGTTTGTCAAACATCTGTATGTATATAGAAAATAGAATAAAAGATGCAAATTCTTTGAGTGTTATAGTGCTGCCTAAGCAGACAATTCAGTTTAAATCATAACAGGAATTCATCAGTTCATGGGCTGATATTAAAATTGTTTTCCTAATTATAGAAATGTTTTATTAAAGCATGGGGTTTTTTTTTCATTTTGAGCATATTACAAATATCTCAAGGGTTGGATAGAATTGATATTCAACAAATTCTCAAAACTTAAAATAATATATGCACATGCAACTTTGTTAAGCTCTGTCGTGACTGTGTCCTTTTATCTGTCAAAGCAATCTGACTCAGAGTACACAGAATTTCCTAAAATAGGAATAACTTGACTGGCATGTCCTTTATTTTAAGATGTTATTTTTACTGAACCAGTAGTTTCATAATCTAGTTATCAATATTCTTGAAACAAAGGCAGTTACCACCAATTACTAAGCGACTATAAGCTTGCATAAGGGGTAATTAGTACTGTAAAGAAAAGGGGCAAACTGCCCACTTCTAGTGTTTTTAGAATAAAACTAAGAATTCTTGTCTAAATTTTTCAGGTTCATTCTTTGACACTGATGTGGCTGCAATTTGTGTAGAAATTGGTTTTATCTTACTTAATAGTGAGTACCAAAACGTATGCTAGGAGAACCCTCAAATCATAATGTAGCTGATTGCAGGATTACCTCTCCAAAGGTGCTTTCTTATTACCCGAAACATTGGCTAGTGCTTTGTCTCGTTTTTTAAAGCAAATGGAAGCAGGATCTTTTTGAGGTACAGATGACAGGGAGTCTCAGGGGACGATTGATGCCAGACTGTGCAAGCTGTGCTCAGCATGATGTGCAGCCTCCATCACAAGGATGCAACTGTGCAACTCCTCTGCTTGCTTCTGCTCTGTGGCCACATCTTTAAGTGTCATATCATCAGCCACAAGCGAGGCTCAGAACCTCTGGGGCATGTGTTCATAGATTTTGTATTTTAGCTATTGGTAGTCATAGTTATTATTTTGAAATGGAATCTGGATTAAGGGAGTAGCAGGCATAAGTTAATATAGTCACAATGTAGATTAATATACATAAGAAAGAAAATCATTCACTGGAAATGATGATGGCTGCAGAACGTTCAAAATGTGATTAAGGAAGGTGTCAAGATACTATTTCTGGTTATTTCAAATATCATGAGGATCTGCAGGATTTTCTTCACCAGTATAATACAGTATAAAAAGAAAAAATAGCAGAAGTAATAAATTAGCTTGCATTCCCTTTGTTGTTGACTGTAATGAATTGAAGAAGCAGACTGACACATGTAAAAGGAGGTTGATGTACTAAACTGATGTGTATCAATAGATGCAAACCCTGTGTTGATAAGGCCTGGAATCTGGAAGGGGGTCATAGTATTTGAGCAGTTAAAGGTGATTCGTGTGGACATCTCTAAAAAATTGGGTGTTCTTTGAAAGCAAGTGCAGTGTGAGATCATGTGTCAGCCCTTTTCACATGTGCACCTTTGGGATTGTTTTGTTGCTCTGAAATGCAGAGAATGTTCTAAAATGATTTTGTTGTCTTCCCCTGTCTTTTGTGTTTTACTAGTAAATGCTTGATGTACAGTTGATAACTTCTAAAGAATTTAGTGTTGCTTTCTTCCTGATACAGCATGTTAGTTGTTTGGCATGCACTGTGCAAGGAAGTTGGTGAGGTATCAGGAAGCATAACCCAGGCAAGGAAGGGTGGAAATAGAGAAAAGAGCTATAGTTTTTCTGCAGCCAGTGTATCCTGCTGACAGACAGTGTAGATGATATATAAAATTGAGTATATGCCACCATATCCAGTTCAACGAAGTTTTACTTTATTTTATATCTGATATACAATGTTGGCATTTGTACAGAACATGGTTAAAATTATGACACAGTCAATTAGGTGTCTGTTGTGCTGTTGGACGGTGTTTGAACTTGGTTATTGGTGTTCCGCTGGAATGCTAAAAGGAATAATAAATAAGACATTTGTATTTTTGTTCTAGGAAACTTTGACCTCTTTTTCATATTAGTGTCTTGATGCACTTCAGGAGAACAGAAATTTCCATTTTCCCAGCAGTAATTCCTAGTTCCAAGAATACTGGACTACTTCTGCACCCAAACACTTGGTTATTGAGTGTACTTTGACATACTGCCTGGAAAATCATCCTTTGAAAACTGAAAGGTGGTTATGCTGTTAGATCCTGCTATTCTGACTCCTATTTGACTATATTTTCAGAACTGTCTACTTGCAGTTATAGACTATATGGAAACATTAGAAAACAAAACCCCCAGTCCTAAATTCTGTTATCTGGAACCTCCATCTTTTTAAAAATATTATGTCTCTGGTCCCATAATATTAAATCATTTATCAAGAAGATCACTGTGTAATCTGTAAAACCTCAGTCTACAGAATAGCATTGTCATAATGCAGTAATAAAACTGTAAGTTTTCTTCTTATGCATTGTTGTATTTTTTAACTCTACAGGGTCATCTATATGATAATCGCTCTTGGCTATATCTTGTCTGTGTAACATATTCCATAGGATCTCTGCTGGTAGCATTTGTGTAAGCTTTCAAGATGCAGCTACTTCTTGTGTTATTAAATTCTTTTCATTATGTATTCTTTATAAAAGGATAATTACAAATAGGTTTAATAACAATGACAAGAGAAACTTATTGCGGTCTGGGGATATACAGCTGCAATTTGTGTAGCCTTGTGAATTATCCTATGTTCAGATTTAAAGTTCATCATCACTAATACATCACGAATCCACTATGAATTTGCTGTATAGTCTCTAAAATTAAATTTAAGGCTGATCTCATACAATGAAAGAATGAATTAGTAGAAATCTGGGATTCCTGTTAAAACTAACTGATTAGTATACTCATCACTCACTCACTCATGGCTGGGCTTCGCGAACAAAGATTTAGGAAGGCTCTATCCATATTTGTTACAGGCACACTGGTGGCTAATGAGGCCAACACAAGATAGACATGTCCGATTGCATACTATATTGGCAAAAAAAGACTTAAAGTGACTAGTCTGAGAACAATGGTGGTAGGTACAGTATGAAATTCTGATTTGAAAATCATCTATTAAAAAAACCTGATTATCTTCAATACTGGATATTAGGATTTCTTGCTTTTTCATGGAAAACCTTATAAACAGAAAAGCTACCCCCCGGCACAACACTGCCTATAATACTGTAGATTTTCTAATATCTCATGATATAACCCATTCTTAGACTTGTTCAACACAAAAATTGGTCTGAACTATGTATGTGGAAGGCTAAGGAATTACAGGAACTTTAAGTAGATGTTGAGATAGTTGATTTTTCCTTGAACAGCTACAAGCAGGGGTGGAGAGTAACTCAGCCAAGTATCAGTATGTATCTACTCCAGATACTTGAAATAGCTAATGTTATTCCAGGCCATGGGCTTTTGAATCCATGTCTGTTTTGCTCCATTGGAGTATATGCAATTCTGATAGGTCTTTATCTTTCTCAGTGAAGGAGTATTTGAGTGAGATTTTTGTGGTTTTGAAGAGGACTCCAGGCATTCTTAAGCAGAATTCCTATGTTTATACATGGGATTTCCAGACAAATATGTAGGAAAGAACACACATTGCAGATCCTGAAGTGTGTTAAATGACCTGCAAGTGCACAACCACTGCACACAGTGTACAGGTGTTTTCTCAGGATCCTGGTATGTTGCTCAGACTCACAGTCTTACCAGAGCAACAAACTGTGCGGGGAAACCTGCATATGTTAAAATGTTCTCATCTTATGTTTAGGAAAGACTTCCAGGTGGAAAAAGAGGAGGATGTATCTGAGGAAACCTTAACATAGGTCAGGTCTGTTTCTCAGATTTGTTTTATTTTCAGCTTTCTGGAGGCTGACTTGGTTTATAAAGAAAATGCTGAAATAATAGTCTTGTTTGATTATGTTAAAATAATTGATCTGCAATAGATACTTAGGTAGAATTTTTTAAAAGTATACTCATATATTGTGTGTTAGGATTTAGAAACCCAGAGAAATTGTGGATGCCCCATCCCTGAAAGTGGTCAAGACCAGATTGGATGGGGCTTTGAGCAACCTGGTCTAGCCTGCCCATGGCAGAGGGGGATGAAACTAGATGATATTTATGGTCTCTTCCAATCCAAACCATTTTAAGTGACCTAAGTGAGAATCAGGAGGGATTATTGTGTTTTGATTTGATTTTCCAGATTTGAGCTTCCTATCTTACCCCAATTTGTAATCAAACGCATCTAATGGATCCCCTTTAGGCATATATGAAATACAGTCTCTTAAGCAGCTTCATAACACCATGTGTTCCCATTCCTATCCTATTCCAGCACTATCCCTAGTAATGACCCAGAGAACTTGCCACGGTATTAATATAGGTACATTGGATGAGTTTAGTAATCTATCCAGTGGTGTTTATTGTTCTGATGGTTATAAGCTTTTAATTATTTATTTCATTTTGTCATTTTTTGTACGGTTATAACCAAGTCCTAACTGGCAGTGCTGCCATTGGAAGGTGTACTTTAGTGCTCTGTTATCAGTTTTTTTGTTAAGGAGAGCAGTTTCTGACTAACCTAGCAGTAAAAGATAGATTAGATGTTACATGTGAACAAAAATCACATGTTATTTATTTTTATGATAGCACATTGTTGTTACATTGTTTGGTGAATTGGAAAGTGGATAGAGAACTAGGGCAATAAGGGTTACTCTGCAATTGCATTTATAAAAATGAAGAAATTGAGTTGCTTGGTGATAGCTCAAACTTAAGTATTTGCTGAAAGAAAGAGGCCCCTTTTTTATTCTCATATATTAAGCTGTTATGATTTCAGATAAAGTCACTGGGTAAAATATTTAAATTAATTAAATGCCACAGGACAGAATTCAAATCATACATACTATCTTGAAAAGTATAATAGTAAACACAGGTCAAAACCTGTTTTAAACTAGTCAGTACAGTCTCTTTTTTTCATGTGACTTACTGTGGTCTAGCTTTTGACAACTTCATGGCTTCTTTCTCAAGCTGCTGAGTTTTGGTTGTTTTAACTTTTTCTTTCTTGAAATAGTTTGAAACAAGCATTAAATCAACAGGCAGACCATAGCTTGAACCAGAATTTACAAAACATAAGATTAAAAGAAAGCCTGCCCACCAAATTGAGATTTAACTGATATTTAATCAGCTCTTATCCAGTGTAATGAGAGACTGACACAGTCCAAGTCATGAAAGATGAAAAACTAGTTCAGTAATGTACTGGGGGATGTGTTGGAATGAAAAAGCAAACAAAACAAACCAGAAACAAAACCCACAAAAAATAAAAATAAATAATACAGGTCTGAAAGGAGTCTGCAAAGCAAGTCCTTCAGCATAAGTCTTTACTTTTATTGTTTTGGTGGCTGTTTAGAGAGTTACCATTCTCTCCCTCTCCATTGGCACTCCAATGGCCTTATTACTGACCTAGGTCAGGAACTGATTCAACTGGAAAATATTTTTCTATTCCTGTGTTCTTTTTCATCCTGCTCACTTTGCAATCTGGCTCTGAAAGCCACAGCACGGGAAATAATGAAAGTCAAGGCAATGGAAGGAGGCTGCTGACAGCAGTACCTGATTTATGCCATAGAGGTACCAAACTTCTACTCATGCTCTCTGCTCTCTCTGCACTGCCATTCTGGCTTGGTGCTTGTACAAATCCTGAACAAAGATTCCATGCATTTGTACATAACTGTATTTAAGCTTATGGACACCAAATGAGGTCTTCATAAGCAAGTTAGGCATTTATTAAAAGTAAAATAAAAATATTGTGTGTAAATAATCAAAACAGGAACAAAGTGAAATTCACAAGGCTGAGGTAATATGCAAGGGTTTTCCTAAGCATCATCTACTGGTATTACACAAATACTGGAGCAGTAATTTGCATAGACTCCCCTTGATGAATTGGTTATATATGCTAAGATATACATGCAGAAGTGACACGACGCCCATTATATGAAGCATTTACTGCCACCAGCTGCGACTCTTAGAACACTTCCATCAGCGCTCTCTCTGTACAATCCTAAACATCCACTGGTCAGATTATGTGACTAATACGTCTGTTCTAGAACAGGCAGCACTTACAAGTATTGAGGCCATGTCCTGCGTTGGGCAGGACACGTCTCCCTAAGATTGTGCTTTATGGTGAACTCGCCACCGGCTGCTGCAAGAGAGGAGCCCCAAAGAGGAGATACAAGGACTCCCTGAAACAACAGGGAGTTGTTGGCCATATTGTTGTCAGCCTCGGCCATATTGATCAGCATAACCGGTCTACTCTGATCTCCAATTGGGAGGTCTGGAGACACACCACCTATAACGCTGCTGCTTCATTTGAGAACGCACGCAGGATCACTCTTGAGGAGAAAAGACAATGCAGAAAGAATCGTGTCTTGCCGATACCACCTAAGGAGTCTTTCTGCTGTGCCTTTTGCAACCGGACTTGTCTATCTCATATTGGCCTTTTTAACCACCAGCACACTTGTAGCAAACGTGGGTAGAGCCTTTCCCAAATCTTCATTCGTGAAGCCCAACCATGACATGAAGCAGATGTTAGCAAGCAGTGCAGCATTCTCAGCAACAGAATTGCAGTTCACAACCCAAATAACTGTTCTGGCTCAGTCTCCCAAGCCTCAAAGATGGCTAGCCCATTGTAAAGATGGTGTCTGACTTCAGGCATTTATTCCTACTAGATTTATGTGAAATATGCGATTTATTTCCTCAGACTACTGGTTTTTATTTACCATTTATTGAAGACTTGTTACTTTTCAGCATTGTAGATAGTCCCAAATCTTCATTTTTATGTCTATTGGAATTAACAAAATATTTTATTTATTGCAAAAACAGTTGTATAATATATGCATTTTTCTCAGTAGAAGTGTTGATTCTGATTGGCAACATTAGATGAGTTGCGGAGAATGTATGGAGTTATTTTTCTTGTCATGTTCTAATCCTTGTGGGTATACTGTGGTTGGATATAAGTGAAGGACTGCTTCCTTCTAAAGCAGAAGTATTGCATCAGATAGCATCCTTTTTCCTGGATTTTTATGAAAGTATGATGCTAATGTGTGTGTGTTCCCATTGGTAGGAAGGTACACAGATGACCTTTCTGCCAGGTCTTTTTGAAATGAAATTTTAAAAATGTCTGGATAATTTGACCAACACAGAAGGGTGGAAATGTTTCTGCCCCTTATTAAAATAACTTCTCAAATGCCTGATGTGTGTGGGTGTTGTAGCTGTGAAACGTCACTTGGCTTATGATGCCTTTCAGCTCTCTTTAAGATAAATTGATGTGGTTTAATTATTTGCTTTAAAGTTATCTGATCTTAGTTATTTTCTTGCAGTCTTGCTGATCATATTTAATACCTGCTAATCTGGGAATGATCTGGTCTGACTCGGCACAGAAAATACAACTGAAGTCGATGTCCCTTTAAAGTATAATTAAAATCGAGAGACCTTCCTATTCCCATGGTACTGTACAGTAATCTTTGAGCATTTTTAAGCTATTGAGATGCTTCTTTAAGCAGTCTGTTCACCAGTACTGTACTTTTTCTGCATAATGCTGTTGAGTTTGACTATGGAGAGCAAGACATTAAGATAAAAACCTTTGAATGGGATACGGCTGCTCTGCTCCCTTCCCCTGTAATTTTAGTCCTTGCATCCTTTCAATTCGCATGCCTTTACTTTCTTTCCCTGATATTGTAGATTCTACAGTTATTCTGGATCACATTCAACCTCTTGTGTTGGCAGTCTTTGCAATTATACCACATTCAGTAAATCTCTGACAAGACTAAATTGACTTCTAAAGAGCCTTTTGAAGGCCTCATTACCATCATTTTCTGTCCTGACATGCTAATAGGGACACACCCCTGCACTTCTAGCAGTGCCAAATAATTAAGTACTTGAATACCTGCCCCTATGCCATCTAAATTTTCTAGGGTAGTGCTTATTTCTTTTAGTTTCAAATACGGTATTCTTTACAGCTGTGATAGAGTAAGTCTGTGGAAACCAAGAACTGGAATGCAGATGTGCTTGCTTAAGAACTGTTAAACCAGCTGATGCAGCAATGTACTGCTTGTACATAGCTCTCTCTAGCAGACAAAAACTTTTTTAGGTTGCTAGGTAATCTTGTGGATTTAAGATTTTAGTTGGTGTAAAAGCAAACCATTCTGGTATTCTCAAGCTTGGGAAAAAGGACAGAAGAGTTCAGTGAGTGCCTCTCACTGGTGCCGTGGGAGATTTTGCAGAAAACGTTATGAATAGCTCTTGCAGTAGTCAGGCAGATCAAAGGATAGGTACTAATTACTGTGTTTCAGTGGTTCCCAGTATCCCATATATTGTGTCATGAACAGAGACTTAAGCTTTGAAAGACAAGTTGTTGCTTCTTGAAAAGCAAGTGATAGAAAAAGTGCCAGGTAGGGGAGAACTCAAAATAGGAATGCTGTAATGGTTTTTAAGCATAATTATAACATTAACTCTTTTGATTTCTCAAATGATCATGTGAAAAGATGGAACAGGGAATTAAACTCCTTAAAGCGAGTGATTCTATCTTGATCTTTTCTTTATATATTTTGGGGTGAAGCCAAATAATTTTAGTTTAAGTAGAGCATCTTACCTAGCAACAGAATGCTGTTCTGAGCAAACAAAAACTGAAATGGCTGTGTTTGCAACAGGTCACTAACTGGGAATAACTACTAGATGGAAAAGGTAATGGAAATGGACAACTGTCATAGAATCATAGAATAGAATCACAGAATCAGCTGGGTTGGAAGGGACCTCCGAGGTCATCAAGTCCAACCCTATGAAACAATGCAAGGTTTCTCATTAGAAGAATTAGACTGTAAGGTTGGGTGGTGGATTTTTTTTTCTTCCTTCCCCCTCCCTCTCCCTTTCAGATGCTGTGTCTAACTGCTACTATTAATTTGTACTCACATAATTAAGCTATTGAATACTGGTAACTTCTTTAAACTTGTGTTTCTAGGAAATTTCTCTTAAATTTCAATCCAAAGCAACTTACATAATGTGATATCTTTCTTGCTACTTTTTTCCATTTTTATTTTTTACAAAGTCTTGGGAAATGGAAATTTCCAACTGACTTTCCAGCTTTGAGGGGGAGGCACGGTCAGAGCGAAGAAATTATCGTAGCTGTTGACAATATGCTGTTATTGTAAATTCTTTGAACTTGTGAAAGCAAATCTTTATAGTGTGAAGCAAACCCAGTGTGGTTTTTTTTAAGTACTTAGATTTTTGCATTTTGGTTTCAAACACTTTCTATATTTTGCTTTTGTTTCCAGCTTATAACTCTAATCTGAAATTTTATTTTATTTACTCATCAAGGTTCTATTATGCAAAACAAAGGTTTATTGAGTAGGGTTTGTCTTTCAGGGACTGAATTGTGAGATTTTTTTTTTTTACTGCTTCTGTAGAAAAATAGTTAATTTTTTCCCCCTCTGTAATGGAAATTCTTTAGCAACAATTCTGTTTAAGTTTTTTTAATTTCAAAGGAATTCAGTAAATACTGAGTTTTCTAAAAGAAAAAGATATGGAAGTACACTACTTTCTTGGTGGGTAGTGGACAGAGATAGAAGCCAGATATAGATGTACCACATTTGACTTGTTTTGAATTACCTTTATCTCCCTAAAATGTGTTCTTCTCTGAAAGAAACAAAACATTAAAGTGGTTAATTGTTAGAGCATTTTTGTACAAAAATTGATTCCTAGCACTGGAGAACCAGCTGCAAAATGTAAACCCTAATTATAAAACCAGGTCTTAATGCAATTTAGTGATTTCTTTCGGTCTGAACAAATCAGTTATTTATTATTGAAGCAGGGCAGAGTTTGACCCTGCATGGCTGAAGTGGACCTCAATTTATACAAAAAAACAAAACCTATTAGCATAAGACAGTGGCTTGGAGTTCTTTTTCTCCTGAAACATTAGGCAGAGAGGTGAAGCTCTGATCCAATTATCTCTTGATACCTGGATGTGGCTGGCTGTGAAATGGTGTGGAAGAGAACCATTAAGGGAGAAGAGGTTGTGACAAAGCTCCTTGTCTGTTCTCCTTTTATCTTGACTTAAAAAGATTGTCATACCCCTGTCGCAGTGCTCTGATAGGAAAGTGAAGTGTTACAGGTCTGAACTATGCAGAGAGTAGTGGCATGTAATAGAAATGTGCAGTTCAGTTAAGCATCAAGAAACAGTGATATATGGGCAGCAGTCCTGAATCTCCCAACCCCACTTCCTGAAACTGCGTAGAGCTGAGCCCAGTAAAGTAAATAACATTTGATTTGAAATGAGAGAGACTTCCACTTGCTTATACCATTATGCTTTAGACTTCCACAGTGTCCTTTTCTCTGCTCATCACTTTCCTTTAGCCACCTTAAGTCCATCTTTGTCAGATGATGGTTGTTTCATCTTCTCTCCATTTTGTATTTCTTTCCTTTTTAGTATTAGATAATATATTTTGTTGAAACAGTCAGTGATTCCTTTTAAAATTAATTATAGCACAGTCTTTACAAACCTTTTGATGTGTTTATTGGGTTTAGTATTTCTGGTTTTGCTTCTAAACTTGAAGGTTTTGAGTGGAGTTATATGGATTTGTTGCTGTGGTACCAATAAGGAATTGTTCACAAAAGATTCACCAGTATAGCTAGCTTCTGAGCTAGAAGCTAGAAGAATCACTCTTGAGTCTGTAAAATTGTCTCCGCATGAGAAAAAAGTATTATTCAAGAATATTAGTTAAGACAAGGAGAATTTTTTTGTGAAGATGATTATGGCTATGCAATCCTTATAAGTTCTTTAACTGTGGTGGGGGGAGAGGGGGCATGGGGGAAAGAAAGCACACATGATTAAGTTTTAAACTCTCAGTATTCAGAAAAAACATAAAACAATGTTATACTGAGAATACACAAGATGATGTGTTTCAAGGAGATAAGAGATGCATTTTGCATAATTTCAAAAATATGTATCCTGGCTAAAAATGCAAAAAAAACCCAAACCCATCTAAATAGAGATGGTTGTGGTAAGGGGGGGAAAAAGAATAGTCAAAAATCTGTTTACTAGAAATAGCCATTCTTTGACTTTCACATGAAGTAGTGATTCTCTGAAATAAGTCCTGGTTCAACTCTTCAAGCGGCATTTGGGCATTAAAAACTAGAAATACACTGGTTGTAATGCTTATATTTACTAACTGTCCTGTTACAGTGTTCTCCTGGAATTTTATTTTCTTTTAAAATATAAGGATTCTTAGTAAATCAAAGAAAACACCAGCTGTAATCACTAGTGACAATGTAGTTGCTTCTCTTCTTACTTTGGCTGAACTTTTGTTGTTGTTCTCCTGCAGTGAAAATATATAGTATTACTAATAGGAGGTGAAGAAAGTAGTGACAATTTACTTTATGGCAGTGTCATTAAAGACTATTTTTAGACTACTGGAAGAATCTAAAAGTCTGGAACAAAGAATAATTAACTTTATACATTTGTACGCTTGCGCGTATTTCTCAAGTATAGAGATTCACAACAAAGAATCTTTAAGTGTCTTCTAAAATATATCCTAAATTTTTGTAGCATAAGCAGAAATAGTTCAGGGAATATCTTAGGGGAAGTGCTTTGTTGTAACTTGTGATCAGTGTTCAGAATTTACTTTTTGAATTTCCTAAGCTTAAATACAAGTGCATGTGTTGCAGTGATACTGATTTCCTTTGCAAAAGTATCACTCAGGACTCAGTCCCACTTTTTTTTGTTTGTCTGCAGCTGTTAATAATTTAAGAAATGCAACTGTGTTTTTATTATAATTTTTATAAAATAATGTTATATTGGACTTTTATATTTTGAAAAGGCCAGCTATTGTCTTTTGAGGAGAACATGGCTAGCTACTGGTCTCTGTAGCTACTACCATAAGTGTTTAATATGTTGAAGACTTTTGGCAAGCTTTGAAAGAATTTTATTTCGCAAAGGGTAAAGGTTTAAGGAAACTGAAAAAGCTATGGAGTTATTATTGCCACTACTGTAGTTCAAGTTCAAGACTATTCTGATCATGTCTTAAAAAACAAATTTTAGTGTAGTTTCAAGCCCTTGAGAAGCACATTGATACATTAAACTAAGCAATTTACTGTAAGTGTAACAGATTTTCTTGTTTGCTGCACCATTTAACTGGTTTTGTCAATGAGTATTTATGGAGGACTCTGACAGGATAATTACAGGATAGCCCTCAGACTAGGCAGCAGACAAGCCAACGCTCATGGTGATTCTTGGCTGTAAACTGTGCAGTAGGAAGAAGCTATTAACAGCAAATTTGAAAGCAATGAGGCTTAGAATAATAGATTGTTTTAATATTGTGTATTAGAGGACAGAAAAATCAAACAAATGCTCTACTATACATAAAACATCAGATGAGATAGAGGAACTTAACTGAGGGGACCTGAGTCATCAGCTTAGTTGGCCCTGTGTAGGGATGATTAATGACCCTTCCAAAGGCCAAGTCAGTTCATACAACATGAATGCTGATGTGTTCTTATGTAGCTCTTGAGGTGTACGCTTCACTAATTATCTCCTGGTTCCATCTGCCAACCTCTAAATAAACCAAGGTCTTGCATTTTAGTCTATATATTGGAAATGTTGAAAATAGTGGCTAATTTCTTGCCCTGTAAAGGAGGAGAAGGACTTTCACAATTGCATCATGTTGGAAAAGGGACAATGTCACTGGTTTTAATCTTTCAGAAAAAATGACATATCAGTAAAATCTGCTAGCCAATACCAAAATTGTCTTTGGCAGTTAAAGAAATGCAGGATATAGCATTTGGGTGCTACTGAATTTATTGTAAATTGAACAGTCATCACTGATATATAGTATAAACATAACTTTTGGAAGTTCTGACTTCATTTTTTTAATTGGTTCTTTGGATTTCTGTTTAACTTACGGTATCAATGAGATATTTGCTTTTTGGGGGCCCGGTATTTTAATGATTTTTTTTTTTTGTCTTTTGTTCATTTGGAGCTTTGTGACTTGATAATTGGTCCTTGGTAGAGTGAAATTGGAATGTACATTTGTAGTAGCTTCTATTGTTGACATTTCCAGATGGACAAAATTAGTTCAGCCTATACAGTCTTGTTAAATAACACTTCAGTATTGACCTGGAACACAAAATGAAACTTTAAAATGTTTCCAAATTGAAATCTATTTTCTCTTTTGTCTTCATGTCACATTTCAGCTGTACCTTTAGGTCTGGCTTCTTAATGTTTGACTTAATGTGTCAAAAATTCTTTCACAGCCTTTGGGTGTGTTAGTTTTCCTTCTCTGCTCTGTATCCATTTTGGTAGGATCACAGGATCACAGTGTTTAGAAGGCTTTGGCAAGCATCTGTTAACCTGAAAAGTAGTTCCATTACAAGCCAAACTAAAGAGGAGAAAAGAATTGTGGATTGTTGTTTGCTTAGGTTTTTTTGGTTGGTTGTTTTGGTTTTTTGAGGTTTTGGGGATTTTTATTTTCTTTTGCAGGAACTACAAAGGGGAGCAACATAGGGACCAGTAGTATGTAAAATAACAAAAGTATAAGAGGCTTTTTTTTAAATCTTTTTAGGTGATCTTTGTACTTTAGCCAGCAAGCTATTTCCTCTGTTCTGTTTTTCTTTGGAAACAGTTGTCTCCTCAGTCAGGTCAAACATAGACACATCCCAACTGAACTATTAACAATCTACAGAGGAGCAAAAAGTGAATTCTGTCAGATGTAGAATGTAAAAATATTACTGTGAAACATATTCACATTATGTGGCTTTTAGGGTTGTTCCTGTTTGATAAAAATGTAAAGGAAATCATGATCTTAATGTTTAGTAAAGATAATGCTAGTGATCGTTCAATTACTGGAAACAGTTGTTTCCAATTATATCTAATAACATGTCTCTAAGGTGACAAAGAAATAATAATGTGTAAAGAAATAAGGTTGAGTCTCTTGCTTTTTCTGCTCTAAATTCAGGAAGAAAACTCCTTTTGTAACACAGGTAGTATAGACGAGTTTTCAGAGTAATTTTCAGAGGAAAAACTTCCACAAAGAAAAACTGTAAGCAGTAAAATGTACTGCAAATTGAAAAAATAATGATACATTAGCATATTAATGATTAAAAGGCTTTTAAGATACTATTTTCTATTTAAAACGTGCAAGAGTTATTTCTACAATTTTTTTGAGACATTCCTATGTCTCTAGGGAATCTGTTTTTCTCATTCTTCATGAGTTGTCAATTTTATCTCGAACCTGTTTCCAAGTAGTTGTTTGTGTTTGTTTGCTTGCAATTGCATGATTTAATTAATAGCATAGGGAAAATTCAGGTTAGGTTTTCTTCTGGTTGAAGACATAAAGGTTGGGGGGGCAGCCTTTCCTGTAGCAACCATGAGATGGTGGAACTCAGGATCCTGTGTGGCGGAAGCAAAACAGTAAGCAGGACTAGAACTCTAAAGTTCCAGAGAACTAACTTCGTCCTGTTCAGAGACCTGCTTACAGGAATCTCATGGGAAAGGGCTCTAGAAGAGAAGGGAGTCCAAGAGAGCTGGTCATCATTTAAGCACTACTTCCTCCAACATCAAGACCAGCATATTCCAATGATAAAGCTGT
This sequence comes from Lepidothrix coronata, assembly GCF_001604755.1. Lineage (NCBI taxonomy): Eukaryota > Metazoa > Chordata > Aves > Passeriformes > Pipridae > Lepidothrix > Lepidothrix coronata. Next base: position 202,904 of record NW_016690318.1, read on the forward strand.
CAAGCAAAGGGGGCATGAGACCTGTATGGATGAGCAGGGAGCTCTTAGTAAATCTCAAACACAAGAAAGAAATTTATGGGATGTGGAAAAAGGGGCAGACTACATGGGAGGACCATACGAATATTGTCAGAATATGCAAGGATGCGATGAGAAAGGCTGAGACCACTTGGAACTAAGTCTGGGAAAGGAGATCAAGGACAACAAGAAAGGTTTTTACAAGTGTATCGGTAGCAAAAGAAAGATTAGGGGAAATGTGGGGCCACTGCTGAATCAAATGGTGTCCTGGTAACAGAAGACACAGAGGAGGCAGAATTACTGAATACCTTCTTTGCCTACTGATGACGGCTCTCAGAAGTCCCAGACATCAGAGGTAAGGGAAGAAGACTGGAGAAAGGAAGACTTCTCCCTGGTTGTAGAGGGTTGAGTTAGAGATCAGACAGACAGACTTAACACACATAAATCCATGAGCCTTGATGGGATGCACCCAGGGGTGCAGAGGGAGCTGGCAGTTTTTGTTGCTCTACTGCTCTCCATCACGTTTGAAAAATAATGGAGAACAAGAGAGGTGCATGATGAGTGTAGGAAAGTCAGTATTACTCCCATCTTCAAAAAGGGTAAGAATGAAGACCCACAAAAGTGCTGTCCAGTCAGCTTCATCTCCATCCCTGGAAAGATGATGGAACAGGGCCCTCTGGAGATCTTCAACAGGCATGTAGGAAAAAAGAAGGTCATCTGGAGTAGTCAGAATGGATTCACCAAGGGAAAATCATGCTTGACCAATCTAATAGCCTTCTGTGATGACATGACAGGATGGGTTGACAAGAGGAGAGCAGTGGATGTTATCTACCTTGACTTCAGCAAGGCTTTTGACACTGTTGCATAACATCCTTGTAGGTAAGCTCAGGAAATGTGGGTTACATGAATGGACAGTGAGGTAGATCAAGAACTGGCTGAATGGCAGACTTGAGATGGTCGTGATCAGTGGAGTAAATCCAGTTGGAGGCCTGTAGTCAGCGGCGTTCCCTAGGGTTTAATACTGGGTCCAGTCTTATTTAACTTGTTTATCAATGGCCTGGACGAAGGGGTAGAATGTACCCTCAGCAAGTTTGGGGTACAAAACTGGGAGGAGTGGCTGATACACCTGAAGGCTGTGCTGCCATTCAGTGGGACCTTGATGGGCTGAAGAACTGGACAGAGGGAAACCTAATGAGGTTCAGCAAGGGCAAGTGTAGGGTCTTTCACCTGAGGAGGAATAACCTAAAGTACCGGTACAGGTTGCAGGCTGACCTTCTAGAGAGCAGGTCTGCTGAGAAGGATCTGGAGTACTGGTGGATGTCACGATGTCCATGAGACAGCAGCATGTCCTTGCAGGCAGGAGAGCCAACGGTATCTGGGGTGCACTGGGAAGAGTGTGGCCAGAAGGTCGAGGGAGGTGATCCTCCCCCGTGGCCATAGTGAGCCACATGTGAAGTGCTGTGTCCAATTGTGGGCTCCTCAGTAGAAGAAAGACAAGGAGCTACTGGAGAGGGTCCAGCAGAGGGCCACGAAGATGTGAGGGGTCTGGAGCATCTCTCTTATGAGGAGACACTGCAGGAGCTGGGCCTGTTTAGTCTCTAGAGGAGATCTCATTAATGCATACAAATATCTCAAAGGCAGGTACCAAGAGGATGATGCCAGACTCCTTTTAGTGATGCACAGCAACTAGACAAGGAGCAATGACCACAAACTAAAACACAGGAAATTTCACCTCAATATGAGGAAGGACTTCTTTGCATTGAGGGTGGCAGAGCACTGGAACAGGCTACCCAAGGAGGTCATGGAGTCTCCTTCTCTGGAGACATTCAAAACCCACCTGGACATGTTCCTATGTAACTTGTTCTTGGTAACCCTACTTTGGCAGGGGGATTGGACTAAATGGTCTCCAGAGGTCCCTTCGAACCCTAACAATTCTGTGATTCATGGCTTTACAGCTGAGAGATTAAATCTGAAGCCAAATTTTATTTGAGTTATGAATAAAGAGAAGAGCATACCCTCTTACAGTACTGGACAGAAAATTTGGTGCCTAAAAGGACTACCTAGGGTATATTCCTGTAAGAAATATGCCTACAAAATAACAATCATTAATTCTGTAACATAAGGAGCTATACGTTTCAAGATACACAAGTCAATATGCCTCCTTCAAATGAAAAATAATTCAAACTGAAAAAAAAGCTGTTGGCATGCACTTGCAATATTTAGTCATAAATCTAGTAAATTAGTGAACCTGCTCAAGATCTTTGAAATCAGTAAAATCCTTGAGAAAGAGAACTGCAAACAATTTTTCTGAAGTTTCTTATAATTAGTTCTGGGGAAGCACAAATACAGACACTTAAAAAAAGAATATCTGTGTTGTAACTGACTTGCTGAGATTTCATGGAAGAAAGCTGCAGGCAGCCATGCATTTGCCACAGTAGCTTTTGGCTTTTCTGACAACATACTGGATATTTCCATGTAATTCGTTTTATTGTGATGTCATGTAACTATGATTTTAGATAGTTATTTTATGATTTGAGCAGTCTGAGAATGTACCTTTTCAAAGTACTTGGTTATTTAAGTACATCATCATAAATCGCTTTTCCATATGACTTTGGAACGTTAGCCTGTTGTGTAAAGTTTTGAAGAAATATGGGGAGGCAAGCTTCCAATTTGCAGAGGTGACTTTCACTTTACTTTTCTGCTAGTTATATAGTCTGTGGTCTGGGATATGGAAGCTGTTAGGAAAGTCCTTCAGCTCTCCCCTAAATGCATATCAAAGTGAGACCTACTTATGCACAATTCTCTCCTGCCACAAAATATTCCTTGATGGACCTTTCTTTTGTTGAGTATCTTTTAAAGTTACTGTTCAAGGAGGCTTTTCATTCCTTAATTGTTTTATATGAAATAAAAAAATTACTCTCTGGACAGTCCTACCAAATGCCTAGGATAGAAATGAGACCTGCTGATATGTAGAATACTGGATTTGTGTAAGACACATAATGTGAGCACTCTCCCAGATCTAATAGTATTAGTTCTGGTAGCCTTATCTTTATGAACTTAAATCAAGTTCAGAAAAAATCAGAATATACCTCAGGGATTTTTTTTCCCTACTTTTACGTCTCAGGCTAAGTGCTACCTGAAATGCATGTGTTGCTTGCTTTATTTCATCCTAGTTGTTTAGTTATTAAAAATAATTCAGAAAGTAAAAACCATCATCATGTAAAAACATCCCTTCATAGTAATTATTACACTTAGAACAATAAGATGCAAGAAAGGCTGGACATGTGGCATCTGCTGATTAAATGTATTGTGGGTTATATACTGTAGGCAGAGTATTTCATAGGTTGTGGTACTGGCTTTTGTTGCTGTTGAATGGATGGGATTTAAGTAACTGGCTTCAGTTAAAATTTTCCTTCCTTCTTGACTCTCCTTTAATCCTCCCCCTGTACTTCCCCACATATGTTTCTGGGGTGTTTGCTGGTTTGGGGATGTGTGGGTGTGTGTGTTTCTTAATTTCTTCATATTGTGAAGTGGTCAAGGTCGACTGGTCTTTTTAGTTGCTTATATTGAGATTTAGATGTTATTACACCACATGTGAATGTGGAAGGTTTAGTAGAATTGTGTCTGACAGTTTCAGTCATAAGAGTATGGAATAATTTGCCCACTGCTGTTCTGACTTAGGTTGTTGTATAGCAAAAGCTAGGGATTTTGTCTTGAACAGATGTAACAGAGTCCTTTCTTGCATCTGTGGCATACAAAGTATATTCTTTAGTAGCAGTCTTGTCTGCTATATTTTAGGTCATTGATTCAGTGCCAAATCAAGAAAACATAGTTTTCCAAGTCACTTTAAAAGCTCCAGTAAACCCTCTACCCTGTTACGATAAGATCCTCTTAGACTGTAGGATCTTGAAAGTCATTGGGCAATTTGTTCCAGAACCTGAAGCCTGTCAAGTTATCTAAGCAAGCTTAGAAAAGGAGCACTATTTGTTAAGACCATGCTTTTTGTATGAGTTACTGAGTAACAAATTCAAACTTTAATTTTCCAGAACCTCTTCCTGCCTCTCAGGACACTTGCTGTGAAGCTCAAACATTGTTTTCAGGCCAGTGAGGTAATTCCTAGTGTACTCTCTGCATGCGGATGCACATCTGTTGACTTGTATGGGAATTACGCCAAATTCCACTTAAGTTTACAAGTACTTTTGTGGTATTGATTTTAACTGGTTCCCCATAGTTACAGGTGCTGAAGTGACCAGAATTTGATAAAAGGACATCCACACAGATGTTCACTGTGGTCTGTGTCTTGAACCTTGATTTCTAGACTAAATTGAAGTGAGATTTTCTGAAATACGCATAAATGCTTACAAGGTGATTTAAAGTATCCTGTTCAGCAAAGTCTGTATAGGATGCTGCCTTCCTTTTAAGGAAAAAAGAGCAAAGAAGATTGAAGCTATAGATAATCTAGACTAAGAGTGGCATGTGCTACAGTGGACTGAAATTCTCAGTTACCATATACCTTCCAGTTAAGAGATGAGGCTCTATCATACCAGGACAAGGTGAACTACTAATACAAAATGCTCTAGGCCACAATCAGCAGGAGCTTTATACTGATTGAGAGGTCCCTGATGAGGATTTTGGTCTCTGGGTTGTGAGAAAGTCATCCTTCTTCCCTGGAACCTGGCTGGAATACCTGTTATCTTCCTCTACAGTAACAGTGCTTTAGTAGATCTGTCAGAGCATTCTGTCCTCTCGACTAGGTTTTAGCTAAAAACAACAACTCATAAATCTGCTGTATTTGATTAGAAATATCTAAAGAGTCTTCAAATGCAGCTGACTGTATGCAGGAAAAAGGAGGTGGGAAAAGTTTGAAAGTTGGCTGCTTTGCAATATAGAGCAGTAAAAGGCAATTCAAACAAAACCTGGAAGTTCAGTCATCATTCTGGAAGTGAATATGTGTTTAATAAGATTCCTTTCCAGATATTTGCAGTTAAGCAGAAGCTTTCTCTCTGGCTGTAAAATGAAGTCTGCCATTCTTGCCACTGTTAACTGTGTCTGTCTGTATAACTGCCAATACAAAAAGCAGTTGCTTTGATATCAATAACTTAAACTATATCCTGTAGTATTTGAAGAATAATTTAAGCAGTATTAATTTATAACTGCAAAACTTTAGCTTTAAAAATTTGAGAGGAATGAAAGATGAGCCTGTCAAGAAACTGTAAGGACTGCAAAGTGTATGGTATGACGGGGGTTAAAGTGTTTGAATAGTCATAAAACCTGTTTTTAAGGAAAGGTATTTACATGGTTCTGTGAAAAGCAAATATCACTGGGTGCAAACCAAAAGGCAAGGCACTCTGCTTATGAGTAGTAGTTTGTTATTACTGCAGTCAGTGGTATGTTTGGAAAGCATACAGGCTCTCACTTCAGGCTTATAACACTTTATGGTGTCATATGCATGACCAAAAAACCAGTTTTTTCATTGCAGCTCAAAGCAATTTTTTAATTTTTGTGTTTTTTTATTTGAAGGCACCAGAAAACTCTTTTGTTTAGTCTTTCATCTTGGAAAGATGTACCATATATCTTAAACTGAATATCTAGGGTAATTGATTTTTTTAATATTTGATTTTTGCTTTACTATTTAACAGATAAAGATAGCTTGTATGTAGAAAAAAATTACTTAAATAAAACTATATTTTGAGAAGTGTATGAATGTACGTTAATTAAGTGATATGTATTTCATGCATTTTTATTCTGAAGCAGTGAGAGTGAGGCTTGCAACTTGTTACACACCATGATGCACTAGATCCTGATTTAAGCATGACAGATGATGCAAATTGTTGTTTGAACTGTTGGGAAGGGCTGTGGGAAAATCAGTATGTGTTTAGACTTATGAGTAGTTTGCCTGAGTTGTATCTGAAAGCTTCTCTTTTCTTGGTTTCCAGTTTGATGTCAAAACATTATACTGTGTCTAAAGAAACAAGGAATTAATTTTTGGTTACACTGCTGTGTATGTAGAGCCACTTACATCCTCATGTCCTATTTGGCAAGTGGAGAAGGTGGAACTGTGCTACTTCTCCCTGCTTTCAGCTTCTTAGATCCCAGATGGTGAGAAAGCAGCACTGTCAAATGAAGGAAAGAGGAGATATGGGCAAAAGTAGGAGATGCAATTCTAAAAGTCAAGCCTCAACTTTTCAACATTTTAACACCTAACAAGCATTGACCAGCAAGCGGGAATTTAAATCTACCCCAGTTTTAGCTGTTTTTTATTTTCAGTAAGGCTAGTTGTCTTCTACTGCAAATATATCTTTCCTTTGTGCCTAAAATTAATCCTGAAAGTGGCAAAATAAAGTTCTTATTAGCACAGTCTTCTCAGAGCATCTCTTTGTATTATAGAGTTGAGGTCTAAGAACGTCAGGTATGCAGGAGGTAGTAGTTGAACAATCACTGTGGGAAGGCTCAGAGTTTGAGAATTAATTCAGACTGCACATTAAATCAGTGTTAGTTGAAACTGCTTGGAAAACATGAAACAAGTTTTGGTGCTCAAACTCAAGGATGGAATTGATAGACAGCAAAGCTCACAACCATTATGTGAAGTAGACTAGAAACAGTTTTCCTGAAATTCACATTATATACTAAGACAGTTTCATGTAGCCGGTCCTTATTCCTTAATACCTTAATAAGGCAGAATGTACATATTTCCTCCATCTTAATTCTCAGCTTCATTTTTCTGATTATTGGAAAGTTGCTGTGGGAAATGCTAGAAGCTGCTTGCCAGGACCATATTTTGCTTGTGGGATCATGTGGCCTGAACCAGTAGCAGTTTCAACTACTTGAAGCCATGAAGAACAGAGTAATACAAGTTTCTACTATCATAGGGGTTGAGGGGATGTGTTATTTAGTGTTATTTCCCCTGCCTAGTCCTCATTTCCTTGCTCCGGGAAGAAAACAGGGAGGGTAAGATTTTGAAATGGGGGAAACCAATTGTAAAGTTGTTCTGGCAGAAGGAAGGGCTTCTCATGTTAGAGGAATAGAGATAAATCATCTTTTCTTGACTTTTGCTTTGGAGTTACATAGGTCAGAACAGCAAATAGGGGTCAGTCCTTGTGGATATCTTAATGTTGTTTCTTTGAGCCTTTTGTACTTTGATGATTTCAGGAAAGAAATATTTCTTGGGTTTATTCAAATTTCTGGGATGTTTCCACAAGTTACTTGTGCTTTCTTTTCTGAATCAAAAAGTTAAACACATTGCAGGATTGAGTAGCAATTGGACAAAGGAACAAAAAGTCACTATTTTTTCGATGTCAGAAACTTCAGATCCTTAGGTGTCACTGCTGTGCATGGGGGTTGTAACTAGATGATCTTTAAGGTCCCTTCCAACCCAGAGGAGTCTATGATTCTGTGGTATAATCAGCCTAACTGGTAGCCATAGCTTACCAGGATCGTGTATGTGACTGTCAGAATTTTAGTCAATGAGCTATTTGCAAGTTTAAGAAATAGTTGTTGCCTTAGTGGCTGGGAGTGAAGCGACTAGCAGAATGAGACTTAGATGTAATTGTGCAAACAGAAGTCTAGAAGGAAAAGACAGCTTTTTGATATGTAACTCTTGAGAACTGGAAAGTATAGAGGAGTATCTCTGCCACAGTCTGTTCATAACCTACTTTTTCCCCTAAGAACTGGCTTGGAAAAAGAAAAGCATTTCTGTCACAAATTCTAATACATAATTTTATCTATTTCCTAATAAAATCTGTTGGCTTTAAACAATATTTTTAATTAAAATGTGCTGCAGCTTTTAAATTTGCTCTTTTTATTCTGTCTGAATCAAAAGCTGTTTAGGAAACTCCTGGCTGGTTTAGACTTAGTCTCAATGTGAAGAGGTTTGCTTTATGGTAGCATATGATTAGAATATAGAAGAAGATAGGAATGATTAAATTCTAGGCACAGTGACCATGAAATTGCATCACACTGCCATGGAATTGAGTTCAACATTTTCTTCATCAGAGACCTTTTTTCAAAAGGCCTTACACTACCTTGAGTGCATTCTAAGGATTTTTCCCATCATTAATTATTAACAGCCAGTTTGAAGAACTTAGCATAATTGTTTACTTGTGAATTGAGAGATGAGTATCCATTGTACAAGTTTTGATATACAGATAGATCATGCTGTAACATTTAATTAATAAATACCTGAGGATCAAACTGCACAGGCATCCAATACCTGCAGTAGACTTTTGCAGGCCTACTCAGGAGCAATGCTCAGTCTGACTTTCACAACTGAAAAAATTTCACAAATGAAACTGGGTTTTTTTGATTTATCTTACTTAATTTGCACTATTTGCTTTTTCTTTCTGGTTTGTTTGTTTGTTCAAGAGCTGGTGACACAAAAGCAATAAAAGATAAGGCTATTTAATTTGTTAATCTGCATATTGCCCAGATAAAGCAAATTCTTGTTATAATATGAAGAGTTGCAGCAGTCACTGCCTGCTTCAAGACTGTGCTTTTTAATTTCTCCCTTCAATATTTATTTCAGTCATTCAGCACTCTAGAAATACATCCACAATATGGCTAGAAATTTTATGGGGCAGTTAAGCCATTTGTCATAAAATTCCTAATTACCTAGAGTTTAAGTTATTAAATGCACAGATTCAAATTTAGAGAAAAATAAATAGAAGTCCATAGTGGATTGGTTTAGAGCTTTTCAGACTGTTTCTCAAGGCCAGGTATTGTGGTGTAGGTATTTAAGGGATTAACTGTTTTTTATTATTTTATGTTTTTCATTCAAATAAAGTTACTTTAGAGGACTGAAAAAATAAAATATATTCTAGGCTGCAGATGAGATGAACTGTGACTGCATGGCAGCTTATGACTTTAAATACTGCCCTCTGTGTGAAAAGAGCTGTACTGATTTGATGCTTAAGGTGCTAGACATGCATGTGGGACCAGATTCTAAATGAGGTCTGGAATTCAAATACCTCTGTTTCGATGTGTTCCAAATGATGAGAACAATAACTTTCCTGCCTCTGTCACGGCATTTTCTAAAGACAATTCTGATCTATTTTTGCTTTGTATTCTCTGATCTGTTTTTGAAACAAGAGTATTTCACTTAAATGCATGCATGCCTCTCAAACCTCTTTAAAACTTAATACTGTAACTTACTTTTATTTGTGATGCAAAATAGTTAATAATGTCTTCAATCCCAGAAGAACTAGTGCTGTTTCTGACTCAGCAAGTTTTGGTTGTATGTTAATTTAGTGTTAAAAAACAAACAAACAAAAACCACATAAGAAAACCCAGAAAGTCCAGAAAAGTCACTAAGCCAAACTTCACAACATCTTAAATCATAAATTGCTGTAGCTGATTTCTCACGCATTCTTTCTTACTTTACCAATAACTGTCTGTTGCTTAAAAAAAAAAAGCTTATCTATTTCCATCTAATGACACACAGAAATACCATATGGACCTACCACCTTTTGATGCATTGCAAATAAACATATTTTGTCTACGCTACTACAGCTTCTTATTTTGAAGGCATGATGTTACGGTTTAAAAGAAAAAAAAAAAAAGGCAAAGCAAACAAAAAACCCACCTAAAATTGAAGCTTAACTTAAATATTGTCTTTTAGTAGACAATGATTGTGGAGGATTTTAGCAAAAACACCCAAATGATTTGTCAGAGAACGAATGTGACTAGGAGTATGTAATTGCCTTCACATTTTTTCAGGTTTTAGAAAATACTTTTTACATGTTTGCAAGGTTGCACCCACTCAGTGGCTGGTGAAGTGCTCTGGTTTTTAAGGAAACATAATGAGCAGCTAGTGAGGATGGTTTTCCCAGCTGCCAAAAGGTTTCTCAGAGTTGTAATGATTGCCATACTACTGTCAAGCTGTCATGGACTAAGTGAAGGTTTTCAAGCATGTTTGGTGGGATCGTGGGTAGCTGAATGCAGTAGAATTGCTAGCTGTTTCCTAAAATGCCAAACCACAAAAGGTGAGATGCAACTGTGCACAATAATTGCGAGTGTGAGATCTAAAGGAGGAACTGCCATTTTCCAAGAGGATCGCATCATTCAGCTCAAGACTGAATTTCTACCTAAGATGACTGACACACCCTAGATCCTTATAAGCTCCTCTACAGAAGAGTAGTCCTCTTGGCCTCTCCCCAGAGCTCCTGTTTGCTGAATGATATAGAAACAATCATTTAATCAAGATGTTTTTACAGTTTATCACTAAGAGGCATTTTTGGGATTTGCCAAAGTTTAGAAACTTAATAGGATCTTCTTTCACTGAAGTATGGAGCACTAATGACTCCAGATGAAGGCAAAGTTGCTGTTCACTGATTATTAAAAGTGCTGTATAGAGAAGTTTGGAAAAGTAGGTTTTGGATTTGTCAAACCAAGCAATATATGTAGATGTTGAGATTAGACATTTAGCGTTCAGCTATCATATCTGTAAAATTTGATATTTTCACCTTGAAAGATGTGATGACCCCTGTTTTCAAGAGCACTAAAATGTATGTCATGTAGAAGGCTTCAGAGCAATGAGAAGTTTACTGTATTGAAGTTTAAGGCTATACATTTCATAATTGGTTATCCGTGAGATTCTGAGGAGAAAAAAATAGCATTTGATCACACAATTTGTTCTAGTGTTGAATGCTTTGTTTTGCAATGCTGCTAGTGTTAATTATATATGTGGCTTAAGTATAGTATGCACAATTTTTTCTTTTTAATACATGGCCCATTCAGCAGTAGATTATTGTCTGTTTTACTTGGAAAGAGAATAATCCACAGACCATTAAAGTTAAGACAGTGTTAGATAGCCTTCAATTAGTACTGCTTTGTAGAAGATATGTGAAACTTGGCCTAGTGGAATGCTATAAAGTGTTTCAAAGTGATCACTGGAGTTGACAAAAAAGATGTGAATATATACTATAAAGGGTGAATTTTGGAAAGATAGGCACATAAACTTGTGGTCTGCTCTTGCAACTTTTGAGTTTGTTTCCCACTCAGTGGTGTGTAGACTTGCAGTAGAACCAGAACCTGTATATACCCTGTAAGTTTAGATGAGATTTCTGTCACCTCTGCTTTATTGGTATTGTTAGGCGTGGGTGTGTAAGCTATTGAGCAAGCAATGAATCTTTAGTACTAATCTCACTTCTTAGTAATATATAGTCTTTGCATTTCAGTAGTTATTCTGGTCTAATGTTACTGCTACCTTTCTGGAACTGCATTGATCCTCTGTGTTCTGTACTATTTGACATAAAATTCTAAATCCCATGCTGCCCATGCACCGGTTTGGCTCTCAGTGCTTCAACTGCCAATGAGAAGACTTCTGGCAATCTGTTTACTGCAGTCTTGTCAGTAGTCTGATCAATATATTGAGAACTATGCTTTCTGTTCCAAAGTAACTTCTTAAAAACAATTATCTGCCATGTGGAAGGCTAGTATTGCATTTTCCAATTTTTACCCGTTAAAGATTTCTTTACATTTCTTTGCATTTCCTTAGAAATTAATTTTCTGTTTATCAAGTTTAGTTCTCATAAGGGTGTTTGGACTTTCATAGACACACACGAAACTGAAAATGTTTAAATCTGAGATGCTGAAAAGAGCTTTTCATCTTAATCTTCATTTTCTGATCTATTCCAAAGTGCATTTTAACATCAAAACACTGATTTGTGCATTTTAAAATTTTCATCTTAAGGTGCAATATTAACTTTTTATGGAATGATAAGGTATTACATCAGTATTTACTTACTGTTTAACTATGCCCCTGGGTGCAGAATTGCATGTAGTATGTATCTTCTGAGTGGGAAGACTCTTACTTTTTCTAGTTATTTGGACAAATGGGGTGCACAAAAATAAGCAAACTTACTTTTCAAGTCTTGATTATTTTAAAAGCCTTCTGTAACTGCCAGCATTTAAAGCAGAGAAAAGTGACTTTTCCAATAATACTCTATTTGGCAGACCATATGGATAAAGTTATTTTTGGAAGGAGTTTAAGTAGAAAAATAGATGACACACCAACTTTAGTAGATTATGCAGTACAATGATTATACAAATTATTTCTTCACAGAAGGTGGAAATGTGTTTGCAAGTGACTTAACATACAGCAACAGATAATATGTAAAGAAAATACACATTTGACTACAGAAAGTATCTAAAACTGCTTATAAAGCTTCCATGGAGGTTAAAAGCTATACTGATTAAAAAAAGTCAAGTTTTCTGCTGTTGAAAAGTTAACTTTAATGTTTAAGTCATCTTTGAAAACATGATTCTGACTTAATGATACACTAATTTGAGCATTTATATTGCCTTTTTTATTCTTTTCCAAAAGCAGAGCAGTCTTCTGTGGCTTTGTTTGTGCTTTTTAACATACATTTTGTTTATAATAAATAGGATCCTTCTTATTTATCATTGTTGTTTGATGTACCTAATATTTGGGAGGGGGGGCATCAAGCAAACTTTAGTTCCTTAATTCTTATAGCTGTATTTTTCACAGACTATTGTTGACTTGGTGAATTTACTTTCTCAATGTGCTTATACTTCTGTCTGTTGACTGGGAATTAGATGTCATAGATGGTGGTGGTGTTATACAAACATGACCTACATGTGCCATTTTGTGAAAAGACTGGAAAAAAACTTTTTTTTATTTTTTTTTTTTCCCCCCAGTCAATAACATGAAATTCAGTCTAAAGTAACAGATTTTTTTAAAAGGTACATATACTTACAGGTGATATGTTTTGGGGTTTTTCTATGTTTTCTAAAACGAGAATAAGNACATGAAATTCAGTCTAAAGTAACAGATTTTTTTAAAAGGTACATATACTTACAGGTGATATGTTTTGGGGTTTTTCTATGTTTTCTAAAACGAGGATAGGAGAAACTTAAGCTAATTGGCGTGGGGAAAAGAGAACAGTACGGTAATTGATGGGGCATCTCTCCTGTGAGGGAAGGCGGAGAGAACTGGGTTTCTTCAGCCTGATAAAAAAAGGCTTCAGGTTGACATCACCACAACCTTCCAGTACCTGAAAGGAGCCTGCAGTAAAGATGGAGAGGGACTATTTATGAGAGCATGTAATGACTGGACAAGGGGGAATGGCTTTGAACTGAAAGAAAGGAGGTTTAGAATAGATATTAAGAAGAAAAAAGTCTTTACTAGGATGGAAAGGTAGTGGAACAGGTTGTGGATGTCCCATCCCTGAAGATGTTTGAGGACAGGTTGGGTGGAACTCTGAGAAACCTGGTCTAGTGACAGGTGTCTCTGTCCATGGCAGAGGGGTTGGAACTAGATGAGTTTTCAGGTCCCTTCCAACCCAAGACATGCTTTGATTCTGTGATTTTAAGAATGTAAATGAAAAGACCTTTGTTGTAGTTCTGTTTTTTTTTTATGGGATGTTGGTAACTTAAGCTGATAGAGGCTAAAATAAATCCAATTTTGAGTGGTAGAAAATAAGGAATGTGCTTTTCAGTATGTTATGCAGGAAAGAGAATATGTTTTACTGTCCCACTTTGTGGGATATTACAGAAGATACTCCAGCAAACCAGCTAGTTATAAGTGAAGTAAACAGTACCTTCCTGAATCTTAAAGCGGATTGCGGTTATGTTTTTTTATGTTCAGTGACGAACAAGAAACCAGCTCAAGCATCTATAACGAAGGTGAAGCAATTTGAAGGCTCTACGTCCTTTGTCAGGAGAACGCAGTGGATGCTCGAGCAGCTTCGCCAGGTCAATGGTATAGACCCTAATCGGGTGAGTTTGAACAGTTCTAGAAAATGAACCTTGAGCTCTTAGGTAACTGATTTGTGAATCAGTTCTTTCACTATTCAAAAGGCATGTGGAAAGAAAAGATACAGATTTAAGTGTAAATTCTCAAGAAAGGAATAACTCAATGGCATATGTAAAGTCAATTTTAATGGGAAAGATGAGAGGAAGCTAAAACTCAGTCATACGGTTTTTTTTCTTCCTGTCTTTCCATACTTTTCTTCCTACTTTCTCTCTTCTTTGTAAAGAGAAAAGTAAGAGCCCTGTTTGCCTTTGCTTCAGCTATAAGCCTCCTGGAGTCTACTTGGGCATGGAGTTGTTTTGTGAGATAGAGCAATAGGTAGACATGAAGACAGAGGAGGTTCAAGTTTGTGAAATATTGTGAACCTTGCATTTTTTCCAGGACAGTCCTCTCCTCAGATACTTCTGCATTTCTTATCTTTTGCTACAAAGGGTGGTAGTGTGTCCTGTAGTTGCCAATGGCAAGTGAATGCTGATTTAAACAAAAAACTACCAAAAATAAAATAAAACAAACCAGTCCTACACTAAATAGTTTTGGAACTGTTCCTTTGATTTGGAATATACATCCCACTTTAAACTGTCTCAAGACAAAGTCATGTTAGTATGTAATAGGCTTATGAATACAATTCTCCAGGAGTAAAACAACATAAGTACAAGTTAGAAATGTGGCTCATCAATGTGTGATCACAAAGTGACTTACCGTGTTCCTTGTAGAGCAAAATGTTTTTGTGACTAACTCCCTTGGTTTCTTCAAAGCTGTGCTCTGATCAGCCACCTAAGCATCTTAACCATGCTGCACCAAATTCTGTTACTACCCAGTACAGTCTTTTGTACAAAAAAAAGAAGGCCCTTGACCACTGCCTTATGAAATGCAAGGAGTGGAATTATATTTTCTCTGGGTAAAGGGACTATGAAAATGAGAGCAATGAGAAATAAATAAGGGAAATGAATTTTAGACCCTTTTACAGTGTCTACCGTGCAGCTATGTACATAATGGATTATAAGTCCTATCAAGTTAAGCTTAGAAATGTTTCTTTCAAACTTGTCTACCTGTGAATTCCTGGTGTCATCAATTAAAAAAGAATATTTACTAGATTAGATTGCAAAACGATGTTTAGCAATTATTGCTTAATATATAGCACTACTTCTTCCATAAAATCCATTTATTTTGGCGGTTGATGCATGGTATAGAGCAGCGCTTTGATTTGTTCTAGGAATGGTCTTCTGTTCACATTATCCTGAGACCTTTATGATAATGCATCAAATACAGTAACTAAGACTTGTTATTTGCTTAGTTTATTTGTTGGTGGAGCATTGAGAGCAGAACCACATCTTCTATAATAGTGTGAAAGTAGATTTTGTGTTGAGAGGCATAAATAGAATAGAATGCACAGGTAACTATATATCTGTAGATAACAAGGGTTTCTTATGAGATTTTTACTTTGATTTTTTTTCATCTAAAGTATTTTTGTTTTCAGGTATTTTTGTCATAGCTGAGTATTCCTCATTAAAAATAACAGCAAGAAAAAAAACTTACTTCCTGTTTGTGTGGTTTTCATCTACAAAAATATGGAATAATACCAGGATGGTTTTGATTTGCATGACCTGTCTGCTTTATCCAACAAAATATATTTTAAAAAGCAATGACTCCATATCTTTCTCCAAATCATTTATAAAACTGGAATGATAGCAGTGTGGTTTTTTTTTTTTTCTTCTAGGATTCCCCAGAATTTGATTTATTATTTGAAAATGCTTTTGACCAATGGGTAGCAAGCACAGCTTCAGAAAAATGCACATTCTTTCAGGTTCTACATCACACTTGTCAGCGATACCTTACAGATAAGAAGCCAGAATTTATCAACTGCCAATCTAAAATTATGGGAGGTAAGTCAGCTGAAGCTGGAATACTTTGTACAGATGGACATGAAATGATTTGCATGTGATTTTTTCTGTGTTCAAATAAGCTTGTAGCCTAATGTCATCTTGAAATCATAGGTCTGAATATGCTAACTTAGCACTAAACTTCTAGGCTTTAGCATTTCTCCATCAAGCATCACTTTGCACTTTTCCATTATCTTTGCTTTCCTGGTTTTCAGTTTTAGAGGCAGCATCCCCTGCCCACCTTGTGAGAAGTTGTTTGCCTCCCTCTTTTTAAGCAACCTTGATTTTGATTTCTCTCTGCTTTTGTTCATCCAGAAACATTTTTGGGTGGCCTGAAACATCTACTAAAAGCCTCTTCTGCATTACTGGTTCCTCACAGGTTGTGAAAAAGTGCTTATTACTAAACTTCTTATGGGTGTTTTGGAATTTACTTTCATCTTGACAGAAATCATTCAGTTTAGAGTTTTATTACCTTTGTGTACTGGTTTCAACTAGAATAGATTTCTTCTCAGTAGCTGTTACACTGCTGTGTTTTGCATTTGGAATGAGAACAGTGTTGATAACATGCTGATGTTTTGCTGTTTGCTAAGTTGTGTTTATTCTAAGTCAAGGACTTTTTTTTCTTGTCTCATGCTCTGCCAATGAGGAGGTATGCAAGAGCTGTGAGGGAGCACGCCTGGGACAGGTGCCCCAAACTGACCATAGGGATATTCCATACCATAGAACATCATGCCCAGTATATAAACCAGGGGGAGTTGCCTGGAAGGGGGTCAGTCTAGGTTTGGGAAGTGGAGTCTGGCGTTGGTCAGCAGCTGGTGAGCGATTGCATTGTGCATCATGTTTGATTGTTTTTTTTCTTTCCCTTTTTATTTTCATTATTATTATTATTTACCGTTATTGCTATATTTTACTTTTCTTTTGATTACTCAACCTACATCTTTTTACTTTGATTCTCCTCCCCATTCTACTGGGGTGGCAGAGAGAGAGAAGAGTTGAGCGAGTGGCTGCACGGTGCTTAATTTCCAGTTGGACTTAAACCACAACAGTTTCTTAAGTCAAGCTGTGTTCTCAGGTATATGTTCTTTGATTTGCTTAGCTACAGTTGGACCTTACTTTCTCCAGCGAGGAGGAATTTGAGATCAACAACACATTTCACTGTATTTTCCATAAAAAGCCACTTGATATTGCACGTTTTGAACTAAATGGGTTTTGAGTTGGCTCAGTGAAGCTGACACACAGCAAGTGACTGAAATTTAGGATCAACTATTACTTGGTTTACAGTTGTTACAGTTTCTGTCAAATTTAAACCTACCCACAGAGAGTGTAATTCCCAGTGTGAGGAAGAAGTTGGCAGTGTGAAGAACAGCAAGAAGCACTGTATCCATGAAGAGATTTATTAGTCCCTGTACCATGTCCACACTCTGTACTGTGTGTGTACACACACAGACTGTATCTGTGCAGTCAGAATACATGAAAGGAATTTGGAAATGGTCACCATCTGGTATCAGAGGATTACTGAATACTCTCATTTTATCTAGGAAGTTGTAAAAGGGAGAATGTGGTAGGTCTAGTGTGTGTTAAAAAAGCAGAAGTTAAGCAGATGTTTACGAACCTCAGTGGCAATTTTTTTTTTCACTGTGATGACACTTGCTTAGGATAGTTAATAACTGGGTCAGTTGAATCAGGAACTCAGTTTTGAACAGGTCAAGCTTAGGAAAATAATGCAAGTTCAGAGGTGAAATGTGTGGTGATCTATTAGTAACAATTTATTCACAGGAAGGATGCCAGTGAACATTAGCAAACAGATGACAAACACGAGACTTTCCATATGAAATGGAAAAATTGTAGAGTATATCTTCTCCCATCAGTGCTCTTCCGTCCTCACCACCAAAAAAATCCTATTAATGTAGAAAAGGAAAGAATGAGAGGAAGCTTACAAGAAATTTTGTACATTTTTCTTAGTTTGAGAAGACACTAAAAGAAAATGATGATTGACAAAGTTATCTGTAACATCACTGCCAGCTAAAATGAAAGCATCAAACTGGATATGGCTTCCCTGTTCTTCAAGTTTACCTTTGATGTTTTAGAGGAGAGGGATTTAAGACAAAATAACAAAGAAAAAGAACATATAAAGGTCTCTGCACGAAATAATAGTTCTGCTAATAATGTACAGGTATGTATTCTAGATTTATGAGAGGTGAATTACCAGAAAAAAAACCGAGTAGGGCTCTCTATAACTGATGTCTACTCTCAGTTCTGGATAGAACCTTGAGATACAGCATTTGAAGCTCTTCAAAGATTAATTCTGGGCCTATAATAAAGAACAAACAGTTACTGCCACCTTTAGATACATATTAGAAATGCATTTGCTTTTAAGCTTTGTCCTACCTATATGCTTTGGTTTTTAATAGTTGTTCTGCTGAATTAATCAAAATGTTCTTTGATGACATCTTTGCCTCTGTAACCTTTTCTATAGGACAGTTAGCAGGAGTTATTAATGGAACATTCTTTTTTCCTCCAAGAACGTATTGCCAGTGCAAGAATGGTAATGAGTACTTTTCCCATACAGTGTTGACTCATTTTGGCTTACTACATATGAGACCTGGTAAGCATACGGTGGTGTTTACTGTACTGAGCAAGATTAATGACTGACTAAAGGAGATGAACGAAAAATTGCGTTAGAAATTGCTCTGAGCATCCTGATCTAGTGGGCGGCATTGCTCTTTGTTGCAGGGTAGTTGAAACTAGGTGATCCTTAATGTCCCTTCCAACCCAGGCCATTCTGTGATTCTATGAGTTTGGATGGGAAGAAAGACAATTGCTCTCCCTCTGTCCTGTCAAATACCTGGTAGTTGGTTGTTCATTTCAGTTCTTACCTGACAGACATTGAAAAAAGTGTATTATTGAACATACTATTCTTACAGACTTTCACTTGTAAATTAATTCTGATGCAAATGAATTTGACCCCAAAAAAAAAAGATTTTGTCAGTCTAGAGGTTGAATATTAGAAATTAATTTTCTGCTGCTGAAGACTATTTCAGATGCTTGCTTTTGTGCCCTGGATATTCATGTCAAGATTATTCTGCTTTGCAATTTTTTTTTTATTTAACTGGTTGTATTTTAGTTATCTTAAGCATAAAAGCCTTTTAGTTATCTTAAGCATAAAAGCCATGTGTTAAGATCACAATAGATGACAATAGTTAAATGCTTTTTCCATAGAGATATTGCATATAATCAGAGCTCTAAATTAACTTTCTAAAATTGGAATCTTGTAAGAAAAAAAGTACATTATGTTCTTGTAAAATCTGTAGGGGTACATAAAATGAGAAGGGACTTTGTAAAGGTTGGTTCCTTTTTTGATATGTACAACTGAGACAAGATAATGTAGAAAGCATTAAGCAACATATTTGCTTGCCTTTTCTGAAGAATGAAGGTCTAAGTGAGGCATTCCCATCAAGATGCAGAATGTTGCTGTTTGCCATAGTAGTGGGAATTTTTTTTTTTGCATCAAGTTGTTTGATTTTGATGTTTACAGAGCCAAATTGGAGTTCTGTGCTTTGTTGTAATTACTGATTTTATAAGTTCCTGGTTGGTTAGACTTTCATTAAGTATAAATATTATTATTGAAAATATTACCTAAGTTAGCGTTAATTTACAAATGTATTAGATTAGAATTTAAAGTTTTCAGGTTTAAGTAAATTCCTCAGTTTGGAAAGCAAGTAAAGGTTATGGTAATATGAAATTGATCCTAATTAGATATTTCCTTAATTTATAGCCAATATGCAGTATACAGTAATATCCTGTCCCGGCATCAGTGCCAGTATTTAGGAACATTAACGGGAGAAGAAAAGTTTTTCTGAAAGACATTTGTGACCTGTCCGTTCGGCTCATAATCCTTGTGCTATATATTCTCCAGACATTATTTATTAATTTGTAATTTCAGTAATTTTAACTAAACTTTAAACTTCAGTACTGTGGTTTGGAGGCAGGAAGGCAGGAATGTTAATACCATATAGTGATGTTGAAGCCTAGAAGAAACCAAAGTATGTGAATATAGTTGGCTTGAAAAGCTATAGATAACATTTTTTTTTAAAGACAATAAACCCTTATTGTATGAAAATCCTTGCTTCAGTGTGTTGCTTATGTAAAAAAAAAAAAAGCAAAACTTAAAATATTAGCTATCTAAATATATGACTATAATAATTTTTTTAATGAGTAAAGATTCGAAGTAATCTGTTATTCTCTTGTCCTTCTGATAAACAAACAAACTAGTAATTATTGAGGCTTAGAGGATGACTTCCTGTAGTTAACTCTAGTTTGCCTGTTGCAGTCCCTTTGAGAAGGTTTTAATACATGCAGCCAGCCAGACCCCTAGTCTGCTCCCTTGTGGCAATTCTATTTACTTCTCTCCTCTGTAAATAAAATACAGTTGGTTTATAATGCAGTTCTAATGAACTGCTGTCCTATTTGTATTACCTTTGTGTATTTTCACTGTGTTTCTGCCATGGTAATTTTTTTCCTAGCAAATTGCATTTAAACTGAATGTATTGTTAATTGTGGCTTGAAAGTTACTGCACTGTCAGGTTTGGTGCATTACAGTTCTGCTTGAAAAAGTGCTTTTGTGGATGAAAGCGAACTACCCGTAAAAATAAACTTAATAGAGAAGTCAGTTTCTGCATGTCATTCATGCTATGAATCTGATTCCAGGAGGCAGCACAGTGTCACAGTGATACCTATGGCAAGGAAAACTTGCCCAGGCGGGTCCCATGTTGCTTTACAGTGAATGAATGCTAGAGATCACATCCTCCAGCTGTAAAGTTACTGTAGTTAAGATGAACTGCAACTGCCTGGACTCATAAACTAATGATGATATTGATAAGAACTTTGCAACATCTTTCAAATGTTCATTGCAGGTAGCTGATAATTGCTGTGCTTCTATAAAGAAAGTTGCTGATAAGTAAGCTGAGGAAAAGTTAATGTTTCCCTTCTTTACTGATTGATTGGTCTAAGCACACCTGAGTTATGACATATTCACTTTGTTATTCCTGTAACCCCACCTCAAGGACTTACTGAGGTGCTTCTTACCTAGAGGTGAAATTTGTCTTGATTGTAATTTATGATCATGGTGGCAAAGCTATTTACTACCAGTTTTACCCTGATTTGTTTCACTGAGGTATTTTCTACTATTTCACCTTGCCTAGCTTAATTAGTTCAGTGTTTTTAATAGATTTTGAAAGTATAAGTCTGATTTACACATACTCAATATTTTTATACGTATACAGATATGTTTTTGCATGGATAAAACATAGGTTTGGTTTCAAATATATATTTTACAGCATTTTGGAATTCATCAGTTCTTGCTTAAAATGAGATGGATGCTAGTTCTGTTTTGTGCTGCTGTGCATTAATTGATTGGTGAAAGTTATCTTCTGGTCACCTTTGTGTGTAACCATGCAAGACCAGCCAGAGTTCTTTGTATTTGTATTATATACAAAGTCTTTTCTATCTTGGATCTTCAGATATTAAGTTTTTCCAAAAGATGCAGATTTCTGTTCATTTGACCTGTATTTGGGATAATAATCTTGACTGTAACTATTTGTCAGTAATATAAGCACTAATGACAGAATCACAGAATTGTTAGGTTTGGAAGGGACCTCTAGAGATCATCTAATTCAACCCTCCCATCTAGTATTAACCATCACCATTGAATGTTATTTAATATTGATTTTGTCAGGATGTATCTATAAGAAAATATTTGCTTAAAAAGAATATATTTGCTGAAAATGCAGTAAAAGTAACAACATAAACCACAGCCCTTGCACCCCCCAAAGATTAACAACATTTTGAGCAAAGTAATGATCAGAGAAAAATTCCTACAATAAAATGAAGCAAAGATATGTTAAAATAATTTTTCTAATTTTACTGCTTGAAATTTGAATCAGTCATTAGTTTAGCTGTTCAAAAGTATGAATAATTTACTTGATATCATTGCTGTGAGTACTGAATAAAACAAAAGAAAATCTCAGTAGATCAGGAGGTATTCTCATTATCAAGATATCTCATCAATGAAAAACTCTTTTTTGTTTTACTCTAATGGCCCCTTATGGTATTTAATGTCACTATTTAAAATACAAGGTCAATAGCATCAGAGATAACACAAGAAAGCTTGTCCTACTTAACTGTCCATAGAAGAGATTTTTATAGTCCCTTGCAGAACTATAACAAGGGTTCCTTTTTTTGTAATACAGCTCTTCCTAGATCTAAGATTTTGCAAGCCACTCTGAGAAATGTTAATGCACTTTGCTTGCTAAGTTATAAAAATACTGAACTGTTGGACCCCTAAGGTAATTAACTTACTTTGTTGTGGTTTTTGGTTTGTTTTTTTTTAAGACCTCATCTTCACAACTTAATTAAATTTTATTTCCTGTGCTCTGAAGAAGTCATTCTGTTCATGTGCTGCTTTCAGATTTTGGTCAGCTAGTTGTCTGCTGTGTTTCATGCTAGTTGACTTTCTTTAATTTCTATGTTTCTGGTTTGGATGTGTTGAAATAGGGGAGTTAAAACAGCTGCGATCATCCAGATGCATGTATTTGATATCCTGGAGATAATACTTTGACCAGTAGGGACAATTCTTTCTTAGAGAAGTTTGTGAAAATAATTCAATCAAAATGATATGTGTAAAGATACCCTTCGTCTCAAGAAATCCCCAAAGCCACAAATAGCTGGAGACTTGGAAAATATACTAGATAAATATCCTTATATATGCTTTAAAACTTTTTTGAAAGCATCTGCTTATTCTTGTAATTTTCTTAATTGTCCACTGATATTTGTTAACCTGTTCAGGAGTTTTCTCTGAAACATAATGAACATTCAAAATCTATTTAGCCTAGTATTTTGTCTTTTATAGCGTTGTCGTGGTTTGGGAATGGTATTCCCCAATTTAGTGCACTCACTTCTCCTCCCCCTCCAGCTGAAAACAGAAAAGGCAAAGATTACGGTTGAAATAAGAACAATTTACTGAAAACAGCAATGAGATAAGAAAACTAACAATAACAAAAACAATATTAATAACAGAAGTTTACAAAGAGAGGGTGATTTACATGCAAAATGCTCACCAAGCCTGGGACAATGGAGAACAATGGTGGACAGACCCCCTCTGCCTTCCACCGGAAAGAAATACCCTTTCTTCCTGGAAGCAAGAGAGTCCCTTTTCCCTGCCCCTGGCAATGACAAAAGATGGTATCAAATAACATTAGGGTCTGGGCCACCTCCACACAGCTCCAGGCTCCGCCCCCTCATGGCTACTGCAAAAAATTAACCCTGTGCTTGACCAAAACCAGGACAAGCAGTGATTACCTTAATTCATTATTTGCTGAATAAAATTACCAGCATTTACCAGGTTAAAAGCAGCAGTGTGCCCAGATGGCCAAGAAGGCCAATGGCATCCTGGCCTGTATCAGGAATATCAGGAAAATATAATAAAATGTCTCATTGTGACTGGTGTGAGCTGCCATATAGGTACCTTTGGTAGTTTTCTCCCGTCTACTATTACTTTTTAAAAAAGTAACAAATGAGTTTAATATCAAGGAACTACTGTGGATCTTCACTATGCAGTAATTATGGGTAGGTGGTTTTCAAAACCTTTTATGAAAACCAGGATGTAGTTGAAAAAAAAAAAAGTTTATAATTTCAAAAAGAGGGGGGAAAAAAAACCAAAACCCAAACAAGAAAAACAGCCCCATTCGCGCCCCAAGGGAAAAAAACCCTCCAAACAACAACCCAAACCATTTCAAGACATGAAAATGACTAGTAATTTATATCAAGCCTGGAATTTTAAATTAATTCTTGACATTGACAACTTTGCTGAGCAAAGCGGGACAGTCCACTCCCTCGACTGGCCTGGTGATGCTTTGCCTGATGCTCCCAGGACATGGTTGGCCCTCCTGGCAGCCAGGGCACCACTGGCTCAGATTTAACTTGACATTGACCAGGACCTTTCCACAACGCTCCTCTGCACAGAGGAGACTGTTCCTCTGCAGACTGTTCCCCAGTCTGCACATACATCCACAGTTGCCCCACCCCAGATGCAGAATCCAGCACTTGTTTTTGTTAAACATATGGTTGGTGATGGCTAGGTCTTTCTGCAGGGCCTCTATGCTTTCAAGTGAATCAACAGCTTCTCCCAATTTAATACCATCTGCAAACTTACTTAGTATACATTCAAGTCCTACATCATTTATGAAGACATTGAAAATGGAGCCCTGAGGAACCCCACTAGTGATAGATCACTAGCCTGATGTTCCCCTGTTCACTATTACCCTTTGCACCTGACTTGTGAGCCAGTTGCTCATCCATTGCATGACGTGTTTATCCGGCTGTGTGCTGGACATTTTGTCCAGGATACCGTGAGAGACAGTATTGAAAGCTTTACTGAAATCCATAAAAATTCCATGAACATAGAGAAAAGTTCTCAGGATATTTTGAATCACAGTAGTTACCTCCTGAAAAACAGCTTAAAAGTTTTGCAGGTTGTAGATGATTTATTCATAGGAATGATTGTCTAATACATCCAGTAAAAGTGTTGCTATTCTTGCAGTGATACTAGTATAAGGATGAGGCATAGTCAGTCATACCAGCAACCACCTACACATGCTCTAGAAATACACTGATGAAATTCCATGGACTACTGACGTGTGGATTTCTGTGTTGCTCATAGATTAGAATGGATTTTTTTTATTGTTTTATGGACATTTCACTGGAAAAGATTGTCCAAAAGCAGTTCTTCAGAACAGTCTCAGAATAGCAAGTCACTGCCCATAGGAAAATACAGCATATCTTACCTGTGGAGAACACAGTGTTGTGTTAACTAGAGAGAAAAACAATTACTATCATTGTGCCATGCTTTGAAGTTTCTTCTTCTGTGCTGAAAATAGTGTGAAGAAATAGATACCAGTCTTTGGCCACAAATCCACAAATATTTTCAGGAGTATAGAGAATATTTTTGTTCTGTTTCCTATTGACATTGACAGAAGATCAGAAATGTGTTAAATTCTACTTCCCAGCACATTTTAAGACTTAGAAAAATGCTTAGTCTTTTAAGGCTCTCCATGTAGCCTACTTCTTTTGAATTCAGCAAAAGCTTTTTGGTCTTGTAAAGCAACAACAGAGTTAATTCAGTGTTGGGAGCTTTGAAAAATCTTATCCTGGAAAACTAACACTGTACAAGAGGCTAAAGCCGTTAGATCACACCACCAAAAAAGGGAAACTATTTCCAGTGCAGTGTTGCCCAGAACATGTGTTTATTGGAAAAGCTGCCTGAACAGAAGCCAAAGTAATCTCCTAAAAAACCTGCCTTTAAACAACCAAATTACGAACAAAATAGCAATTGACTGAAAAATTTTAAAGTAAGAAAGTGAACAGTATATTAAGTTGTTTAGTTTTATTATCAAACTCCTCAGTGTCTGAAGACAGACCACTTGAAAAGATTAATTTCTGTTTCTGCAAAGTTCCGGCTCACAGTATTGTTAGATATTAATCTCCTCAACATTAATGCCAGCTGTTATATTCCTTTGCTAAATCCAGCCTCTTTGTTCCATGCAACAATAGAAAAAAACTCCAAACCTATAGCTGCTCCACATCCTATACATCCATTATTTTTAATTGCTGATGTGAAAAAAGTGACAGTATTGGTATATACGAAGTCAGGGTGCTTTTTTATTGGTATTTTTCAGATTGACTCATCATCTGTGAGTCACTGTGTGTAGGTTCTTGAGTCCCTCCCTCACCTGCATAGTTTAGTACTGGTTGTGTTTTAGTTTAATAAAGTTTTAAGGCAATTTTCTTTATCTCAGGAATTCCTGCATGTGCAGCTTGTACTGTTATTCCACAGGCTACTTAGGGCAACCTTCAGTTTCACTATTCATTGTTTGTTTGCTGTTTCTAAGGAAAGGATTATTATTTGTAAAATGGATCTGAATGGGTCTTTTGTTCTTCTTTTTTCTAATGAAACTGTGTGCTGGTTTTGGCTGGGATAGAGGTAATTTTCTTCACGGTGGCTACTATGGAGCTGTGTTTTGGATTTATGCTGAACATAGAGTTGATAATGTAGAAATGTTTTTGTTATTGCTAAACAGGGCTTACACAGAGCTAAGGCCTTTTCTGCTTCTTTTACTGCCAGGCTAGCAAGGAAGTTGAACAAACCTCCTGAAAGGAGGTGCCGTGCCTATGGTGAGAGGAGCAAAGGAAATGACCTTAAGTGAGACAGAGGAGATTCAGATTAGATATTAGAAAAAATGTTTTCACTGTTAGGGTAGTCAGGCATTGGAGTAGGTTGCCCAGGGAGGTGGTGAAGTCACCATCCCTGGAGGTGTTTAAAAGGTGTCTGGATCTGGCGATGAGTGACGTGGTTTAGGAGTTACAGTGGTAGTGCTGGTCTGATGATTGGACTTGATAATCTTGAAGGTCTCTTCCAACCTTGTTGATTCCATGATTCTAAAGGCTCTGTGCTATTACAATATTTAAAGCTGTTTAGAAAACTGACAACAACGTGTCTAGTGTTTAATACTGTTATCTGTATTGAGTTTCTGGCACTTGCAGTGCCTTTCTGTATGTCTAGACAACAAATTTCCAGGTAACAAATTCCTTGTAAGTTAGATTAAGTTTTAAATGACACCAGGTAGCTACTATATTGTGAAAAGCTTAATTTTCACTAGTCCTTTCACTGGAAAGATTAAAGGATAAGGCACAATAACTTAATTTTATTTTTTTTGTCCTACATGTATTTTAATGTGTACCAGTTCATACTAATAACATGTAACTTTTTCTAAGGAGTTTTCAGTTTGTACTGAAAGGATAAATGTGGAGGAGAAATGCAGTTCTGTTGAAAACTTGAAAAAACTGCTACACTGTGTAGCAGTAGAAGAAGAAACAGAGAAACTGCAAAGTTAATTTGAATGGTAAAGCTAAAGTTTAATTTAGAAGATATTGAACCTTGATGGGCCTTGAAATACAAACATTAAAGTAAAGTATGTTGTCATAGGAAACATGGCCAATGGTCCATGGGCTAAAGGTAGATAGGTTAGAACAGCATAAAATAACAGTAGTGGTAGTGTCTGGGGTTAACTTGTAAATGAAATATTATTAAAATAATTATAATATGGAAAAAAAATATTGATTTCATACAGACAAGTCCTGCAGTGTCACTCGTATTCTCTAGAGAAACAGTGCAACTTCCAAAGAAAGTTAATCTGTGTTGTGAAGAAGCTGTGTGCACTTGTGAACAATTTCATTGATCTAGTAGAATAGCTTCCTGATGAAATGATGTATGAACGTAAGGCTTAAAAGGTAATGCATACCTAAGTTATGTCGACTTTTTCCATATATTCCCTAGGTATTATGTTGCTTTGTGGTACTTGTTTATAATTTACTAATAATGCAGTTTGAGTGAGAAAACAGCAATTTATCCCATTACCCAAAATGCAGCTAGATCGTAAGTTAGCAGATGGCACATCATCTCTAGAACATTATTAAATTAATTGTATTTAATACAAGCATATATATACTTGAGTTCTCTGATGATTTCTTTTGATGTTGCAGGAAACAGCATACTCCATTCCGCAGCAGACAGTGTGACAAGTGCAGTACAGAAGGCAAGCCAGGCCTTGAATGAACGTGGTGAAAGGCTAGGTCGTGCAGAAGAAAAGACAGAGGAGCTGAAAAACAGTGCTCAGCAGTTTGCAGAAACTGCACATAAGGTAAGATTTTGTCAGGATAAAATTCTCAGTAGGTTAGAGTCACACACTGTTTTGAGAAGAGAAAGAATTCATTCAGTCACTGTTTACAAACAGCTTGCTGTTTTCCTTGACAGTTTCTCACCTGGCAAATTTCTAGTTAATACGTTCCTTTGTGCCTAGATATAAGATTTGCTGCATATCCACTTGAATTGAAACTACCTGTCTTCACCTTCAATAGTACTGTTTGGTACTATTCCTCATATTTTGTGCAGTAATACAGTGAAATTGTTGCTAATCCCCTTTGATAAGCAACATAGGTCTATGACTACCTGTTTCTGAAAATGTATTTTTTTATGTATGGATATCTTATTCATGAGGATTTTAAGGAATTGTTCTCTGGGGAATGGATGTACATTTCCTACTTTTGATGAAAGACATTGATAGTACTTTATGCAAATGAAAAAACATGCCGAGCTTCCATGTTTGTGCCAGAATTTCTAGGCATCCTCAACGTTTCATTTGGTGGCTGTACAGCACATTCACAGCATATTTTCAATGCTTTTTAAAAAAGGTAAAAGTTTTCTGAACATGAGCAACTCCTGCAGCATGCAAGTTTGATAGTTTTGCTGCTTAGCACAGGCATCAGGCTTTATCCTGCTTGTGTCAAAACATTCTTGGCCTACTGCATTAACACTAAAATTCCTGGATTGGTATCTTGCAGTTCTGTACAAGTCTCTGTCTTATGTAGTCCTTAAAATTTCACAAAGCAACTTATTTTAATATTTCCTGGGATAATCCTCTACTTTGTGGTCCATTTAGAGTATGGTACGGTACAAACCTGCTGTTGAACTCTTCCATCTAAGACCCACCACCTTTCCTCATCCCCCCACCTCCCTGCAGTGATGATAACTATGCCAACTTAGCAAACCAACTGTAAATAGCAGGTACCACTCTTTTAGGAAAGGAGGCAAAGGGTTTGCTGCTTTAGAGTAAAGTATAGAGTGCTGCTTCATTGAAAAATGCTTCTGATATTTGGGCTGCTATGAATCTTGATTGAAATTGAATAGGTTTTATTTGTGTGTGCCCTTTCATCTTCCACATATGCAGAACATCAACAGATGGAGACATGCTGAGAAACAATCTTTTTTCAATTGATTTTGTTAGGAAAATCTTATTTAAAAAATCTCAGAATTAAAGGATGCTATATTGTCATAAAAATACCATCTTGGAAAGATTGTACTGTACCATAATTAGAAATAAAACTCTGCAAAAACTGTAT
Source organism: Lepidothrix coronata (assembly GCF_001604755.1). Taxonomy (NCBI): domain Eukaryota; kingdom Metazoa; phylum Chordata; class Aves; order Passeriformes; family Pipridae; genus Lepidothrix; species Lepidothrix coronata. The sequence goes on from NW_016690318.1 coordinate 231,578, forward strand.
GTGAGACTCATCTTCAAGAAGAGGCTGAGGGAGGGTCTGAGGAACTACAAGTCTGTCCTGTAGACCTGGAGGCCAGGGAAAGATTATGGAGCATATCATCACACACCGTGCCACACATGTGGGACAACTGGGGGAACAGGCTTCATGAAAGGCTGTTTCATGAAAGGCAGGTCCTGCTTGACCAACCTGATCTCCATCTATGACAAGGCAGCATGCTTAGTGGATGAGGGAAAGGCTGTGGGTGTTGTCTTCCTGGGCTCTAGTAAAGCCTTTGACACATTCTCCTGGAGAAACTCGATTCCCATGGCTTGAATGGGTGCACTGGGTTAAAAACTATCTGGATGGCCAGGCTCAGAGACTGGTGGTGAATGGAGTTAAATCCAGTTGGCAGCTGGTCACTAGTGGTGTCCCCCAGGCTCAGTATTGGGACCAGTTCTGTTTAATATAATTATCAACAATCTGGATGAGGGAATGGAGTTCACCCTCTGTCGGTTTGCAGATAACACTAAACTGAGCAAGAGTGTTGATCTGCTGGAGGGTAGAAAGGAAATGCAGAGGGATCTGGACAGGCAGAATTGATGGGCCAAGGCCAGCAGTATGAGATTAAATAAGGCACAGTTCTGGGTCCTGCGCTTGGGTCACAATGATCCCCTACCTGGGTAAGAATGGCTGGAAAGCTGCCTGGCAGAAAAGGATCTGGGGGTGCTGGTTGACAGCTGGCTGGACATGAGCTAACAGTGCGCCCAGGTGGCCAAGAGAGCCAATGTCATCCTGGCCTGTATCAGAAACAGTGTGGCCAGCAGGACCAGGGCAGTGATTGTCCCTCTCTACTCAGTCCTGGTGAGGCCACACCCTGAATCCTGCATTCGGCTTTGGGCCCCTCATGACAAGAAAGACATTGATGTGCTGGAGTGTGTTCAGAAAAGGGCAGTGAAACTGGTGAAGAATCTGGAGCACAAGAAGCAGCTGAGGGAGCTGGGGTTGTTTAGTCTGGAGAAATGGAGGCTCAGGGGAGACCTTGTTGTTCCCTGCAGCTACCCAAAAGGAGGTTGTGACAGGGTGGGGGTTAGTATGTTCTCCCAAATGACAGGACAAGAGGAAATGGCCTCAAGTTGTTCCAGGGGAGGTTTAGATTGGATATTAGGAAACATTTATTGAGCAAAAGGGTTGTCAAACAGTGTAACAGGCTGTCTAGGGAGGTGACAGTCACTATCCTTGGAGGTGTTTAAAACGCACGTAGATGGCACTTAGAGACATGGTTTAGTGGTGGACTTGGAAGTGTTAGATTAGTAATTGGACTCACTGATCTTAGAGGTCTTTCCCAAGCTGAGTGATGGTATAATTCCATGATTCTACTTCCGCTATATGACAGGTTATTTTAAGATACAAAACACATAATGGAGACTGGTGGAAGATGCATGGCATCGGAGTAATTTTTTTAGCATTTCACCGGTTGAAACAGCAAATGAGGGCATTTTAACTTCCTCTACCAGTTCGGTTTTCTAGGTAACTCCCTAGAGGGTTCACTCATTCAGCTTTGTTAGCATGCTATTTTCTACAGATAGCAATTTTTTGTTACATGGAACCTACACCTAAGCTCTCTACTTGCTTTGCAAAGTCAGTTTGTCTACAGATTTTATACAGGAATTAACTCACTTCATCTTCCTTCTTCCTCTCATTCCCAAATTAAGTCCATTTTTTTAATTATTTGAAATGGAAATACTAGGTAATCACAGAGGTGGAAGGGCAATCAGTTCTTTGTTTTTCATCATTATGTAGTGGCACCTCTTGAATAGATGTTTTCAATTACTTGCATAGAATTTCTGATTGTAGTTAACAGTCAAGATCCTTAGGTCAAAATTACCATTCTTTTAAGCATGTCTTTGTTTCTGGTGTCTTGCTCTAGCCTTCCTCACAGATAGAAAAATAATGGAACACTGGGAAACACAGCTGTCTGAAAGCAGATAAATCCTGCCTCCTCAGCACAGCAGCTTTGCTTATGCGTCACAGTAAAGGGAATGACTGCCTGTCTGTTTGCAGAGGACTTAGGCATTTCAGACATCTTTTGAAGAATTTGGTTTACAAACTTTTCTCAATCAGACTGGCCAAATTAGCTTGATATAGCTATCATTACATGTGATATTTCTTTAATTAATTTTTTCTGTCTTTTTCAGCTTGCCATGAAGCACAAATGCTGAGATACTGCCCAAAGCTGAAATCTTCCCAAGAGAAACTGAAAAGGCTACATTCAGCAACTTTTACAGGAGATCCAGTCTTCTGTGTTCTTTTTCCTTCCAGTTCAGTGGAGATGCGTTCTTTCAGTTTCTGTGCAGGAAGAAGTGTTGCATTTCTGCCTTTCTGACTTACTTTTTTTCCTCTTTTGTAATATTACTACACAGTCCTGCAGTACTTTCTACCTGTATTTCAGTTGTTACAGGAGTGAAAGCAGTGGAACTGGACCAAATGACAAGCTGATCAGGATTAAAATAGTAATATTCTTCCCTGGTTGTACAAATTACTGAACTGATTGTGAACATGCTCGTGAAAATAAAATCCAAAGAAGAGGTATAATTTTCTTCATTTTATGTAGCATCAGCAGAATGTGAATGTTGGAATTAAGCACCTGGGGTTGTAGCTATAGCGGAGAATAGACTGCTTTGTCCTGGGAAACAGAAAAACTTGTTTCTTCTACCCAATGTAGGAAGTTTTGCATGTGCACCAGCATTCAGAAGTGCATATCTGAATTTCATTCATATCAGCATTTTACATATTCCTATTTTCCCTTCCAGATTGATCATTTGAATAGTATACTGAAACCTAAAGAATGTATGCTTGAGGTTTCAAAATAGAGGAAAAAGTGAGTTTTACATCTATACGCACATAGCTGTGCCTCAAACACAATCTAGAATTTAGCAATCTGTTATCAAATAACATTTCTTTTTACCTGTGATTCTGTGGCTAAAGGCCTATAAAGATGAGAATGCAAAGGCCTGGGAAAATGAGAATGCACTATTTTCAAGACATCTGTTTTTCATAAATTCTACAGTAAGAGCTTTTTTTGAACAATTCAGAGATTTGTCTGATTAGAATTACATTTGTGTTAGTTAGTTTTCTGATTTTCAATATAGAGGCTTTCAAAAAGCATGTCTTGGTACATTAGTATCTACTTCTAGATTGAGTCTCAGCTTTCAGTATGCTGTCACTAGAAGGGTAACTCTACTTCGTTCTGTATTCACTATATGCAATATATGCACAGTATTCTCTTACAAAAATAAGTAGGTTACCCTTTTCCTTCATAGCTGTTTTCTTAAAATTTTTAGAATGTTCTAATATGCTTTGAGAATGAAAAAAAAAAAAAGGAAAAAAAGATGCCACTTTTTCTTTTTTTAAACTGGTAAGCTAGAAAAGAAATCCTGGCAGAAGGTACAGCCTTCATCTTCTGAAAATGCCTGCTCTTCGTTTTTGTCCTCATCTTACCAGAAAAGCTGGCATTGAATGAATGTACTGTATTCATTGTAGAATAAGATTTTTGCATTATTAATGACACTTGTAACAGTCTGAAATCCTCAGAGTAGTGCTTATAAGAGAGATAAAAGCTACCGTAGTAATTGAGAATATTTTAGTTACTGCAAGCTGAAATAACTGAAAATCTCTTGGAAATACCCATTTTGTAAAAAGATGCTTGGCTTTAGGAAAATATTCTCATTCAAACTTAGCTGATTGCATTCAAATTTTACATCTGGGGTTTTTTTCCCTGTAATTTAAATGGCTTTATATGAAGCTTTTTATTTAATTTCACACTGGGAATTGAGAGAATGGGTCATCTGTGTAGTACCATATGATCATTTAGATCTGTTTACCACCAGCTCCAACAATTACCAAATCTAGAACCATCAAGTGAAATGGAATTTGGCCACTTCTGTTATAAATCAGAACAGGTTCGTTAACGACACAAGTTTTGAACACTCTGAGTTATGTGTAATTAATGCCCTGGAAATGTCTGAACACTGTTGTAATGATTATGGGTATTTCTGCAAATTAACTAGGAAAACAACATCTCATAAGAAATTAAACTTCTGCTAGGTACAAAATGTAAGGCTATTAAACAAAAAAAAAAAAAAAAAAGATTTGTTAGAAATCAGTCAGGGAGTACATTTTTGACCACATAGGTAACTTCTGTCATCATATTTTCCAGTCTTTTTTTACGTGTATTCTGCTACTAACCTCACAAGTCTTGAGAGAAGAAATGAGTAGGTTTGGAACTGCTGCCATCTAGCTGGTCTTCTAAGCTTGCAAATAATTAGAAGAAATGTCTAGAACCCTGGTCAGATAAACTTGAAAAGAATTAGCTGTCTAAATTCAAATGAAAAGGCATAGATTTTCAAGTGTTTACATGAATATCAGCTGGACAGGACAAGGTCACAGTTGCTCAGCTAAGTTCCAGACTGTTTGTACTAAAACATTGCTTTAGTCCCACTGACAGTTCTTCATCATTTTTTATTTTTTTGTATCATCTGGTTAAGTATATTGTTTTTTATCATAACTCAGGACTTTAATCCAACCATCAAAAGCCATTTACTATGAGAATTCTAAGTAATTTGGTGTTCTTGAATTAAGGAGAAGTGGTTTGTCTGTTTACTTCGTTCTTGCTGTTCATTAAAGTACAAGATTTGGTAGTTTTTAGAAAAAAATCAAGGTGTATAAATGTTTATCCAAACGTAAATCTTATAGCATTGCAATTTCCTTCTGGAACTTAGCTTGTAGTGTATACAACCTAGTATTATTAGATAGTCATGTACATAACATATACTATGATTCAGGTTAATGTTTTATATGAAAGAATGTACTTGTAAATTGTAACAATATTAATAGTTTCTTTATCTTTTTAAAGTTCTGAACAGAATAAAAATAATGTATTGTTAGACTTGACTGCTGTACTGCAAACTGTCTTAAGAGGCTACTTTTGTGTCTAGCAAAAGTTGTGCATTATGTGAAATATTAACAAAAATGTGCTCTCTAAAAATTGATCTTAAAGGTAGGTAGGTTTTGCTATGATTTGCCAGAATTGTAATACTTGCTAGTATATATTGTAACCAATTCCTTGAAAGTTCTCAAAGATGTAGAAATTTTGTGCCATCCTGGGTGAAAAAAAAAAAATGGGACCCGCTCTCTTGAGTCACTACTGGAAACCGTGATTTTTGTCATTAAATACTTCAACTGTGATGAAAACAAAACTGTCCTTGGATTGAGTTGTCTATTCAAAATATTTATTTTTAAATGACATTTTAATATTTTGTTCTAACACAATTATATTACATTATAGCAAAACTGAATAAAGATTAGTTTTCACTGTAATTATGAAAATTTTTCTAGAATACTATAATTAAAAAAGAAGTAGTGGAAACTAGGTTGAAGCATTGCATTTCCAAGCAGATTCCAGACAATAATTAACACAGGTTAAAATTAGCATCCTACCTAAAGGCTGTAAAGGTTAAAAAGAATTATCTTAATTTATTTTCAATTTGCTATGAAATGCTTATTCTCAAGTTGTTAATGTTTTCTTTTGGCCATGTAATTTTATTGATAATTTTTTATCAAAGCACAAGCAACTTTAATTGCCCAGTGAGAATAAAAGGTAGAATTCTTCTATACATAGAAAAGCAATCCCTTAGATTCGAATGAGGTCTACTTGCAGAATAACCTTATCTGATATGAACTGACTTTGCTGCCATCTCTTTTTTTCATGCTTAAATGTGATCCCTAAGTTCCTAATCTCAAAAATGTCTCAATGACAAATATTGTCACCTGGTTAAATTACTGTAGATACTAGGTAAGTTTTGCTAGAATGCATGTTATCCATCAGTGTTGAATGCCATACATGCTTAATGCCCAAACTGTATAAAATTTCACTAAAATAAATAGAACTCTGGTGGATCAGAAACTAGTTTGATCGGACAGCATTTTGTTGTAGGTTGAACATAACTATTTGGCAGTTCTTTTCCATTGTTATTGTACATTTATCCTATAAGATAGAAAGACAAAATTTTTGTTTCATTTTCTGAACATTTTTTTAGATCAATTTCACTGTGATATCATTTTTCTTATTGACATTATGATTTTCATAAATCACTATCAGCCTAATTTGCTGCTGTGTATAATTTATGGAAAAGATGATGGGGCTTTGTTATCTTTCAGTCATGGACAAAGCTCAAGCATGAATGGTTGCTGATTCAATATCTGATTCAATATGTTAGGATTTCTAAGTAAAAGATACACTGGTATCTTTAGTGTTGGAGAATATTGTTGCTGCCATATTCCTGAAGGCATAATATTTGACTGACAAAATCAAACTAAGATGCCTGATGCCTTCAACTGCAAGCCACAGTATTAGTGAATGCATGCACTGCTTCAGGTAGTGAGCAAGTCAATAGTCCTGTCCAGTATTCATGAAGGATTGCAATATCTCAGATTAAAAATTGCTTTAATTTATTTCAAAATTATTCCCTCATGGTCCCTCATTACCAGTGGGGTAATGACATGAACTTACATAAACAACAATTTTTCTAATCATCCCAAAACCACAGTGTCCAATTCATAGCACATCATTACAGTTTGTTTTATGCATCATCTGGAAGCACTGCATGGTATTCAATGTGTGTTTCCTTTATCCTTTTTTTGTTTGAGCTGTTAATGTCTTTTTGTCTGCTGTCACCTCTTGCAGTCCTAATTGTGGTAACATTTTTTAATTAATTAATTAATTTAATAATTAATGTGGCTAGCTTTGGCAGGAGTTGACATGGGATTACAGGCCCCAAAAGTAATTTATTATTTATTTTCACAATGACTGAGATCTTTAGACTAAACTAAGTCTAAAGATCTGTTACATGGAGTCATAGTATTATGACAGATCTTCAGTGTTCAGGCCAAGTATTCAGGGTATAAAAGTAAGCTTGTTAACTAGACTAGTCAAGTGGCTTTAGAAGTGGAGAAAATAGATATCTAACAAAATTCGAATTAATATTTTGAACAATTTCACAGGTAGCTAAAAGGGTGATGACTTTTGCAGAGGAACTAAAGAAGCCTGTATTGTGTTGAAATTCTGTTGCTGCTAAAGATGGGAAGACAGAGTTTTCATCTGTGTTAAGTGTTCTTTTCTGGACAGAATAGAAAGAAAGTGTGGTAAAAATGAACCAGAAAATGTTGATTGTGTTTCATACTGTATCAAAAGGAAATCTTCAACATGTGCAACTAACTAATAACATACTGGTTTGCAGCCAAATCAGTCAGGCTTTTTTCCTGTTTCAGAAAGAAGAGATCTGGGAAAGCTTTCTTTGGATTGGCATGATCAGAAAACTAGGACTTCTACAGAAAGTGCCTTTACTTGAGGGAATTATTAAGATTTTAATGAGAATCCTTCTTTCCAAAACTTTTACCAGTTTTATGAAATACAGCATCTGGAAATGTTTATTTGTTTCTGTGAGAAAACATAGAAGAAAACGTAGAAGAGAAGGCTTAGAGATCCTTAGGTAGGGTTGTTCTGATAAAAAAGGCATTTGTCTAATAATAAATTGATGCATTCATTTGTTTGAGGTTTGTAAGAGACTTTAGTTCAGGGGAAAGCTTTCTAATACTGTTTTTTAGGAACAAGGAAGTATAAGCACTTTTGATAATGCCAGTCAACAGTGCCTAAACCCGAGGTGAGGGTGGGTGAGATGCGGGATGGGTTGGAGACTTCTGCATCACCAGGTGAGCAAGTTAGAAGAGGTGATGAGGTAACTTCTGAGAGAGCCCTGTGATGAGGCACTCCCAGGGAAGAGGACGCACATAACCGTTACTTGAGAGGACTTGTCATCACTCCAAATATGTGTCTCCCCTGCTTCCTTCTTCACCCGGTTTTATAAACTGAGCATGATACTTGATGGGATAGGATATCCCTCTGGTCAGCTAGAGTCAGTTGTACCAGTTGTGTCCCATCCCAGTTTCTTGTGTACCCTCAACCTCTTTAGAGGTGGGGTGAGAAGCAGAAAAGGCCCTGTTACTATGCAAGCTCTGCTTAGGAATAACTGAAACATTGCTCTATTACCAGCACTGTGTCCAGCACAAATTCAAAACACAGACTCATACTAGCTACTGTGAAGAAAATTATCCCACGTAAAGCCAGCAGACCATTAGTGTTTTCTCACTAGTGGATAGAGAACCATCTGCAATTTTAGCAGCACATTATAGCAAAATTTCTTCAAGACAGTTCCAAGGGGTTTTAAACCTACACGGAGAGAAAAGTGAGTGCCCTTTGTCTTTATCTTACCTGTCCTTTTCTGTTGCTTCCCCACTTGCAGTTGCACAGCATTTCAGACAAGCTGAAAACAGGACTATTAAAAGTCAGAGCACTGAAACTGTATGACGTGTTATTCTTCACTGAGGCCATGAACAATTTCAGAGCTGCCAGTGTCTGACTGAAATAATAGCTGTAGATATAGGATCTTTTGTAAGACAGATGGCTGAGAAAGGTACCATTTATCTGCCAGGCAAGGTTTCATAACTCTTGGCATCTGTGCATGAGGATCCCATCATTAATGGTTAGCTATTGCTAATTACCTCAACTTAGTAGGTGTTGGATTAAAATATTTTTTCTTTTTTTTTTTTTGTTTAAAGTATTCTATATGGCAATCTCTGTGATGGCACTGAAAGAGGAAAAGTAGGTGGGAAGGTGAGCTTATGTGTTTATGTTCACTGACTGTGTTTCACAGTATCTATTCCTCTGCCTCTGTCTGGTGCAGTACACATGCAAGGTTATTTATGAATTCCTTACTACCCCAACTGTCTTTCCTAGTTCCCACTTTTGTACAGTCTTCAGAATAATGTTTTACCCTTATTGCTCACTTGAAAGTATCTCTTCATAATGGGTGGCTACACAGCTGAACTTCATGGCCAACATGAAGTACTATCTTTTGTTCTTGCCCTTTGGGGTTTGAACAGCTCCTGTTGTGTTATTTACTGACTGCAGATTGTTGCTGTTTGTAGATGAAGATGTAGGCATGCACTGCAGGTAAAATGAGCATACTTAACATCACAGGACAAAGTTATAGTGAAGATGTTTCAGCATGTCTGAAAAGATTTGAGATAAGATTTTACAGTCAGAAATTCATAGTGCAAGATCACCAACCTAGGTGTTTCTTCCTTATTCTTGCTAGAGGCTTTCCCCCAGTCTGTAGTGAAGCTATAATAAATAATACAAGATATTTATCTTGAATGTAGGGGGTTTTGCCCTCTTGTAACAAGAATTCAAAGAGAAATACCAAATTTCTTTCATACAGATATAAACTAAGGCATGGAAATAAGTAATTTACAGTAAATTAACAGACAGGAATAGAATGGAGATCTGAGAATATAAACCCCAGATTCTTTGTTCCTAATAGAAAATGTCAGGATTATAATGGAAATATTTTTAGTTTCTTGATTTGTTAAAAGATAAGTACTATTCTTGCTGTCTGGGTTTAAGCCCTGCCAGCAACCAAGCACCACACAGTCCCTCACTTCCTCCCTGAGCAGGACTGGGAGAGAATCTGAATAGTAAAAGTTAGAAAACTGATGGGTGGAGATTAAGACAGTTTAATAGATAAAGGAAAAGCCATGTACACAAGCAAAGCAAGACAAGGAATTAATTCACCACTTCCTATAGCTAGGCAGGTGTTCAGCCATACCCAGGACAGCAGGGCTCCAGCGTGACTATCAGTGACTCGGGAAGACAAACACCATCACTGAATGTCCTCCCCTTCCTCCTTCTTCCCCCACCTTTATATGCTGAGTGTGACACCATATGATGTCAGATACCCCTGTGGTCAGTGGGGATCACCTGTCCTGGCTGTATCTCCTTGCAATTTCCCATGCACCCCAGCTACCTTGCCAGTGTGGCAGTATGAGAAGCAGAAAAGGCCTTGGCTCTGTGTGAGCCCTGCTCAGCAATGACAAAATCATCTCTATACTATCAACCCTGTATTCAGCACAAATCCAAAACACAGCCCCATATTAGCCACCAGCACACTCACAAAGACTTTTTTTTCCTTCCTGCTCTAGCAATATAGAATTTTTCATCACATGCATTATATACCATTTGCAAAGATCAATCTGTTGTTGCAAAACATATCCGGAGAAAGGCACCAAAGAACAGCTGGGCAAAGGTGGCAATAAAATGTCATTGCTGCTCTACTTGGATTTTACAAGCACTGCAAGAAGCTCTCAGTTTTCAGGCTGAATGCCTTTGTATCAATGCAATGAAAGAACTCAGTTTAAGGTATCTGGTGGAATGCTGTGTATGTATGCCTTTTGTCACAGGCTTCAGCAACTGTGAGGAAAAAATGTCTATTGCCTTGTGCTCAGTTCTCTGACATTCTCTGGTTTAGTGTAAGGACAAAAGCATCTCTGTGCCTTCTAAGTGTCAGCTTTCATTAAACTGCCCTTTTGAAACACAGCTCCCCCCATCCTAAAAGCATGGAATAAGTAATTCAAGGAAAAGAAAATAAATCCTAATAAAGCATTAGAAATACTCATGTTCTGCAATGGTATCTGCTATAGGAATTCATACTGCAAACAGTATTTTGGGTAGCCAAACTTGAGCAGTTTTCCTATCTCAGCAGAATGAAATTAAAACACTTCAAAGTATTTTCTGTCCCTGCATTTGGAATTTAGAAATTGAGCCTTGTCATTCTCAGTTGAAGTGAATATTACAAAAGAACAACATAGGATGAGAGTACTTTTAGAAACAAGACTTACCACTACCCATGGATGTCACCCAGAAGGGGAGTCGTGCAGTGAACACAGGAGGCACAGAAAGACCAAAACATCATGCTAAAGAAAGGAGGGTGGGCTGGGCCACCTTGACCTTCAAAGGACAACAGAATTCAACCATTTCAGGATGTAAAAGGGTGTGGTCTGTGACTGTCATGAAAGAAATAAGCAAGGTAGTCGTGTACAGTGTATGATCTTATGAAATTTAAGAGCATTTACAAACAGAAAAGTAGGCAGACTTTGTTTTTTAACACCTAACAGTTTAGCTGCCTCTAGTGACCAGCATAGGGTTTCATTTTTAAGTATGCTCATATTGGCTTTAACTCAATCATTTTCAAATTTCATGTCTAAGCTGTTAGCAACTTTTCCGTTTGTAATCAAATGCTATTGTAATAGAGCTTAGTTAACCCAAATGAAAGGCAAACAGATGCCCTAATCTTCATTCTAACTGGTCAGAAAATACAAGAAGCTGTTACTTGGCTATCCCTTCCATACAAAAGATCTTTGCAGTGTTGGCAGTTTAATACTTCACTACCTCTGCTAAGATTCCTTGTCCTATAGTGAGGTTAAATGAAAACTTCCAGTATATGCTGTCTTCAAATCTGGAATTTTTCAGTTCTGAGATTTTTTAAAGTTCTTACTAAAGTAACACAAAGCCTTTATCTCAATTTTGTTATACAGCATAGTTTCTATCTGAAATACATCATAGTGGGTTTCCTGACTGACAGCTCGTGCTAAGAACTGCAATGGCTTGTCAAACCAATGTAATGTTATCAACTTCTAATCAAAGTCTTTATACTAGCAAATATTAATTCCTATCTTACAATAAATTGTATTAAAGTCTGTCATACTTTTGACATTCCAAGGATTGTAAATCAACAGAGTAGCATTTTGCCAGACAGGCAGTGATTCCCCAAGTTAGACTCCAAATGACTGACTTTTGTCAGGGGAATCTAGAAATCTCTCCAAATAAAATAGCTTCAGGATTTTTCTTGTAAATGTAAAACAATGATGGAAATGCTTTGGGAATGGTAGTAATAAGATCTTTTATTTTTTTGAATTGGAGAGAATGAAGAGGAGGGTTGGCTGGAATCCCTAGAAAGCACAAGGCAGAGGCTTTCTGGGAGTTGATGATAGGTAAGGGTTGTTTATATAATCATAGACTCCCTAGATAATTTTTGTGCCCCAGCTTCAGCTCTGAGATTTTTATAAGCTGAAGCACAATACATTAAGGCACTTTCTGAATAGGATGTTACAGAAAATAGCATGCTGTCCAGGAAAACGTTTCAGAAATCATATGATATGTCCAAAACAAAGTAAACATGCAAGTACACCATGTCTTCTCATGACAACTAGAACATATGTAGAGTCCGGTATTAACAACGTATTTAATGGAGCAAGTTAGTAAAATTACACTGATATATGAAAATGCTTATTGCCAGACATACCCAGGCAATAACTACTCATTATAAAAATGTCATCATGTTTGAATGAAAAAGAATATCTTCCAGTAAGAAAATACAAGCCTAATAGTTTTTATCTTATCACCTTCAGCTGATCCCTGGAAGAATCTTTTAGGCACATTATCAGATGCAGTTCAGGTACCAGGTTGTAATGAGTTCATCAGTTGCATTCTGACAATTACCTGAGTTCAGGTTTAGCCATTAAAGCAAACTTGCTTAAATTACTTTAATGGATACCCAGCCTTTGTGCTTTAAGTAAATATGGTTTATTTCACAAATATAATTCTAAGAGAATCTACATGATCAGTTTTTATAGCTGGACTAATCAGTTAAGCTTGCTTGACGCAGTATAGCAGGAGTCACATAGCCACAGTTAAATGCTTGTCATTCTAGTTATTGCAAATAAAGTAGTTTGCATTACTCTTTTTCTCCCTTTTCTGAATTTCCACTTAATATAGTATATCTGTTCTCTAAAAGTGCAGAGAGCACATTTCCTGTGTTATGTATATTCTTTCTAGACATTAGTACCAGAAATTTAATCAAAATAAACATTTAGCTGCTTTTGCTGGAGTATACTGTTTGCCCATATAAGCTCAGTATTTCTGTGGGTTTTTCAAGACCCTTTCAGAAAGGTTTTGAGGAATGACATTAAAAACATTCTGTTCAAGAAGTTTGCTGAACTGCAAAAAAAAAAATAGCATGAGGAGAAGCCATTTCTACTGTCAAAAGGCACTTAGTGAGCTCACTTGGGCTATTTACAAAAGCTAAAAGGAAAATAAAATTTCTTATGATTCATTTTAATGTTGTCATGCTGATAAATATGAGCAATAATAATGCTGTGCCTTATTTGTTGTCTATTGTGTAGGCAAAAGGATCCTAGAAGAGATTCAGAGAAGAATTTTAATCTCTTGACTTGAAAACGTCGCACATACTGCCAAGTGACTTTTAATGTCCTACATTAACTGTTCTGTAGAGAAAAAAATAACCCTTTATTGCTGGTTTTGAAAGGATGTGCAACTATACTCAAACTTCTGAGAGGGTGCAAAGGATGTTTTATAAGTATATAATTTATTGGAGGTTGAAAGTTATTTAAGCCAACTGCATGGTAGAATACAATTCGTTCATGTGAGAGGAATTGCTGAAGAAACTCATTATTTTCTTGATGAATTGTCAGTGAAAGGGGGAAACTTGGCAAGATATTATATATATTATTTACTATGTTTATATTGCATTAGATAAAATTCTTTCTTATTTTTCGTGGTACTAATTTATCATCCAAGTATTTGTCATTGTGTAACAATATATACCCTCAGGCATATGTGGGTCAGAGTTAGTACAAGTTTCTTCCTCTTCAACAAGCATTACACATTTCCAGATTTTTTCAAACTCAGTTTGAAAAAGAGTATTTTAATCTCATTGCTTCTTGTGCCTGTAGGCACTCATCTTCAGCAATCACACTTGTTTTGAGAGAAATTCTCTGAAATGTTTTTATTTATTGCAGTGTGTGTTTAATTGGTTGTTTTTGCTGCTGCTATTCTCTGTGTATTAAACATATTTTGTCAAGCTTCTGTGTATGTTGTAGTAATTAAGAAATAAATAAGTGGTGCATTTAACACTAGGTCTACCTTGAAGGATTATTTTGCTAAAGTACAAGGAATTTGCAATGGTTTCTTGTGAAATGTTGTGGGTTCATTCAATGATATAGAAAATAACTTTCTAATTTATTAATTTGGCCTCTTAAATGTTGTAAACTACAAATATAGTACAGATTCCCTAGTAAAATTTATTATTGCTGTAGGTGTTCTTAGCCTGATAGTTAAAATTGATTTATGGTCAAGGATACCCTTGGGCACCTCTGGATCTGAAATTTCAGTTTGTGGAATGAAACATTATCTTGGATATATGCCTCGAGTTAGATAACAAGCATTGCTTCTCCTCTTTTGCTTTCCCTTTGTTTTGCTCTGAAAGAACAAAACCTGGCCACATAGGGTGGCAGAGACCACATACTTCAAAGCCTTTTTGAGATGCCACGGAAAAGAGAAGGTGGGATAAGTGGCAAAGCACATTTTTCTTCAGTGTTGACAGAGCAAAAAGATTGAGACTCCCCTGCCCAATATGATAAATTGCACTATTTAAAGCTCCTTTGAAAAGGTTGAAAAGTTAATATTCTTTATGTCTCAAAGTGTGAACTACAGGAAATAGAACCCAAGAAATAGATTATTTCTGAGAGCACCATAGAATGGTTTCTGAAGCATAAGCAAGAAATGCAAGAAGGAATACAAAGAAAAGGTCTTTCTGGTCTAGGATTAAGATCTGAATGATGAGAGATTACCAAAGTGTAGTTGTTGTAAGAGTAAAAAGGGGTGTCCCAAACTTTCTGGAGCATCTGAGGAAGAGACATGAAGAAATCTACTTTATTAATTGTAATGGTTGTTAAAGTTAGAATTCCAATGTCGACTTAAAATCAGAGGAATTAAAAATTCAATTTTTTGGTCAAAATCCCTTTGGGTCATGATGGAGTTTATACACGGCACTGCATGCACTGGATCAATTTTTCAGGATCATTAATCTCTGCAGGCATAGTAGTTAGTTTCAATTTCGAGTAAATGGCATCTTTATTGATTTGCAAACAAAACAATACTGCGATGACACTGGCATGAGGGAGCCTCTATTTGGGAGGTTAGTTTTGTTTTTATTTAAAGAGGTTTTTATCCCCATCTCCCTGGTGTATTCACACTTTTCAGTGAAAATACCTTTGATTTTTAATGTAAATATTTATCTCTCTAGCACTGTCCCTGCAGTTTGGAATTGACTGCAAACTTGTACAAGTCTCATTCACACCCAGCTACTACTTGTTCATGGCTTTGTATGGAAAAGAAAACAATTTACAAATGCACAAAATGAGTATGTAGAAATTCTATTACATGTGCGCATGCAACAGTCAAAACATACCCCAATACATTATATCTCTAATTTGCAATGTGACTCATTTTTCACATAAAAATCCTCTATTTTCTGCAGAGTTTTGTATCCTGTATCCCAGTTTTTTATTTGTGTCTCAATAAGATGAATGATGAGGTCACCTGACCTAGGAAACTGTCAAAAATTAAAAGATTGTCTAAGAAAATTATTTCTGAAACTATATTTGTCTGTGTGGTAATAAATCATTATCAATGGCCTGTGTTATTAATGTATTCACCTATTAAATCTTTTCTTGCCTATTATAGTGATATTAAGTTTAATTGAAAAAAGCTCTAAAATCCTTTAATGCTTTGGATAAGTTGTTTAACTCTTTATGTGCAATATAGGAAATACTAGTATAGAGTTAATGCATTACTAATTAAAAAAATGTAGAAAAAAATAGATCAGTTTCTCCATCAGAATTTAATTTTCTATTTCAGATATGTTTCTGAAATACTGTTTAATTAATTGTTTTTTAAACCGAGGTAGCTGGTCAGGCTATACAGGAGATAATTCACTTTTTTTCTAAACATCCTTCACAAATAATGTGCCTTCTCACCTTGCTACAGTACATAACTGCTATTGATTACCTGCTCTCTGTTAAATTCAACTTCTGTTCAGCACTGAAGGGAGCATACCGGTATTCTGACAGATTTATCAGGATGTGCAGAATGGAGTTTAAGGAGATGAGAGCTCTGACCTTCAATTCAGAAGCAATCCAAGCTGCTGTGTGAACTGTGTTCTTTAATTACCTGAGTCATTGCTTTGATATTTTCTCTAGCTTTAGAAATATATATATGGCATTTATGCAAATTTCTTACATACACACGCTAAGAAAAATTACACAAAGGAGTGTTAATTTGCCTGGACAAAAAAAAAACAACTAACAAATGCAAAATAAGCAAACAAAAAAAGCATTCCCACCCCCAATCCCTCCACCACCCCTGCCCCAAAAAAAAAGCAAAACCAAAAACTAACCTTAATTTTGAAACTTTGAATTTTAGATTATTTTTAAAAATTTGGTTCCTAGAAATAACATAGGAATACAATGCTGCCATGATTTCTCCCCAGCTGGCAACTAAATACCACACAACCACTTGCTCAATTCCCCTTCTCTGCCACCCCTACTAGAATGAGGAGGAGAATCAGGAAGGAAAAAAAAATAAAACTCGTATGTTGTGATAAGAAAAGTTTAAGAATTAAAAATAATAAAAATAATAGTAGTAGTAGTAGTAATAATAATAATAATAATAATAATAATAATAATAATAATAATGGAGAGGGAGAAAAATAAAATGGAAGACAAGTGATGAACAATACAATTGCTCACCACTTGCTCACTGATGCCAAACCTGTCCCCAGGCTGCAACTCGCCCCTCTTTGGGTAACTCCCCCAGTTTATACACTGGGCATAGCGTTTTATGGCATGGAATGCCCCTTTGGCCAGTTTGGGTCAGTTTTCCCGGCTGTGCTCCCACTCAGCTTCTTGTGCAGCTCCTCCATGGCAGAGCATGGGAAACTGAAAAGTCCTTGAGTTAGGCACAACTTTGCAACAACTGAAACATCAGTGTGTTATCAACATTATTCTCATACTGACTCCAAAACATAGCACTGCACGAGCTACTAGGAAGAAAATGAACTCTGTCCCAGCCAAACCCTAGACAAATGCCAAGGACCAGGAAAGTTATAGTGAACAGTATTTGACAATATTGCAAAATATCTGACAAATAAGAGAGTCAACCTACACAAATTGGTAAAAATGAATTTAAAAGGAGTTGTTATTGTTTCTTAGAAGAACGTGCAAAAAACAAATTTCAGAAGAACCTTTGGTTCACAACTACTGATATTTGGGAGTGAAACAGGTTAAAAATGGGAATAAAAAAGAGATATTTAGTTTTATCTATATAAAGGGCAGAACTTGAAAAATGTAACAAAAAAGCACTCTAGGTGAATGTAATATTTAGTGAATATTCAATGACATCTAAATATCTCACAAAAGAAAATAAGGAGGTGCATAGAGACATTTAATTTGACAGTTTTCAGCAAACCCTTACGTGTAATGAAAACATGGTCAATGAGAAAGAGCCATAATAAGTGATTGTAAGTGATTTAGTTACCTGCGTTCTGAAAATAACTTGGAAGTGTCTTCAATCTGTATGTTAGACTCAGCAAGAAAACCTTGAAGAGGATTGTCTTTACTATCCTTTAGAAAGCATCATGGTATAAATGTTGGGGTATATTCATCGTAAGATAGCACAGACTGATAATGGTTGGACACCTGAGGCTCCTGTATAGAATAAATAAAAGGAGGACTCTCTCGGATATGGTGATATATCCTCTTCTGCATCTCCAATTGGGATAAGAGGTGATTATAGCATTCCACCAAGAGCAGAGATATGAGATAGGAAAAGGAATAAGGAAAAAAAAAATGGCTAAGAACTCTGCCTGTCAAAACTAGACAAAGATAAGTTTAGTATAATTTCTGTCCATTTATTGTATGTTTTGCTAGACTTGCTATTATTGAAATAATGCAAGATTCATAGCGAAAGACAAAGAAAAGAATTTAACCAGAAGTCCTTAAGCTATTTTCCTGCTTATAACGTGATGTGGTTGTACCCTGGACATCTAAAGATTTCAAAATGTGAGGACTAGTGTGCTCAGAATTTTGATTTTGACCTTGGAAGCTCAGAGAGGTTCTGAGATTTTTTTATCATTTTGATGAAGAGAGAAGCATGGTAATAGTGTTTAACTTCCAGCAAGTGCTGGCATAGCAAACAATAGAAAAAAGTTCAGACACTAATTCTGTGATTGCTGAGACCTCGTTGAGAGCAAAAGACAGGATATTGGCAAGAAAGACCTGGATATTGGTTTACTGTATCCTAGGTTATGCTGGCTCCCCTTGTTTATGTATACATAAACCTAATCATGCTAGTCACATGAATCTATTTAAGTGGCAATATAAGATGCTGTTGATTTTACATTAGTATTATTTGTTGTTGCCTTCAGTATTATGGAATAATACTGTGTTATGATGAGAACAGTAACACCCACCATAATTCTTCCCCGTGTCCTTTCCAGGACAGTGGCTATTATTCAGCAAAACATCATGATTCTGGGCTGAAACTACCTCTGGCTTAGGTCTCATTCTCAGCTGTAGCTCCCCCACTTGCTTTAAGGGGAGGAAGAGGTTGTTTGGGTTTTTTTCCTGTTCTGTGTTGTCCATATAGAGATATAGGAAAATTCAAATAATTTTTCTACTGTAGATCACTGTACTAGTCACAGAACAAAGAAAGCTCTACTGCAGATGAGAAAGTTATCTTTCCTTTATTCTGGTTCTTCTCCTCTTTGATGACATATGGCTTAATTTCAAAGCTAGAAGTCATTAGAGAACTCTTGGTGATGCAGGAAAAAAATACTCATGACCATACTGTTCCTTTTACTGCATGTAACTAGTAAATACTGGATAGCTCTGGCACTGGTGTCTACAAGAGAGATGTAGAAATCCTCAGATAGGTATCTACATCAAGTAGACTTAAAAAATGGGCTTGGAGAGGATACTGTTAAAGGTGGGAAGAGAAGTGGAAGAAAGTACAACATGGAAAATTAGGAGTGGATCAACTTCCTTGATAATAAAAAAAAAAAAAATTGTTCCTTACTTCTTTAATGTCTTGAAGTATATGCTGCATTAGCTGATACATACCTGACATTTAGAATAGATCTTTGAATTTCAGCTCTGATTCCAAGCGATGCTGGAACATAAAATCTTTACTTATAAATCTTTACATTATTTAACTGGCTTTTTAGAAATGAACCTGAGTTCTTGTATACTGTAGAAAACACATCTGACCAAGCTGCAAACTGAAAAATACTGTGTGAACTAGTTGCAGGGATTTTTATCCCTGCCATCATCATCATACTGTGACTGAAAAAAACCCAACACCACGTTAGGGCATAGACAACCATACCCTTATGGCTTGCATAATTTTTTTTAACTATTACTCCTTTTACAGTACTTTGGATGCATATTTACAGGAATGACATTTTCATGTTGAAGCATGTACAGAGAAGGGCAAAAAAGCCGATGAAGGGTCTGGAGCACAGGTCTTATATGGAGCAGCTGAGGGATCTGGGGTTGTTCAGCCTGGAGAAAAGGAGGCTCAGGGAGGACCTTGTTGCTCTCTACAACTGTCTGAAAGGAGGTTGTAGCAAGGTCAGGGATAATGTCTCAGTTAACAAGTGACAGGACAAGAGGAAATGGACTCAAATTGCACCAGGACAGTTCAGATTGAATATTAGAAAAAAAGTTTTTACACTGAAAAGAGTGGGCATGAATTGGAACAGGTTGCCCAGAAAAGCAGTGGAATCACCATTCCTGGAAGTGCTCAAAAAGCACGTGGACATGGCACCTGGGGGCATGGTTTAGTGGTGAACATGGTTCTGGTGGGTTAACAGTTGGATGCAATGATCTCAGAGGTCTTTTCCAGCCTAAACTTCTATGATTTATCAGGTGGCTAACTTTCTGCTGTCTCCTGTAAAGCAAGGCTAAGCAGCAAGAAACTTCTGTATTTTGTTCTATTATTAGAAGCCAATTACTGCCTGGTTGTGCGCTTTTGGGAAAGATTTATCTTCTGTGTCAGCAAATTGAAAGACCAGCAGCTTGGTAAATGTACAAGAGGAGGCAGGAATATTTCTGCAATAAATGTTGTTTTGATCCAAAGAAGCCTTCATGTGCATGCAGGTTGTCTGCTTAGCCAAAAGAACAAAAGGTTAGTGAAGCTGTCCAGCTTTTGCATTTTTGATTGTAGCAATATAGAAGAATCTGAGACACTGAACAGGGAATTTTGCTTAAGATATTGGAAGCATATCAACTCTTCAAAATAACACTTTTCTAACACTCATCCAAAGAGCCATGTTGTCTTCGTCAAATGTTTTTTCTTGAGCTTGCTGTGAAAGTTTGTTTTTTAATGAAGTAAAGGTGAGATTTGTGTTTTTAAAAACTGCCCCAGATATTTGACCAGCAGAAGAACATGTGGCTAGGAAGCATCATAGCTAAAGCTTTACCATGACAATAAATGTGAACTAAAAAACATTTGGAGTATTTCTTACATTTGAACAATTTTTTTTTTTCTGCAGAAAGTAACAAATTTTTTCAAATACATGCAATTTTCTCCCAAAGTAGTTCTATTGGCAAATTTATTACCTGTTTTGCTTGTTCTTTTTTTCTGATGTCTTAGTTGACCAATTTCCTTTCTCTAATAATAATTCAGTTTTTCTGGGACAGTTCCTTTCACCCAAGCCTAGGAAACATTCCAACTATCAATGCTAGAGTGTGCTGCCACATTATACTTATCTCTTTTGCGTAATATTCTTTTGACATCCTTCATTCCTCAGCACTCTCCTCTTCATCTCTTTCACTACAAAACAAACTGTAAAGTTCCTATTATTTTTTTTCTATTCTTTAGTTTTCCAGGCAAATAAAATTATTGTTCACAAAGTCCCAAAATCTTTTTGCTACTTTTTTAATGGAAAAGTAATAATTTTCATTGCTTGCATTCTTGTCCTCTCTTGCACAAAGAGATGTCTGACGTGAACGGAGAGAAGCCTGAAACTGAAGTGCAACAAAAATGATATTCAAAATGTAAGCAAAGGGAAGAGTCTGAACTCTTCCCACATTTATTGTAGCAAAGAAAACCAGAGAATACATGATGATGACTTTCAAATATACAACGAGATAATACAAAGAACAAAGGATTAAAGTGTTTCATAATAGCTTAAGAAGCAATGGTGTTACAATTGCAGGAAAGCAGATTTGAGTTAGACAAGAGATAATATTTCTTAATAGTGTAAATACAGTTGAATGGGCATTAATAAGAGTTCTGAAAAACATAAATGATGGAGCTATGATGTATTTCTCTTGAGACAGGTAACCTCAATATCCTTTTCATCCATATCATTAATGGTTCCAAGACTCCTGATCTCTTTTCTATTAGCTGTTCACTTAAATAGACTCAATCAAACTGGATTCCACATCATCATTATCCTTGTACTGGCTCCCGAAATGTACTCATTACATCATGAATTAAATTAGATTGTAAGTGACCTTTCCTTGAGGACTGCTACAAAATGTCAGTTCAGTACATGGCACAGTAAAATCTATTGAAGTTACTCTGAAATACATCTCTCTAAGGCTCCTTGAAAATGAGGAGGAATGAAAAATATAAAGATCAAAGATGAGGGGAAAAAAAGTAGAATTGACTGGCTTGTCACACTTCTGAATAATCTTGGACTATGTCACTGAACATTGTAAGCAGGGTCTGAAGTTGACAGTTGCCCTTAATAAAAACTGACTTCTTAAGTTCTTTGTGATTGTAACTGAACAGCTACGTTGCAAAAGTGTAAAACATGGATGTGACTCCATGTCTAGTAGCATTAGCATATTGTTTTTCTCTACTTTCCTTATTTTATTCACACATAATAGTGAGCATGAATGTAAAACTTCAAGTGTAAAAATTCTCCGAAAGAAATTACTAGACTGCTTTTTTCTGCACTACATGTAGGAGGTTTTGATTAATTAATATTTTGAATTCTAGTTCCGAATATGAAAAGCAAAAGAAAGGTATAAGATTTAAGCTTATACATTCATATTAAATACCTTTACCCTATATGCAGTGGGATACATTACATGGCTCTAGAACTCGTGTTTGAATTTCACGTATCGGTGTCTGATGATACCCAGTGGATCAAAAGTAGTGAGCTAGACATTTTAATCTACAAGATTTTCTGATGCCAATTTTTTCAATTTTTTTATCTCAACTAACAAGTAAGGTGAAGATCTTTATAACATCGGCAGGCCTTCAGGAGTTGAGGTACATTACAGATCAGGAAAATTTCCGTTATTTTGCTTCTTATGTATTTGCTTTTTAGCCAAAGAAACTAACTTCTTTCTGAACATCTGATACTGTGTGATCAGCCCTAGTCACTTTTTAAAGTAAATAGACAAAATCTTAAATTTTGTTATTTAAAATGAAAGTAAATAGACAAAATTCCAATCAATAATAGGATTGTTTCTTTATTTTTAATATGGTGCAGATTACTTAAATCACACATATAAGTTTTAACGAGTAATTGTTTGTTGATTATTTTAACTAAGTCTGACAGCCATCAAACTACATCTTGTACATCTATTTCCTACAGTGTTTTGTATCAAGTTTTAGAACTAGTCCATGATTCAATATATACCTATCATTATATATCTGTTTAAAACCAATTAACCCTGCAATGAAATGTGGTTCTGACCTGTGATAAACTGCATCATATCTTTAACTCCTGTGAATGAAAATAAGGAGAGCTAGTGAATGCCAAAAGATTAAATTCAATTGGTATTAGCTTTATTTTAAATAACCAAAAGTGTTCAGAAATGAGAGATTCAGTGGCTGTGATTGTTTTTTTCATTTTCTGAGTAAAACAAGATTAATTGCCTGATAAAATATTTCATTAAAGAATTATTCTTAAGTTTAAATATTTGAACTCTGTGCTCTTATTTTATGCATTTTACTTAGTTATATTTTAACAGAATTACTTCATTATATTTTTCAGTTTTAAATAGAAGGTCGTGCTTGGTAAAGGTCTACTTTAAATTGTGTCCATTAAAATAATTCCTACTGTTTTGCAAGTGATTGGAACAGTAGGTACCTTTGCTGAAATCTATTTTCCCTCTTTCTGTTAGAATGTATAAAAGAACCAAGAGAAAAAAAAAAGTGTCCTTTTTACCAGTGATGTTCAAATTTAACAAAATAACACTTTAAAGCTATTTTTGGAAATATACTTAAGGGGTTACATTTCTACCTGATACAGCTCTGTAGCTGATGGTGGATGATTTTGTCAAATAATACTTACTGAGTTCATGGATTCTAGATTTTTACTTGTCAGTGGTAACCTGCTGTTTTCAAAAAGCAGATCCTGCTTTTTAAGAGAAGGCAGTAAAAATCTGGAATCCATGAACTCAGTAAGTGAGCTGTATTTTTAATCATGGACATAGTTAATTAAAATGTGTGGGCTTAGTCCTATAAATATGGAGGTGATTTATGCTGACCTCCATATTTATAGGATTAAAAACACATCTGTATTATCTTCGGTGAGTGACCTGTGTTTGCACTAATGTATATGAGTGGAGAATTTAAGTTAAGATACCTTGATTAACTGAACTTCATCCTCCTAGCTGACTGTGCAGAAGCAGAAGAGAACTCTATATTTGTATACTATAAAAAATTGCAATTTATATATTATAGATCAACAAGGAAATTCTGACAGAAATGAAAGAATACATCCCTGTAAGATATAGTTCAAATATTAAAAGTAAAATATATGACAATTTTTCTTGCTCGTTCTCTCAGTTTCTTTAAGGCTTTTCCCATTTAATTGCTAAAATATTTTCACTGTAGTCCTTGATATTAATGGTAAGATATGTAGGTAGCATTTATGCAGGAGATTCAACCTAGCTTCTGACCACATTTGGTTTTTTGAGGGGATCTCAGTATGCATTTTGTAAAAGCAAGACTATCATCTTCAACAGGCTTGATTGTAATACTCTGTCACATTCTCTCTGATTGAATTCTCATTGCAGTTTTAATTAGATCACCTATGTTAAAATAAAGACGCTTATACCAGTAAGCCAATTGTAATTTTGTTAATAGAGAATCACAGAACCACTGAATATGCTGAGTTGGAAGGGACCCACAGACATCACCAAGTCCAAGCCTTAGCCCTGCACACACATCCCCAAGAGTCACACCATGTGCCTGAGAGTATCATCAAAACGCTTCTTGAACTCTGTCAGGCTTGGTGCTGTGACCACTTCCCTGGGGAGCCTGTTCACCTGACAAAACTTCAGGCCACTCCCTTGGATCCTGCCACTGGTCACCACAGAGTAGAGATCGGTGCCTGCCCCTCCTCTTCCCTTCACAAGGAAGTTGTAGACTGCAATGAAGTTTCTCCTCAGTCTCTTCTTCTCCAGGCTGAACAGACCAAGTGACCTCAGCTGCTCCTCATATGGCTTCCCCTCAAGGCCCTTCACCATGTTTGTTGCCCTCCTTTGGATGCTCTCTAAGAGCTTAATATCTTTCTTATATTGCAATGCCCAGAACTGCACACAATATTCAGGGTGAGGTGGCACCAGTGCAGAGCAGAGTGGGACAAGTACCTTTGGGTCTGTATTTTTGAGATGCTTTTGCGAGTATGCAAGTTTGATATAAACATGTAGATAATGTGTACGTGTGTGTATCTGTATGTGTACACAGAACCTAAATTTGCAACATCAGGGTTTTGAGAGTTAGGAAGGGCCAGTCTGTTTATGTACAGTCTGTTTATGTACTGTTTATGTACTTGTAACTGACTCTCTTAGGCTTATGATTCTGTATTTGTAGTCATGTCACCAACTTTTCTCCACAGATCTCTGGCTTAATTCCAGTCATGATAGCATTGCAGACCTAACTCTGTGGAACTTACATCCATCTTTTTACCCTTTCAGACAAAGTGGGTGAAGAATGAGAGAGGATGGCTGCAGGGCTCAGGCAGGTAAAGATTTCCTTGGGGAATGCGATTCTCTCCCCATTATTTCATCTGATATGAGTACAACTCTGTCTGTATTTCATCTGATGCACTTCTTTCTAATGCCCTGAGCTGCACTTTTCCAAGTATACACTGATACAGCTGTGCTTCAACCACAGGTAGGTTGT
Source organism: Lepidothrix coronata (assembly GCF_001604755.1). NCBI lineage: Eukaryota > Metazoa > Chordata > Aves > Passeriformes > Pipridae > Lepidothrix > Lepidothrix coronata. The sequence continues at coordinate 256,521 of NW_016690318.1, forward strand.
TAGAAAATGTTTTGCCACTCAAAAACTCAGCTCCCATAAATTTTCCAATTACGGAATCACAGAGCCACAGAATCAACCAGGTTGGAAAGAGTCCAACCCATAACCCAACACCACCCTGTCAACTCGACCATGACACTAAGCGCCATATCCTCTTCTAAGCGCCACAGTCTCTTCTTAAATACCTCCAGAGATGGTGATTCCATCACGTCCCTTGGCAGCACATTCCAATGTCTGATCACTCTCTCTGTAAAGAATTTTTTTCTAATGTCTAAACTAAACCTCCCCTGGCACAGCTTAAGACTGTGCCCTCTTGTCCTACTGCTGGTCGCCTGGGAGAAGAGATCAACTGCTACCCCGCAACAACCTCCTTTCAGGTAGCTGTAGATAGTGATGAGGTCTCCCCTGAGCCTCCTCTTCTCCAGGCCGAACAACCCCAGCTCCCTCAGCCTCTCCTCATAGGGCCTGTGCTCCAGCCCCTTCACCAGCCTTGTTACCCTTCTTTGGACAGTCTCCAGCACCTCAGTGTCCCTTCTAAACTGAGGGGCCCAGAACTGGACACAGGACTCCAGGTGTGGCCAAGTTTCCAATCCTGTAGGACCCTCCCCAGTGAGCCAGGACTGGTGATAAATGATAGAGAGCGGTTTGGCGAGCTCTTCCACCAGCCCCCTCATTACCCTAGGATGGATCGCATCTGGTCCCATAGACCTCTGAGGATCCAAGTGTCTCAGTAAGTCACTAACTTCTTCCTCCTGGATAATAGGGGGCCTATTCAGCTCCTCATTGCTGTCTACCAGCCCAGGAAGCCAGCTGTCCTGTCTTCTTGCTGAAAACTGAGACGAAGAAAGTGTTAAGTTCCTCAGCCTTATCCTCGTCTTTGGTAACTATATTCCCCTCCACGTCCATCAAAGAATGGAGGTTTTCCTTTTGCTACTGATGTATTTATAAAAAACACTTTTTTGTTGTCCTTAACAGAAATGGGCAGATTAAGTTCAAATTGTGCTTTGACCTCTCTAATTTTCTTTCTACATGACCTAACTACATTCCTAAACACTTCATGAGTTGCCTGCCCTTTTTTCCAAAGGCTATATACTCTCTGTTTTTTCCCCAATTTCCTGCAAAACATCCCTGTCCAGCCAGACCAGTTGTCTTCCCCACCGGCTCACCTTTCAGCACATAGGGACAGCCTGCTCCTGCGCCTTCAAGATTTATTTCTTGAAGTATGTTCATCCTTCCTGGACCCCTTTGTTTTTAAGGGCTGTTTCCCAACGTACTCTCTGAACCAGCCTTCTGAATAGGCTGAAGTCTGCCCTCCAGAGGTCCAAGGCAGCGGTGTTTTAAACAGCAGGTCTAAAGGGGCCCCAGCCCTGGTAGGTTCATTTATCAGCTGCAACAGGAAATTATTCTCCATACACTCTAGGAATCTCCTAGACTGCCTCTTTTCCACTTTGTCTGTTGAGTTCCCAGCAGACATCTGGCAGGTTAAAGTCATCCACAAGAACAAGGGCTGGTGATTTTGAAACCTCCACCAGCTGCTTGTAGAATAATTCATCGCCCTCTTCACCCTGGTTGCTCTATAACAGACTGCCACCAGGATGTCAGCCTTGTTGGCCTTCCCCCTGATTCTCACCCATAAGCACTTCAACCTTATCATCACTGACCTCAAGTTTGAGAGAGTCAAGAGCCACACCTCCACCTCTTCTACCTCACCCAAGCCTTCTGAAGAACTTGTAGAGCTTTTTTAATTTACTTTCGCATGTTTTCATTTTGCTATTCTGAAAATGTTGAATTGTTTTGTTTACAGTCTGATTAACCTGTTTTAAAAAGAAATACAGTTTTAAAAAGAAATCAGAACTCAAAAAAAAAAAAAAAGTCGTGACCTTAAAAGTCCAATATTATAAAAGAAAAGGCAGATATTGCCTCTCACTGAAGCTGGAGGGAGATACATCTGAGATTTTTCTGTTCTACTTTGGAGCTATAGTTCAGAAGCTCTTATATTTTAATACTTAATCCAAACATAACGAGTAAAGCAAAAGGCTATCTGAATAGGGCTATTAATCTTTTCCTGTATGGAGAAAGATTTAGCTTCTAACTGTACTTTTTATTGTAAAATACAGTCATAAGTCCTGAAGATTCTGAAATAAAGTCTATTTTGACATCCTGCTAATAGCTGTTCAAATTGAAAATATTCTTGTGCCAGCAGACTGCAGCCCAGCAGGTGCAAATGATAGATGCTTCCTATTTTCTTAAATTGGTTTCCAGTCTCTGGATTATTTGCTGTGCAAAGGCTGCTGTCCTAGAAATGTTCTAGTATCCTTTTAGAGACCCAAGACACTTGTATTAGTCTCCTCCATGCCTTTTTTTGTGAATTAATCCTGGCACAGTTGTGACTGTTTACTTTTGATCAAACATAGGGGACGAGGACTGCAGTTCATTTACTACTTCTCAAGTAACCATGTCGAAGTGCATTATAGACCATGATGTCTGAGGAGGTGTTGCTGCTATCTGTACTAAGCAGGCACATTTGCAAATTCATGAGCTATTTTTGAAATTCAAAAGCTGTCCCTGACCAGTTTTTCAATTTGTTTTCTGCAATAGAATATTCAGAAGATTTGTCTTTTTTTTTTCTGAAAGCACATTTCATCTTTTAAAATATAAAACCAATAATAAAAATAACATATCTATACAAGGTAAAACAAATATATGTGAATGATGGCCTTCTTCCTTAGCCACAATTCCCTCTTCATTCAATGCATTTCCAGCTGAAATTATAGGTTTTATACACTTTCCATTCCTTTCATCAGCCTTCAGTTACCTGATTTTTTTGTTGGGTGATATGCTCCTTGATATGTTCCAGTGACAAAGTATTTGTCTGTGCTCATACACTAGCACAGGAATTGTACCTGAATATGAATATATGATCATGAATAAAGGTGTGGTTTTTGTTCAGTCCCATTTCAGTGTCTGAGCATCTCTTCTGATAAATCCCATCTGAAGACTTTTCTTGGGTTCAGGAGAAGGATGTGTGGACAGTAATAATCACCGGGTAATTTATTGGACCTTTCTAACTGTAGGACTCAGTTTTATATTGGCATTTTGTGGACACCACCAAAATGCCTTTTATCCTGAACATATCCTATGCTATTCACATGGTTAGGAGACAAAGCCAAAAAAGTGATTGCCCTGTGCAGGGCAATGTGGAAAACATCCCCTAGAATATACTCTAGGAGCTGGACAGGATTCTTTGCAAATTGACACACGACTTTTTCATTTTGATTCTTTGCAAAATCCTTTTTGGTAACTCAATTGTCCTTGTAAAACACAATAACACGTATTTGTGGAAATGAGTACTAATGCTAATAAACTGCACTAATCTTTTAAATATTGGTTACAATAAGCATTTGTATCAGAGTGCATAGAAAACAAAAGCTACAATTGGTTAAAAAGTAACAAGATGAGCTTCAATAAAACATGCCCTGACCTTTTTTTTCATCATCACAGCTGATTGTCTTTAGTCTTACACTAGGTTTTTCAGTTTAACTTAAAGAGTTGTGAACTGAATAAACACAAGAGAAGACAAAATTGTGGGAGAAACTGTAGGAGTTGCTCAGTCCTCTGTAACCTCACATTAAATAAGCATAGCCACAAAATATTGAAGAAAAAGAAAATGAGCAATGGGACAGGATTTTTAAATATTGTTGCACCAATGAAACTATATCAGAATAAGTTGCAGAAAAAACCCACAGTCTCTTACAGAAGAATGATATCCAGAGCAGAGAGATTTACATCTCTCTGTGGCAACCTTACTGAGAAATTCATGCATCTTGCCATTTTCATGGGCTGCTGGCTGTTGAGGACATGGTTGTTGAGGTGGTTGCACAGACCAAGCAAGCGTTTTGTTAAACCCTCTGTTAGTGAACTGCCTGTGCCATATGATTGAGGCATTTTCTGTTTGTCAATTCTGAATACAAAGACTCCAGCAGCCAACACTGTATTGCTTTGCAAATAGATGAAGGCTGAGTGAAAGTGAACTTTGCAGAACTTTCCTACTAGTACTGCCCCAACCTGAACTCTCATCATGTTCACTGGGAACTGCTCAGTTTGGGGAAAGAAATGCAGAACACTCTGCATCTCTTTAGCTGTTGTTTTTCCATTGTTCACAGGGCAAGGAAATCTGTGCAGAGGCACTGATATACCAGTTTTGGATATACTGTTATTAACCAGGGCTATTCTGCTTTTTGTAGAATATGGATTGTAAAAACAAAATTGGAATAATTTTTCTGTTTTCCTGAACAGCCTCTTGCAGTAAATATAACATTGTCTCCTTTTGAAAAAAAGCTAGTGCGTGTGTGTGTGTGCGTGTGCATGTGCGTGTGTGTATGTGTGCGTGCACGCGCACAGAATTGATTAAGCTGAAAATGTTTGGAACATGGAATAAATTGAATAAAGTCATAAACTAAAGAAAATTTTCTCAAAGTAATAATCTTAGGCAGGAAAAGATCAAGTTATATGTAAAAAGATTAGATTTTTGGAACAGGAAATAGTAGGATTTTTAAATGTATAAGACTTTCGAGATGCCCTATGAAATCTTTACACTAAGCCCAGCACAAAATCAAAGGATGACTGTTCAGAAAACTCAAACGATAGCAGCCATTTGGACATGACTGAAAAACTCCAAAGAAATGAAGACTAAGTCTGAGAGCAGTTTTCTTCCAGGCAGTGAAGAATCATGACTGTAAAGCCCAATTCAAGACTCAAGAGCCACTTTGACTACTGTTTCCCTGTCCAAAAGGCACAGGTAGCTAATGGTAAGTTTCAGTGCAATTCCATCAGGAACCTTCATGAAACAGAAGAGGTCCACGGACCTATATTGACTTCATCTGACACCAAGTCAAATGTCTCACAAGTGAGCTGCTGGGATGATCCCAGCACATGCCTGAGCTCCAAGATTCCTCAGAGATCCCACACACTTGTCAATATTTTGAGATCGCCACCAGCCTCCATGCCTTGAGGCTATAAATGCAGATAACGGGGAGGAGGAAGACTGTAAGTAGAACCTAGAAGCTAGACGTTAGGAGTATGTCAGCATTTCTGAAATGTTTAATGTAGGAGGATTTTTAGTCCTACAATAAAAAAAATTACATTGAAAATACATATTTTCTAAAATTACTTACACAATTAAAATTATAGATGTTCCAATATATTTTGGAAAAGATTTTAAAGTTTCATTAAAAGTGAGATGCCTTAGTTATCCAACAATAAATGATTTATAATCTATGTGTGCAAAAAGAAGAAAATTTCTCTGGCAACTACAGAAACGTGCTCAAGCTTATATTCAATTACAGTGTAACACCATTTTCATGCCCTCTAGCTGACTGACATTTACATTACAGTTACATGGAGCATTTGCTACTAATACACAAAAGATTAGATTTTGTATTGAATATTTTTGCACAATGAGCACCTGATTATATATCATAGTTTTATCTCTATTAAAATTGAGGTAGGTGAAGCTAAGATAAATGCTGCTAAATTTGCATCCAGGTTTGAACACAAATTAATGAGATGGAAGAAAAATCTTGGGTGCAGATTTTGACTGGGTTTTCTGTCAACTTGAGAATAGATCTTGAAAACTTAGAAGTGATCATGTTTTTAGATTTATCAGAAACATTTATGGTCTCACACACCAGAAATAAACCTAAGACTGAATTCAAAGCAGTTTCTCTGAAGACAAAGAAATGAAACACTGAAAAACTGCAATTCAAATTACCCAGAGTATCCCAAGCGGAGACTATTCAGAAGATTCTATACTGGAAGTATGATATGCAGATGACAGTTTTGTACTGTATGGTAGATAATGTGATTAGAGTGAGAGTTCTAATTACCTCTTGGGCAAAGGAATATCCATTAAAAAAAAAAATCAAAGTATCAAGTTTGAAAATATTTACAAATGAACAGCATGCAATTAATTAATTAAAAGCACAGAGAAATGAACATTTTCATTTAAAATAATAAAAAAAAGTTTAATTTAAAATACCTTAACATTACCTGGCTTGTGTTTCAACTGGTGGCTGAGTTATATTTCTAAGCATTCAGAGACTGATTCCATTCATATAGCTTAAGTGGTTTTTCAGCCCAGGTTAGAAATTTCCCAGCCCCTGGGAATGAAGTAGGAAATTTAAGACAACAGTTCTTTCAGCTTCATGGTACCTAAGAATGCAAGCTAATTCTCATTTTAAGCATATGTATTTGCTGGATGGTTTACTCTTTCTATTTTGCAAGATACTAGGATATCAAATGAACAATATGCACTTGAGGGACTGCATCTTACAAATTACTTTATCGTGTGGAGGATTTATCCTCTGGAAAGGGTTGTATGGAAGGGAAGATTGCAATTTCAATTATTGTTCTTGCTGAAGAACATACTTTCAAATATGTTTTCAAACATATTTTTAAATTAGTGTTCCACAAGATACCCTTACCGAAGTTGCTGAGGATATCCTGTGGCTGTACTGCCTCCAGTCTGTTTCTGAAAGAGGGATCAGAAACCCAAACACCTAAGACACAGCGGAACAAATTTAGACTTTGCTTTTCCTTCCCCCTCCTCAGTGCCCTTCTCTCTGTTGAGAGTCTAGGCACAATATTCTTTTGCTAAGGGAAAATTTGAACTGAAGAGTACAAAATAACGAGTGTCTTGCACAACAATAAGAGCATTATTTTTTTGTCTGGACTCCACACGCAATAAAGAGCGAAGCTTGGGGAAGAAGATACTTTAAAAGCAAATTAGTGATGTGTCATAGGTTATTTTTTGTCTTTTTTTTCCCCCCCAGCATGTCAGTGCTCTACACTTCTGTAATATTGGTTCCTTTAAAGGTGTTCTTATATGGAACACTGGTTGCTTGTTTTCTTTGCACACTCATTCCTTTTAGTCAAGTGTAAGTAAAATGTACATTGAATAAGAGTATTGGTGTGAGTCCAGCATTTTAAGAAGACATTTTACAGGCTTTCTTCCACTGCAGTTTTAATGCACTTGTATGTTGACATGTAATATCCCAGTCACTGGACTCAGTAGAAGAGACTTTCAGACACTATGAGGAATGTTGATGTACTTTGATGGTTTATTCTGTGGCTAAAGAGTTTAGAAGGGTCTTTAAGATAAAGAACTATGACAGCATTCAAATATTGTTCTCCAGACCTGCAGCACAAACACATTCATGGTGGGTCCCAGCTCTTATATACCATAAACTCAGACATATTAACAATGCATTACTACACTACAGAAGTGTTTGCAATGTAGAACAGAACAACATGTAGACTAGATGGTGATAATTACATAGTTTGGTGTCTTAGGAGACTTCAAAATGCAGTAAGACCTAAATTAACTTGTCATATTGAATCCCAGGCAAAACGAAAATTCATTTCATATCCAGGTAAGTTAAAACACTCTATCTGCATATTCATCACAAATATACCTTACATCTCCTGAAATTACACAGGAGGAAAAACTTGATTCTAGAATCCTTAGGGTGGTGAAACATTAGCTTTTGGGAGTTTGTCTGCTGCAACTGAAAGGTGACCTTGGAGTATGACAGCCAGCACTTGCTGCCTAGTCAATCATTGCCATTATCACACTTTGGCTGCAGCTTACAGCAGCACTGTAATATTGTCACTCCTGGCAGAATTCCCTATATGCATGAGTGTGAAATAGTATATAAAAAACCTGTATAGTCAATAAAGATGTAAAGTCTGGAAAAAATGTAGGAAACATGGTTAATTTGCTTAGTTCCTTGGGCTTGTTAAATTGGCTCAATGACTGGATTTAAAATAACTGAGCTGGTACATCAGCCACAAATAATCTTTATGCCAAAAACAGCAGCAGTGTACTTTATAACTCCACTGCTAGATTTCCCTGTGACATACTGCCCTCTTGTGCACTAGTGGCTTTGTTATAGAGATAATCTAAGAGCAAGTTGTCCATTTATCATCTCTTAAATGTAGGTTTAGAGTGATACAAATATGACAACTTGCAAAACATTCCCCAGAGCACAAGGGACAGAAGGAATATGGAATAAACAAATGTTCTCAGACAGCCTCTTAATCTCCTTTGATGTTTTCTATTTTTATCCAGAATGAATACAACTTCTTAGCACACGATGGAGAGGTGACAGAAACTGAACTTTTCCAGCCTAGAGAAGACCAAGAGGAGATCCTACTGCCGTGGGGAGAAGCAGGGAGCAGAATAGTAAGTTGAGGGAGGAGGAGCTCCCTCAGGACCAGCAAGAAATGCACAGAGTTTTCTGTGACCTGGGAAACCAGTAAGTTATCTGGAATCAAGCTGGATATTTTTTAAAATGCTTTTCCATGTGGCCTAGTCATCTTCAGTTTTTCTCTGTTTAAAATGTTAAAATCTCTAATTTATATTCTATGACAAAAAAATAAATTCATTTTAAATCCCTTTTGATTAGCTGGGAAAAAGTACTACAAGGAGGCTTTTGTAACCTTAGAGCTCCAACAGAGTAGTAACACTTTCATACCTGGGGTTCTGTTCCTGTGTCAGTGATATTTGTTTTGTACAAAATGGAAAGTCTTCAAGCAAGAGAGATTATGCTCCCTTAGATTTTTCTAGCCTGGCAGTAAAGTCACTTTTCCTCTTGAAGGTTGATGTCGAATCAAACATCCCCAAACAAGAGAGAAATAAAAAAAGAGAGCTGGAATTTCTGCATCCCAATACAAATGTTGACCATTAAGCTACGGGTAAAAGAACATCCTTCTCTTTCACATTTATTGGACAGATGATTCTCAGGAATGCTTTTCAAGTGCCACAAGTGAAATGAACTATATTTTCACCATAAGAGGTTAGATGAGAGTTGTAGCTGCAGTTACTTCTGTTTGGCAAGGATTAGTTGTGCTGAGGCAAGCCCTGTGACAGAAATAAGAGGACATGAAGACTACTGCATCTCCGTTTAGTCTGTCGAGTTTGGCAGTAAGCATTTAAGAGGACACATTAGATACCAATATCTTTTTGTTGATATAGCCCCCACCGTAAAAGTAACTTCTGGAAAAGACATTGAGACTTTGGTGTTTTTGAAAAATGTTATACTATCTTTAGATTTAAATTAGAAACCTATCTGACAATTTAACAGTAAACCATATTTCCCTTACTTGTGGCAATGGTTGGCCATCTTACCCTTATAGGAAAGGTAAAACCGATAGTACAGCTATTCTACCATCAGTCATGTACCACACCACCTCTATGAAAGTGCTAGGTAATTTATCAGAGCTTTCAGAAACACAATAGTATAGATTTCTATTATTATTATTATTATTCTACTCTAAAGTAAACCTTCCTTGGCAACAGAATAAATGGTGATTTGAAGAAGAAAGAAAATATTTTTATGTAAAGAATAATTATTCAAAATACATAGGGGAAACCTTTATTCTACACATTATATACTGCATACTATACACTATAAAAGGCCATAAAAACCTTACCAATGACAATTTACTAGGGACTGTGTTTTTACAGCCTTGAAAGTGATTTAGTAGCTCTGGATGAATTCATTGTCAGTCTAATATCTTATATCTGTAGCAACACAAGTCTTGTGAATTTAACATAGAAATCATTACTTCCTTTTGGTCTTTTGGAAAAAAAGTTGGTGATGTGGGACAACCACTGACAACAGCAGTATTCCAAACACTCACAATCTTTGCTAGCCAATGCCATAAGCCTCTGAAGCAATTTCAATTCACGGGGAAGCTTTTTAGGCTGAAAAGGCCTAAATACATTTCATGTATCTGCCAAGTACAAAGCTGTGTATAATAAAAGGTGGAAAACTGGTGGTGAAGTCAGGCTGCTTGTGAGGTTACTGCCTCTGAATAGGAACTAGAAGTTACGTAAAAACAGTGGGAGGATTGTCTAGCTCAGGTTAAAGTATGTAACAGGGTCATGTCTGGAACCTGAAAGGTGGAAGTCTTGAACTCCAGCCATCTCTCTGGTTTTAACAGCAAAGGGATTGGATTCTGCCTGTCCCACAGTGCAGCTGTAGCAAAAAGGCTCTGAGTCCTTCAGAAGATAATTCAGACCAGAAGTCTTGCTAACTACTGTCCTTAAAAGAATCCTAGAGACAACAGCTTTCTAATTTAAAGACACCTTTCTAATTTAGACACCTTCATTAGGTGTCTAAAATTTTACAAGAGTTTTAGCAAAATTAATTTTGACTTTTCATGCAACATCCCCAAGCTCCTAGTTAATTCCAAAGTAATATAATTAATATTCACAGAATCACAGAATATGCTGAGTTGGAAGGGACCCACAAGTATCATTGAGTTTAACTCCTGGCCCTGCACAGGACCATGCCCAAGAGTCACACCTTGTGCCTGAGAGTATTGTCCAAATGCTTCTTGAACTCTGTCAGGCTTGGTGCTGTGACCACTTCCCTGGGAGCCTGTTCCAGTCCCCAGTCACCACCTGGGTGAAGAACCTTTTTTCTAATACCCAACCTAAACCTCCCCTGACACAACTTCATGCCATTGCCTTGGGTTCTGTCACTGATCACCACAGAGAAGAGATCAATGTCTACACCTCCTCTTCCTCTCACAAGGAAATTCCAGACTGCAATGAAGTCTCTCCTCAGTCTCCTCTTCTCCAGGATGAACAGACCCTGTGACATCAGCTGCTCCTCATACAGCTTCCCCTCAAGGCCCTTCACCATCTTCGTTGCTTCATGACTCATGTTGAAGACAGAGGCAAAGAAAGTGTTAAACACCTCTGCCTTGTCTCTGTCCCTGTTTGTGAAGTGACCATCCTCATCCTGTAACGGGCCATTCATTAAGAGGGTTTGGTGGTAAGTGAAGTCTATTAATATGATTCTGTCCAAAAGCTTTAAATCAGTGAATGTTATTTTCAGAAGGCACTTCAGATATAATTTTGGTATCAGAAATAAATTCTGACATCTTCACTGTATTGCTCTTTTGCATGTTTAGCAAGAGATTTGTCAATTTTCCTCTATTTCAAGCTGTGTTTGGGGGAGACCCAATGCGAAATAAAATAAAGATTGTAAACCTAGGAGTAACAAAATAGATGTCTGAAGTTACCATTAAGCTTTGACCTGTAAGTTAATATATCTCCAATACAATTGGAAAACAATGGGGATTAAATATTGAACAAAACCAAATAATAAAAGATGCTCTAGTATTTTAATTTAAAGCAAACAAACAAAAAAAGAACCAACCTAAAACTTGCCTTTTTAATGGAAATAAACAGCAGTTCAGTTATGCTATGATGAAATAGTGAAAGAAAAACTATCGCTATTGTAACTATTTTTAGTAATTTGTTTTATGCAAATATGGGCTTATTTTATGCATAATATTTTACCCAGCTCTGAAAAAAAACGTGTCAGTGCTGAACCTTATCTTGTATGTGTAGTTATGCTGACTATTCTTGAGAATGAGAGCCATTGCACACAGCAGAAACTGGCTCTGTCCTGAAACTTTTCTATGCACAATTTGGCATCATCTTCTACTATCACTTATCCTCTACTGCATACTTGTTCTGCAAAGATATTGTCTGGCCTGTGGAGTGAAATCTGTTCAATAACATTGAAGTAATTGGTAAAATCACATTTTCTTCCAGCAGAACACATAACATTTCCGATTACAGAGCTTATTTACTCTCTGCTTTCTAAACTGCTTATTCTGACTATTAGTAATCTTGTGGTAGGTGCACATTTCAGTTATGCTAGGTTTCAAAAAAGTGGTGTTTATTAAAACCTAGTCTAGCTGCCAAATAAGAGTGGATATTTACATATCATGAAACTTACTCAGTGACCTGTTGCCTGGGTCCAGATGTACAAAATGAAGCAGTCAAGCTCGGAGTGCTAATATGCATGAAGAAATCCTGGGAATAAGAGGTCTACAACCCACTTATACTGTATTTATCTTTGCTATTATGGTTAAAATATCTCAACTTATACTGTGAAATGTGGTGAAACATGAGAGAGACCTTTTGTTTAAAGAAACAAAATATTTATTACAGATCTTTGTAACATGAATATAACCTAAATCTCCCCTAGAAAGTTTTTAAGTGCTATTTATCTTCTTATGACAAAGAATGATGATGACAATATGTTCTTTGAAGGACACGACCACCCTGGGGTATTTTTTGCTGCACAGCTCACCTCCGCTGCTGCAAATGTGTCCCACGGTAATTGCCTGAACCAGGCAGGGCTGAGGAAACACAGAGAATGACTCTGGGACATATAATAAATCTATTTTGTGGCAGGAATCAGGAAAATTAAGCTTGTGAAATGATTTAATTAGCTCTTCGTTTTGAAATAGTGAATATCTCAGTTCTGTCACTGCTTTTAGTGGAATAGAGGAGTTAGCATGGACTCCTTCCAAAACCAGATGTATCTCTTCATTAAAATCATTAAACTCCAGTCACACATTTGCACATCATGTACCATACGCTTCTAATTCCAGCTGTGTAGATGAATAGGTTAAGGTTTTCTTTCATGAAAGGTTTTCTTTCATACTTTAATAGAGGTAGTTCTGAGGTTTGTTGTAAGCAGGTATCAAACTTTTGTGTGCCTCAGGTTGAAATAGATATTTTGCAATATGGAAAGTGACTCTTCCAAGAAGAGACTTGTGGCTGGAGGGCTCTGTAGTTTGATGAAAAACATTGCAGAGTGTCGTAGTCACATCTGAAGAACACACTGCCTATTAAATGTTCCAACCAATTCCAAAGTGTATTCTCTTGGATGGTAAAACACAGAATTATCTAATAGATCTTCACTTCCCACCTGAGAAGAGAGGTGAGATTGAGGAAGGCCTGACATAGGAAATGCAGCAACAAAACTGGATGATTTTGAAAGTACACAAACTACTCAGTGACTGAAGACAGATCTACAGACCTGCAAATACACTCAGTTTGGAGAAGATCCAAAAAAATTTTTTGGGAGAAATCCAGTACCTTCCCATCCTAAAGCATTAATCTAGTCTTCAAAGGTGGGAGATCTGTGGAGAAGTAAGGAAAGTCCTATGATCCAGAAACCAATAACACATAAGATGCCATCTCTAATATATTGTATTATATGTGTAATAGAATCAATGTTCACTGCAGTAGAAACAAAAGGACTGAACATTAAATGAGAATCTGAGTAGTAGACTTCTCCTTTAGCTTTGCCATTTATTTGGACTTGGAATTTCACTTCAAAGAAGAATGTTGCATCCTCATTGCATACACATCTATTCAGATATCTGAGACTAGAGTGCCAGAATGTGATAGATTCTCATAAGAATTATACTAATATTAGAAGCTTGTAACACATTGTGAATTTTCACTAATGATGAAACTTTTGTACCAGCTTGAACTAAAAATTCAAGATTTCACTAATCAGGATTTCTATGGCTAAGTAACTTATTAGATGTCCCTAAAAACTACTTATACATAGTTCAAGATGGTCAAAATTTAAGTAAATTTTTATGAGGCCACTAGATGGAGCCATATATATTGTAATATGCCTCAGAAAACGAAGTTCTGGGAAAAACTGAAAGAATGAACAAACAACCAAGACATAATACTGCTTCTTGAAATAGCAAGAATGTGTTTAGATATTATTTTCCATTGTCTCCATCCTGTTATTTCTCTCTACTACCTCAGTTTTTACTGTTCTTCCTTCTGTGCATTTGGTGGGACTATACACTTCAGAGAGATCATCACAAGAGTGCTGATTCAGTTGAGTGCATAAGATAGAGAGCCTTCTATTTTCTCACCATAAATTTCTCAGATTTAATTTCCTTAATATCTTCAGATATTTTGAGAAAGGATCAAGTTTTTAATGTATATTGTTATTGTATAATTATCATGGCTAATCTACAGTCAAATTTTCCCGATCAAGTCAACCAGCATTGGCTTTTGCACAGTACTCAACTGTGTAAGGCAGCAAGTCTCCTGGGGGTTCTATCCTCTTGAGTTTTGCACTGGTGTAAGTTGAATTATTCTATAAGTTGTGTAGTGAGTGCTTTTAAGAAAATACTCCTGGTGAATAGGCAATTGTGTGAAAGTACAGAAAAGCTATGGCGTTTGAATGACACAATATGTGTTCATAAAAGCCAGCTTCATACTACAAGGTAGGGGGTTGTATTAAGTTGTCATCTATGTTCCTTTCATATCCATCAGTTTGAAGTCAGAGCACATTTGCATAAAGAAAGGAATTACATTTGTGCATGGCACTTAAGACAGCCCACAGCTCATTGTTATTTTATAAGATGGAGATGGGATTTGCACATGGTGACAATATTCAAAGTATGTTTAGAGTTAAATCTGCACTGAAGATAAATTTCTGGCTGTTTAGTTCAATTTTGAAGTTGACATTTCACTGCTTATAGTTAGTGTCTGAGACCTTCTGACACATGACATCCAGCCTCAGCTTGAGACTAGTTCAGAAGTAGTTTCATGCTTTTATTTCTGATCTAATTTTAATTTTGAAAGTTTTTTTATTTTTTCCTATGTAAAATCTATTTTTATATCTTACTTTGGATAATGACCAGGGAAGTCAGTGAAGCTACAAACAGAGAAAAGCAAAAGTGATCACTTAGGTCAATTGCTGAATATTGAAAAGGCCAAAGTAATAAAGCATAGCACTATAATTCATAAAATGTGTGAGGCATTAAAAAGTCATGCAGGTTCAGATTTTGATCAAGATTTATTGCAGACAAAAATAAAGCAAAACTTGATTATTTTTTCAGTACAAATATGGTAGAGAAGATATAATAGTATAAATTTACTGTATCCTAGAAGACCTCAAGAAATGAGGCTGCTCACTTGCTCTTCTCCATTAGATGTGGTCAGGGCTAACATTTAATGGAAGACGTTCTCTGTGCTACAGAAAAGAGATGAAGGTTTCCTCTAGTACCATTATTTCTAACCCCATCCCAAAACATTCTTACATGATGTTGCCATCAGAAGTGCTTTTTATTGGATGAAGATGCATTTCCTTCTAATATCTCAGCAATCTCCAGCTTAAGAAGTCACATATAATTCATATATTAATTCTGCTAGTCATATTGAAGTCATGGGATAGAGTTCTATTTCACTTAGTGATGTACAAATAGGTAGCACAAGGTAATCCTTGACTGGAAGGCCTTGCTGTCTAATTTCCATCAGAAACAGCTGAGTTTTACTGTAGAAAATGGGCCACAGTGTCAGATGGTATTTTCATAGGTAGGTGCAAATTTGGATACTGTGCCTTAGGGATGAGCTAGGATAGTAAAAAATGAAGGGATATTTTCAGGAGATAAATATACTCACAGCCCTCACCTAGATGAAATATAAGGAAGCTGCACCTTTGCCAGTGAATCATAGAGTTATAGGCATATAAGTAACACCATTCT
>NW_016690318.1:273825-466161 GCF_001604755.1 Lepidothrix coronata
TCCATTTTGTGTTTTGTTTTTTTTTTTTTTTTCCCAAGGAATGCAAGCATGTTTCACAAATTTTCATCCTGCTGGGAATAATGTTCTAGCTCTTTTAAGGACAACCTGATCAGCTGTCAACAGAACTATGCTTTTTTTTTTTCTGTCATATGAAGTTATTCAATTCTTAGATTGCTCTGGATAATTTGTCAATTATTTATGTGCATTTTATTTCTTATCTTAATCATACAATCAGCTAGATAAAAAATCATCTCTGTTTATTTCTAAATGATCTAGGGAATTGGAACAACTATAAAATTACTACTTCCCAGATTACCATCTATTAACCCTGTATTGTACTCAGAAGTGAAAAACTATTTCTGCATTTTGATATTATGGCTTAGACAGAATCACAACAGTAGTAAATAGATTGTTTAGATGTCCAAGACCTTGTAATTACTCTACATAACAACACGTAAATACGTAAATGATCTTGATAAACAAGTTACTTCGTTCTGAACTACCCTTATTTACTCCCTCCAATGCAGAATGCCTTCCAAGTCTTTTCTTTTGAACTTTACTCATGTATGATCTCTTATATTCTTCAAAGCCTTTTCTAATCTGAAAACTTCACTTCTCTTGTAATTGTATTATCCAAACAAAACAGGTCTGTGTTAGAGATTTCTTCTCAGTTATTGCCAATGAGAAGATTATGCAAAACATTTGCCATAGGTGATTGAAGAAAATTTTAAAACATAAAAGCCTACAAACTTGAATCTAGTTGTATGGAACAGACTTGTTAGTCCTATACATTCCCCATTCCCAGCCTTGATTAGGACAAGGTGTGGGAGAAGAG
This sequence comes from Lepidothrix coronata, assembly GCF_001604755.1. Lineage (NCBI taxonomy): Eukaryota > Metazoa > Chordata > Aves > Passeriformes > Pipridae > Lepidothrix > Lepidothrix coronata. Next base: position 274,661 of record NW_016690318.1, read on the forward strand.
ATGACACAGGAAGATCCAGGAAGCAAAATCTGACACCAGGAATGAGAGTTTAGAAGCTGAGCAGTGTGAGCTGGTGCCAGAGCAGATATGGTGCCTCTTATCATTGGTATCTCAGGGATAAGTCAAGAATTTATGGGGTCTTTCATTGAGTGCTTCTCTACTGCTGATACTGTAAAGGTGAGAGTATCAATTTTAGAATTTTTATGAGAAACAAATAGTGGCAAAAATATTCAGTATGTGCATTCAGCAAAACTGTATTAGGAATGGGAGAAAGGTATGTAGGAGTAAGCAGGTTTGGGATTACTGTGGTTAAGCAGGATAAAGTGGTGGAGTAAATTAAATCAATAGCTGAGATGATGACAGAGTGCTCAAAACAGAGAGTAAGAATAACACTGTCACAAAATCAAGAACATTTACAGTTTAAATGGGCCTTAAAAGGTCATTACTGGGTGCTGAATCCCTTTAACCACAAGCACACAATGTCATGCGACCATTATAATGCAGCATCAACCTTCTATTTTATAGTTATTTTGACAGCTGATGTCAGTGCAGCAGCTTGTATGAGTAAAAGACCTTCATTCAAAGTCAGACTGCAATCATATTGCACATATCGCCAATTTAAAGTCGACAGGAATCAAATAAACACTTCTGGTTACTGTATTATTGTATTGCATATGCTTCTCACACTTCGGCTCCTTAACATTCAAAGCTCAGTCACTCTTTTCTTCTGTACTTTTATTATCATAATGCACATCACAACTACATTATAAGACTGCAGAGGGCACTATTGGTGCATATGAGCAGCAGTTGAGCAAACACACAATTTCAGCTGCATTAAATTAGGACAGGGGATGTCCGCAAGTATGTATTCATTCATTCACTAATGTCAGACCTGTTTGGTCTATTCAGGCTAAGGGTTTGGTGACGAAATCACACCTGGCCAAATATCCTTAGACATAAAGAAAATAGAAAGAAAATAAGATTCCAGTAGTCTAATAGTTCAACATTCTTGTATATTTGAAACTTACCAAATAAAAAAAACATGGCAGAGGAAAAAACCTCAAACTCTTCCATTTAAATCATGGTTGAACAATTTGTTTTAAATCTCTGTGAATTTTTCTCCTGGACATCCTAAATTTTAGATGCCATCATTTGTGTGAACCTGTCTTTGTTTCAGACAATTTGGAGGGATGGAGACCTCGGACAGAAGTCTCTTCCCTCAGATTCAATAGGCCTGGTTTCTCCAATACAGAGAGAGAGAGACCAAATATGGCCGGATGTAAGTGAAAAATAACTCTTTGCCAAGAAGAATGCTAATACCAATACTAATAAAACTGGCCTAAACCAACCGATGAGGAGAAACTTCCTAAGCCCTGCCCACCAGACCAAATTGAGAAGGTGGCCACCTTCCCTGCCTGGAAAAAACCCAGGCCACAAGACAGAGACAAGATTGGCTGTCCTTCCATGTGATTTGCCTCCACCCAGAAATCCTGGTGGGAATGGCTGAAGAATCAGCGGTGTCAGGCAACAGTAGATAAGCTGCAATTCGATACCAGCAGATGCTTGCATGGTACTGAAGTGAGGCTCCGGTGCTGGTACAGGCAGTCAGAGCAGGACTGTGGACCCTCCAGGGGATCAGAAGGACCTGCAAGACACCTGTTGGATCCAGCGATGAGACTTGCTTGTTCGATTTCAATCTTTGTTGGTTGTAGTGGTGGTTGCAGTCCTGTCAAGCGGTTGCAGTCCAAATCCATCTAGTTGGTGGTGGAAGCCTTGGGTGATGGAGGAAGCCCCAAAATGCAGAGTTTGTAATGCTCAGGTTCATGTGGAAATGACTCTGGTACCTCCCCTGGAGCAGGGAGTTTTACACTGGATAATGTAATACCATGAGTCACGGGATGCTTCTTCGCCACCTTGCAAGATGTTACAGCTGTCTCTTACATCAGTGGAGCTGAGCCCATTATGGTCCGTTATAATTCATCAACAAGAGATGAATGCCTTCAGTCTGGGTGTGAATGTTCCAGGGAGTTATCACAGCCCATTCATCTATGTAAGGAAAAAGAAACACTACCCCACATCACAGAGTTTGCCTCTTTCCTTACCTTGTTCAACACCCAGCTTGTAGCCTGAGGTGTCAGATGTGCAGCCTTCAGCCCCTGGCCTGGGTGGCCACTCCGCACGTTTTTAGCAAAGCACACTGTTGATTGAGCCATCAGCACCAATAGTACAGTCTCCTACAGCACCTGGGTGGTCACTGCAGGTGGCTGAATGCTTGAGTCATTAATCCTAGGTTTTCAGTCTCTTTAAAGAACGCAAAACATCCAATTGTGCTTTAAATAGATACACTAAATCATAGAAAACACTCAATGCATTCTCTGATAAATGTTCAAAGAAATTTGTTTCTATTTCCAGTTCTGTTTCTGAATAATACTATGACTTTAGGCAAGTGAATACTTGGTTCCTGTATGATTACAAATTGGGTGTGATAGCTAATAAAATGATTAATAATTCTCTGATGGAATGCATTTTATTACTGCTAGTATTTTTAGGAAAATATTTTGACATCTGTGGTTGTTTGACATCTGTGTTACTCTTAGACTGATTTCTATTGTGGTAAAGATAGAGAGTTTAGATGAAAAATGGAGACTCTTTGGAGTCCACTATTCAAATAATTGGTCTCCTATTTCTTTCCGCAGAGCATAAGTAAACAGCCAAAGCTGCAAGTATTCATCCTGGAGGCATTTTGCTAACATCAGTTGTCTGCTGTAACTATTTTCTTAATGTCTAAAGTTTTACCACAAATATGATAAAAAGGGTAGAAAAACATTCCCAGTAGGAAAAAGTTTTAGGAAATTCGTGTTCACACTAACTTCAAGAAAGTTAGAGTGTAATTTTATAAAGAGTGTGAAAAGCTAGATAGTACAGAATGCGGTCTCAAGCTAGCCTAGAAAGGTGTGAAAGGATCCAGAGACTGAAAATTGAAAATAGATATTTTCGCAGTAGGTTTGTTTTCATTTTTAGAAATGCGAACAACTAGCTACTGAAATGACATGTCAAGATAGCTTCTCCATCATTATATTCATGAATGTATCTATTTTTATCTCTGAAAGATATGCTCTCCTAAAGTTAGAAATTAGTTCAGGGAGACCCTGTATTCCTCTACCAAGATCAATCCCATCTGGATTCAGATCTAGATCTAGATCTGCCATGTGATCCTAATGGAGGGAGCAGAAATTATTTTACAAGTCGATTCCCAAGCTTCTCTTTGGCTTATGTAAGGCTTATTTTATACGATTGGCTCCTGACAGCCATTCATAAAACTTGCAGCATTTGCTATCCAAATAGCTTCCAGCCACTGACATTATATCCTCTAGCATATCTACTTACATTCTGCTGTTGTCCTACTTCCAGGCAGCATTCATCTTTGAATGCACAGTCTCACTAGATGCTTTAGTTACTTGCCCTGCTGATACCATCATTGAAAGCACTCAGATATTAAAAACAGCAGCTGCCATTTAAACAAAATATCCATGTGATTTGATATGCTAAAATCCTGCAGGTCTCTCTAAATCTGCTAATCTTAAACATATGCGTAAGATTGCTAACTCACTGGCTAATCATATTGCTTTTACCGAATTATTGTCAAACTCTTTAAAAATTAGTTAGCTTGAAGGAAAATTAACGAACAGCACTAAACATGCCCATATTAACCATTTTGCAGTTCTACTGTTCAAGTGCCTGAGACAATCTTTTCATAAATATTAAATCCACATAAATCAGCATATTCAAACAGGAGAGTGGACTCATATGCTCATACCTGGTTTTGTGCTTCTCCATCCCATCATATCTCCCTTCCCCACCCCTATACCCTATGCCGCATTTATAAGACTACTACTCTAAAATTGGGGTGGGGAAACTGACCTGTGTTAAAACTGATTCTACACAAGACTAGATAATGGGATGGTTTCTGCAGTCTGTGGTTCCTCTGTACTTCTATTATGCAGCTCCACAAACAGTTATTCTGGTATTACGGAATAAAACTGCATAGGTTTGAAAACAAGTATGAAGAGCAATCAGAGTCTCTTTTGGAAAACTGCTGAGGCTCAAAGCATTTGTGGAACTCCTTGTTTTGTGCTACCTTCGACATCATTGCCAGGTCTGGCCTCAGCTTAAGATTTAGGAATAACACAGCTGAAGTATTAGAGATCTTCTTACCAAGATGCCATGTCAATCAGCATTTCATATGTGCAGACTGTAAAACTATTATAATAATCTTGATTCCCTGAAAACTTCAACAGCAAGTACTTCAATTTGATATAAAAAGGACATATTCAGCAGTATTTTTTTATGAAGCATATAAAAATCACTTTTAAGATACTATTTCACGTTGACTTTTTAACAATCAGTGAGCAAACAGAGGTTAGCATTATACATCACCAAATAAGTTTTGTTATCAGCTTCACTAGCAGTAGTGTGAATATCTCTACCTTGGAAAAAGAAATGCAAAGCTATATTACATTAAATTTAATGTAAAATATTACTTGTTTAAAGCCTAAATTGGCTGTAAAGTAGAAGAAAATTATCCTTATAACTCCTTTAAGACTTATTTCTTTCTCAATGATATAGAAGGTAAATTGGAATTTTGTCAAGATCGATCCTGAATCACTGTGTTCTTTGTTGGAAGTCCTTATAACTTTTTATATTTAACACTGTTATATTATATTTTTACCTGTCAAACCTCTGCACTCTTTTTTCAAAGTAAGTTAAGTATGTGTCATACTGTTATAGGACGATTGTATCACATTCCAGGCTAAGATGTTGAGCTTGCAGAACATAAATGAAATCTATTGAGAAAGAAACAGTACATCACTTACTCCAATCTTTTAGATTTAAATCTTTTTTTTAAGTGCTGGAAAAAAACATCTTCAACACAGAAAATATCTACAGAAAGGGTAGTGTTCAGGGAATAAATCAGAGAGCTATAAAGTGAGACCAGAGTAGTTCTACCTTTGTTGCACATAACTGCAATGTGATCCTAAAGTCCATCTGCATAGTACTTTCCATTAATTGCCTATAACTGAACAATTTATCTCATTGAACCTCAGTTGCCCAAAAGTTAGGCATCTGTTTTAAGTTACTCATTGGAATTGCATTTAACTATTGTGAATAGAGACATAAATACACCATTCAGTGCAATGAACCTTCCTTGGGAACTTTCTCCACTGTCAGTAGAGAAAATGTAGTTTGATCCCAATATAGCCATTTAAGCTAGGTAGCTAGCAGTACCCTAGTAGCTGTTTAATATTTGTTTTCTTTCTGGATGGTTTCTCTAAGAATTTTAGATGTTATTAAATTAGGTAGATGAAATAGCACTGGAATTTAGGCTGAATACTTTGTCTTCAGGAACCTTTAACATCTCTTTTTTTACCTCCACTGGTAGCAAAATAAGAATGATATATGTCTACTTTTGTGTTCTGGTTTCAGCTGGGATAGATTTAATTTTCTTCCTAGTAGATGGTACAGTGCTGTCTTTTGGATTCTGTATGAGAATAATGTAGGCAACACACTGATGTTTCAGTCATTGCTAAGTAATGCTTTCCCTAAGTCAAGGACTTTCAGGACTTTAAGTTTCCCATGTTCTGCCAGTGAGGAGCTGCACAAGAAGCTGTGAGGCATCATAGCCAGGACAGCTGACCGGAACTAGCCAAAAGAATATTCCATACCACAGAACATCATGCCTGTTATATAAACTGGGGTGGAGTTGGTGGAACATGCCAATTGATGCTCAGGGATGGACTGGGCATCGGTCAACAGGTGGTGAGAAATCATATAGTGCGTCACTTTTTTCTCTTGGGTTTTATTCCTCTCTCTGCCTCTCCTTTTCATTATGTTTACTACTATTATCTTTACTTACTTTATTTATATTATTAAATTGCTCTTATATCAGCCCATAGATTTTACCTTTTTCTGATACTCCTCCCCATCCCACTAAGGGGTGGGAGGAGGGAGCGAGCAACCGTGTGGTACTTAGTTGTTGTCTGGGGTAAAACCATGACATTTTGTAAAACAGTTTCATTTTCATACCTCTTTTGCAATATAAGCAATGAATACTAAATAAATTAAAATCTAATGTGATTTAATTGACATGGAATTTCTTGATTATCAGTTCTGCACCGATACTGATCTGTCTATTGACACTGAGACACTGTAATTAGTGACATGCATTTTGTTGCTGTAAGGACACAAAGGCCTCATATTGCGTTCTTAAAAATAGAATGCATTAATATCTGATCTAATTGAGATTTTGGCTAAGACTGCAATGCAGAGTAGGTCCCCAGGTCTACATGCTTAGAATCAATATGAATATTCATTTAAAAGAAATTAAGAAAGAAATGAACATGCACTAAAAGATAAAAACCTTGCTTCTAACTGAAATAAATCAGTTGCTTTAGCAGCTCATGCCAATGGGACACCTAAAGGCAGCATGGACTAATGGGCTGCAAAATTTCAGTATAATGACAGAAATTTGTTTCTGGCAAATTGACAGAATTTTGTTATTTTGGGGAAGGCTGTAGGGGTAACCATAGCATAAAAGTAAGGTCAACTCCAGTCAGAAAATTTTTAGCAACTGGAAGATTGTGATGGTTGCCTGGCAACTATGGCAGAGATAAACTAGCTATTCCAGGTGACTTGGGAGACTTACAGCATTTTCACTTGGTGTATTGAGAAGGTTGTCTTTTATAAGGGTCTGGCAGTCATAAAGGTAAATCAATCATGGTTAACTTGGGTCAGGGTGCTGTTTTGTACTTCTCCATTACCTATTTTGAAGATATTTGGACAGCTGCTAACAGGCATAGTACCTGGTATGATGGAATGTTAATGCCTTTTAGTGCCACAGCTGCTATTGTTAAATAACTAATACATAAAAATAAAATATAAGATTAGTGAATCATATGTACCACATCCATGGTATGGCAAGCATTTTTAAACAGTCATGTCTGTGTTGAGCAAATATACAAAATGCATTTCTGGTCACAAGAGTGCTGTCAGAATTAGAAAGAGTCTCATATGCTTATACAAACATGCTTTGCTGAAAATACCTTCACTGTAATTCTTAACACTTCTGGAGGTGAGACGGATAGTATGTGGCATAAAGAATAAGTTATGAATAGCTTTCATCAAAGCAGTAGTTCATAAGTAGTCCGTAAGTAGTAATAAATTCACATATGGCCTTCATCAGACTACTGAAAATGGAAGAACAAACTCAGAATATTTAGGAACAAAAAAATACTGATCACTAAATCCTTCATCTAAGATATGCTTCTAAATACTGCATCTGTCGTAGAATTAAGCTTTTATTCCTAATCTGCAGTCTAAAATACAAATTTTACAGTTAATTCAGTACTTTACCCTTATTTATATATTTTCAACAAGGTAGCTACAGTCCTTTTGTTAGAGAAAAACATTGAGACAAGGTAGACCACATGATTAAACTCAGTTCCTCTTGGTCTGTGTATCTGGTTCTCTGCCTCCCATTTTGGACATCAGGGAGCTGGCATGAAGCAGTGGTGTCATGCTGCGAAAAAAATTAGTTCGCAGTGCCTCTACAGGGAACTAGGAGGTGAATGTAAGTTAAACTACACTCTGACAATTAACAAAGTGCAATCAGATACAAGAGAATAATTTGTAGCCTATAATGTTTAGCACTTCAGTGGGAAATTTATGGAAAGACATTTCAAAAACAGTTTCATCCAGTGTCAGTTTTATTTCCCTAATACATTAACATCAAGCATTCTCTTAGGTCAGTAATGACTTGTAATAAAATTACTCTTCTTACACCAGACTACCCAAAGAACCAAAAAGAAAATTTTTTTGCATTAAATTAAAAGGCTCAATTTTTTTCTCCCCTTGTTTTTTTTCTTCCCATTAACTTTCAGCTGTTTGTAGACCATGTTTTTTAGTATCAGACACTAACATATTTACTTATCTATTTTGTCATAGAAGAATGTTAAATAGCTGATATTCATTTAGAAATCTGATTACATCAGAAATTATCTGTAAATGGTTTACAGTGCAGTATTTTGGGGGGAAAAAAGTGGAAGAAAACGGAGAAGAGGAAAATTTAGGTGCTGGAATACACTTCAGTGCAGAAAAGTTCAAGAAACATTTCAGTATAGAAAAGTTAAAAAGAGATCATTTTAAGAAATTTTAGACAATGTAGGGCAATTCCTCCTGCCTAGACTGACTTATTCCTGTAATGACTATGTAAATGATCAAGGTAGAAAAGATTTTAAGCATAAAGAAAAAAAATAGATGAAATAAAAAAATATCAAAAGGATGCTATGTAGGCACATTTACTGTATTAATTGTGTGGGTGTAGTAAAACTAGGACATCCCACTGATAAACTAGGACAAGATGAACACTCATCCTGTGCATTCATAAAACTATAAATGGCACAGTGAAAAGGGCTGTTCTTGAGTGTCCCATTCATTGCATGGCTGACCACATGGTACAGCAGACTATTTTTCTTGTCTTAGAGCTTGTACTTGGGTTTTCTCCTGGCTATGGGATTGTCTATGTCGCAGGAACATGAAGATCCGATGATTCTTGTCAGAATTAGCCGCTTCAGAAATGTTTGTTTACAGCTGATAGCTACTGAGTAGGACTACGGTATGCAATGCTGCATACAAAACATTGACAGTGTAATACTGCATACATAAACATTCATACTAAATACTTTTTAGGTATTAATCAAAAGAAGTCCAAGCACAAAACACAGAATTGGTGCTTTGGTACTTGTACCTGGAACTCAGCTACACTGATCTTGAGACAATATCCCTTGTTCTTTATTTTCCCGCCTTCCATTCAATGGAAGCAATCACCAAGCAGCTATCACTCAAAATTCTCTTTCTGAGATAACCTCCCAGCATGTCACACAGTTGATACGATCTACCTCTAAGAAGATAGATCTTTGTATCTTGACAATAAAAGAAAATGACATTTTCTTGCAAACTCTACTAGGCCACTTAAAAGTAATACAATATTCCTGGGGGGGGCTGCCTTTTTCCCAGTTTAATATTCACTGGTACAGTTTGATAAAAAAATTATTCAAAAAATTTTTTTCTCTCTGTCTATAAGCCTACGTACACAGACTGTGGTTTCTCAAAAGTGATTTCTCGAATAATTTACCAAATATTTTGTGTTTCTCTATATTCTCTCTCAGTGTTTAGATAACACTGTATAGCTTTAAGTGTCAGTGTACACATTTAGTTTCCTCCTGCAGCTACAAAAGAACTCTTCCAAGACCAGAAAAATAAGTAAAAAAAAGATGTCAAGTGATAATTCTGACTGACCTCTCACAAACCTTTTTGAGTTAAGGGAAAAATTGAGTGACACAATGAGGCATTAACATAAATATTTCAATGAAAAATGCTTACTTTAAAACCAGCATTCTTTATAAACAATGTGCTTACTTAAACTAAATGACCTAACCTTATTTAACATAGGCCTCGATACAAACTCAGTCACTTTTTGTTAACTTCAAACCTCTGGCTACTCCCTCAGATTGTCTCATGACTATCTGAGAGCCTCAAGCCAGAGCCATAGAACTGACAAACATTGCCAGCACTGAGTGTCAAAAGATGCCTTTCATCTACACACAGGGGTGACCACCAAGGGTGCTGAGGATTTAGACAGAAAAACGTGTACCTGAAGCAGTATTTTGCAATCCAGACAAAACCTTCTGTACTAAGGACATAGGTATACTTGTGCCAAGGTGTTAAATAATTTCAAAGGCTTTTAAGAAGATATGTTCATTTTCTGAATGGTTTTGAAAGTAAGTGTTATTAGGATGCCTCAATAGGTTTTGACTGTTTCTAGTTTAGGAAACATACTGTGCTTTTCACCCCAGATCACCTTGCAATTCTCACGTTCATCCTTATGTGATATAAAGCCGCTGAAACCAGCCCTGGAGCTATTATGCAATGCTAATGCCTTTTTTGTTTATAGTGGAAATCAGCCATTTTCTGTGCAGCCTGGATGTTACCATTCTGAAGTGTCCTACAAAATGGCATAGACACTTTCTTTGTTCATTCTAACAACTGTACAAATACAGTTTCATAGAAACTGAAAAAGAAGAGGTTAGCCTAGTTAATGATGCTCATATTTCAAAATTAATTATAATTAGTAATTTGGTTTATGTCTAAGTTATATCTTCTATACTTGGAAATAGCAATAAAACTGGTATGCAGACTATTTTGCAGAAACATTCCACATATATGTGGACTGTCAAAAAAGCAGTTCTTTTAGAAACACTAAAAATTTATGATGATGTCAGAAATCAGAAGTCTATAGCAAGAAGAAACTATAACTAGAAATTACAGTTCTTTGCTCCTAGTGAAAATCAAGATGACTTTTACCCTTGACTGCAGCAGAAAGGAAGGTAGGTCCCCAAAGAAAAGCTTTTGAAAATCTCCATCTCAGGTATCAGGGAACCCTACAAGGAAGGTAAAAAGAATAGCACTCTGTAGATAAATGAACAGATGAATTATTTGCCTCAAAATTGAAAAAGCTGTTCTTAAAATATTAATCATTAATGTTCTCTTTCTAAGGATTGCTGTGGTGATATTACTGAACGTTTTTAAGTGGCATGTCTGTAGTGGACCAGAGAGCAATAATTGTCACAACGGGCTTTTTTCCTTCAACAACAAGAAGTAAGTTTGCTAAGAATTTACTGGGAAGAATAAAAATTCCTGCTGTTGTGCTGTATTGATCTCTTTTCATGCTAAAATACTTCTTTTGAGGTCATTTTCCCAACTAGTCTGAGGAACTGGGCTCCATCTGCTGTGTAATTGGGATATTACTTTAGGCATGATGTGTCACTACATCTATCTTTATGCTAAGCTGGAACATGATCCTCCATTTGGAGTATGGGGAGAGCACAGATAAAATGTCTTTTCTGACAACACAACATTACAGAGGAGAGTATAGGCAGAGAATTTTTTCTTTGTTGCTGCTAATTATATAAGAGTTCAATTCAGTCAAGCAGCAGCTACTTGGAATCTCTGAATAGGGCTTATTTTATGCAAATTGTATACATATTTGCTTTAAGCTAAATTTATATTTATTTAGCTAAATAATGTACTTTAAAATATTTCACTGTCATGTGATAGTTATTTCATTCTTTTGAACTTTGGTTTTCACATGTATACAACTTTCCAGTAGAAATTTCCATGTTGAATACTGTATATGTAGTTTGAGAGTTTTGCAAGAATGTATGAATTTGTCCTGTGAAGTTTTCATTTGTATTATACCATAGACAATGTATACCACTGTACAATTCTTTATTTTATCATGTTTTCATCATCTCTTTATTTGAAAGGATTTTTTAAAAAGGGCTTTAAGACAACACAGGGAATGGCATCTAGATGGAATATTTTACTACAAACAAATGTCTTCTTTACTACAAACTGTGTTTTATCCGCAAGTGTAATCTAATTCTTTGTTATGGCTATAAAGCAGGAGGGAGGAGCCTCAGCGTTGAATATTCAATATCACAGGTCACAGTCAGGGTGTGCAGTTTGCTGTTACTGTTGCCACTTGCTGGCCCCTACCAAGAGAAACCCTGTACCCTGTTACTGCTTGCTGTCCTCCCATGGAAAACCCTTTGCTACATTGTTTTTCTTTGTTTTCCTGGCGGTGTGGTCCAGGGGGAAGCCTCTCCACACCATCTGGCCTTTGTCCCGGTGAGACCACATAGCACACAGGGCGCAGTATGTGAGCCATTTCATCTTTGTCTTGGGATGGGGGTACCAGGCAAGAGATCTGTGCCTTTTTTGGTTTAAACTGTTTTCTTCACTGTGTCTTTGTAGTTACTGTTATTTTCTTTAGTAAATTGTTATTTGTCCTTATATTTCTCCATATTGCCCCTTCGTTATTGGAGTGGAGCGGGGGGGAGGAAAAACAAGAAGGGAGTGACTTATTTGGAGTTCTAGTTCTCTGGTAGTTGTCCAAACCGCCACATTCTTATGGACAGATTTTCATTTTTCCAATTGCTAATCATCTGGTCAATTGTTTCCTCCTTTGGATAACATATTAACATTTTATTTTGCCTGCAGAATTTTGGTCACTAGCAATAGAGGACTATATTTTCTAAACTGTTGTTCATTAGTTATGGTTTCTAACTGACAAAAGCATGGAATCTAGGTGCTTTTTGGTGACTTAAGCTTGCTTTATTTCTCTAAAGTTTCAAGAAGTAATAGATATTGTCAAAGTATAAAGGAGTAAAGAGTCATAGGATGGTGAGCCCATAGGATGTGTAAGACATATGGATAATCATATCCATCTGCTTTTAATCTAGAGTTAAACTGAAGAGCAGGAGTGGTCTTTCAGGCATGGTATTCAGTTGATTTTGAAATACTGTGCAGATTAATTTTTATTGTCAATTGATTCCTTACTCTGTTATTTATAGTAGTTCTTTGGATCACCATTAACCTGTTTAATAGGTTAGCAGTTCATGAAGATGGGTGATAAAAAAATGCCAGACTTTCCATTGTGTTGGAAGCAACATAATATTAATTATTACAGTGACAGATTTATAGTTTTATTGCTATAAACAAATAGCCTCTAATGTATCAGTTGTGCTAGGGTTATTGCCTATACTTCCATGTTAAATCAAAACATTCAAAGAAAGGTGAAAAGAGGGATATTGAACTACTGATATAGTCTTTACAGTTATCTTAATAATGTGCAGTACTTGTCTCTCATTATGTAGTTAGCAGAAATGTTATTCAGGTTCACATCATATGTTTTAACAAATTAACCTCGGCTCCATACATTTAATAATGATAACTAAGACATTTATTTAAGAAAAATGAGACACTAAACAGCAGTGACTACAGGTTTAAACACATTAGAATATGCTCTATGTACCTACCTCTATGTACGAGATAACTTTTCTACAAACCTGTGACTTGATCACTCATTAGAATTAATTGAAGGCTTTCTATGAAATCAAAGAAATATTTGATTTTAGATATTAACCAAATTTTTACTTTTCAGTAAAGAGTAATTTTTAATAAAATTAATCAAATGTAAGATGTCTCCACCTTCATATATTTTATGCCTTGCATTTCCTTCAACAAGGATATTTCCAGAGAGCCTGCCCACTGCAAAAGGTTAAAAAAATCCTGTTCATGCAGAGCTAGGAGATCAGAGAAAATGGCGAGAAACCTGAAGAATTTAGAAACTGCATGTTGGGTTGGTTTGTTTATGTGAATAGTAAGGAAGATAAGTAGTGTAATTGAGCTTAAAGAGAGATCACTGAGGAGAAAGAGTTTTACATTAAAAGGTCACAAACACTACTTTCTGAGGAAGAAAATCAAACTGGAATTTTTTTCCCCAGATAATTTGTAATTGTTATTACAATGCAAGGTCTCAGAATTCTGAATTTCTACCTATTTATGTTTTTATTGCTTCTAAAGTGAATAGAAATATTGGCAGTTATTCATATCTCCAGGTTTCTAAAATCTGCTATTGTTCCTAAGGAGAAAATAGTGACAGGTCATGGCTGGGGATGGGAGGGGTGAAGGAAGAGGGGATTGTTGCTTTTTTTCCATTCCCACTAACAGGAAGACAAGAAAAGCCAGAGATACTGTTCAGATGTTTTTTGAGAGTTGTGAGTCCTTTACAAGTGTATAAATTATTATCTTCTGCAGGGAAACAAAATGGGAAAAAAAGTAACCCACATTGCAGTGGCATTTTGGTCATCTGACAAAATGTGGAGTCAGCTTGAGCCAACAGAAAGAGCCAAAAATCATGAAGAACATGGAGAAAAAGGTAAGAACTGCCATTAAGTTTGTACCTCTCATGGTTCCTATTAGATAACTTGTTTAGCATTATGAGATGTAAGAAGTATAGTCTTTTCCTCTGAAGAAAATGAGAAATTATAAATTATATCATTGGTCTTTTTAATAAAAGTATATCTTTTATTTCAACAATTATTTCACAATATGCCATCTTTCACTGAAGAACTTTTAGCCAGCAACTGTTATATAGCGGTGAGTTGTTGGGGGTTTTTTGTTACAAGTCTTACACAGATTAGAGTAGTTGAAACCTAGAGACATTTTGACTGAGAGATACAGCCCTATCTTTTTACAAAGGAGAGAAACCAGCTTTGCCTTTTCTTTTCTGCATGGGCCATATGGAGGTGTTTCTGTGCCCTCTGTAGGAGGTATACATCCCCATCCATCCATCTCTCCGCCCACGTGGAGGAAGCCATGGCAGCTCTTCTGGGGAAAAGGCAGCTGGCCAAGCAGAATCATCCCCTGAGCTACATCCAGCTCCCACGACACCAGAGACCATACCAGCCAGAGCTGCTCATGGCTGCATTAGTCTGAGCTCTGAAAATACCACAAAACTTGGCAGAGCCCAGGAACTGCCATTTTACAGAAGACTGTTCGTGTCCTAATACTTGTTTGGGAAAACAAACAAACAAAAACCCCCACAACCTTGCATGTTAACTCCTCCGAATTTCTTTAATTTAACATTTCAGACTGCACAGCTCCTGCGAAAAATTGAGTAAGATGACTGCATTTTAGAGGGATTTCCTTCTACAATTATTACTAAGAATGTTTCTACTGCTTTTGGTTAATTGAGCAAAGAATGCCCTTGATAGCCATTTCTTTTCACCATAGTCAAAGGCAAGATAATTAGTTAATTGCCAGAAGGGGGTTGTTAAGTGCTGGTAATGAACCACTATTGAGAAAATTACTGCTACAATACCATGAGATACTGCAAGCGTGTGTGAAGGGGAGAAATACTGTTTCTGATATCTCTCTATTTTTTTCCTGCAAAGCAGTTGTAGCACATATTGCTGAACAATGGAGAAGAGAAGAGAAGAGAAGAGAAGAGAAGAGAAGAGAAGAGAAGAGAAGAGAAGAGAAGAGAAGAGAAGAGAAGAGAAGAGAAGAGAAGAGAATTACCATTTAGAGCAAAAAAATTATCCCCCTGTTAAGAATTATTCTTCATGTGGCTAGTAATAACAGGAGTTTTCAATACAGTATTCCAAATCCATTAATCTTTCATCTTAAAATATTTACTATTTGATCCAGCTGTATATTGAATAACAATACTTTGCTACTATTTACATGATGAAGTAGAGTGTGATGTATTTTTATGTCATTAAAGAATTTAAAAGAAAACTCTCATTCTAGTTCACTCTTGATTTTGTAAATAGATTTGGATCAGACCTAAAGGATGGATGGTTCCATCACAAAGATTATCACAGTTCTCACTAATGACTACTCGTGGTGGTCAGATTTAGCAATACCCCTAGAGTGTATCTCAAAAATAGCAATGGTTAGTTTATGCTTATATCAAGTATATGCAGGTCAAAAGAGATTTTAGAAGGCTAAATTATAGTGTAATTGCAACAAAAATAGGAATTAAGCATTCAACCAATTTTTCAATAATTTTTAAAATTCTTGATAACACACTAAAAACACATTCCTTTTTAGTCTGAATAAAAATGTCCCTGTGTACTATATTTCGGATGTTCATACAGAATCCTGTAATAAAGATTTTCAATCTATTAAACCAAATTATACATAAGAACTGTCTGTGCAGAGTAAGCCCGTATAACATACATCATATAAATGAAAAATTATTTCTTGGGTGTACTATGAGTTCACAAAATCACAGAACAGCAAAATTATAGGATGTCTCTCACCTAGGACTAATTGCCCAAGACCATGTTCAGATGATTTCTGAATGTCTCCAAGATTGGTGTCTTCACTTCTCTGAGCAGCTTCTGACAGTTCTTGGTGGTTTTTGAGGTTCAGATAGACTCTCTTATGTTTCACTTTCTGTCCATTGCCCCTGATCCTGCCAATAGACAGCACTGAAAAAAGTCTATCTCCTGTTCTTTACACCATCCTTATAGGCATTTATGTACATTGATCCTCCTGCACCTTCTCTTCTCCAGGTTGGAAAGTACCACCTCCCTCAGCCTCTCTTCACAGGAGAGGGTGCTCCAGTCCCTTAGTCATTTTTGTGGCTTTTTGTTGGACTTTCTCCAGCATGTACATCTTTCTCTTTACTGGAAAGACCAACAATGGACACAATACTCCAAGGTGGTCTCACCCGTGCTGAGTAGAGAGACAGGAGCACCTCACTCGACCAGCTGGCAACACCCCTCCTAATGCAACCCAGAACAATATTTGCCTTCTCTGTTATAAGGGCAAATTGCTGGCTCGTGTTCCACGTGGTGTCCACCAAGATCACAAGGTCCTTTTCTGCAAAGCTATTTTTCAATTACATATCATAAGCATAAGCACATATGAAAGTTGTTAAAAGGCAGTCACATTTACACTGTGTCTGGGAACAAAAAATAGAAACCAGCAACATGTATGGCAGCCTCCACCTCTTCTGAGAGAATCTGTCTGTAGAATAATCCATGGATGACTCTCCTTGTCTGAGTAAGCCTTTGAGTTGAGTTTTGCCTGCTATACATATACCAGCAGAGTCATCTACTACCTATCCATGTCTGTTGTGTAAAGGGCTATAATTTTCTTTTACAAGAAAAGTCTCTAGCAAAAGCGTAAGAGTTGAAAAAACTGCAACACCTCATCAGAAGAAAGATTAGTAGAAAACTCAGTGAAATAGTACCATTAATTTTGAAGTTTCTAGAAAGCTGCAGCAATATAAATGAGTTTCTACAAATCAGTATATGTGGCCAAGAATAGTAGCTATTTCATCCTATTTACCTCTTTATCACAAATAAGTTTGTCAGAGCTCGATGCTAACAACATCATGAGTTTGATCCTCACATGGGCCATTCACTTAAGAGTTGGACTCGATGATCCTTATGGGCCCCTTCCAACCCAGAATATTGTGTGATTCTGTGAAATTACTATTTACTAGTTATAGATTGCTATCTATCTAGTTATATTAGATTATTTTATAGATTACATTTTTAGCTAAAAATCTGGGAATATTTCAAGTAGATTTCACTATCTAACTGTAATTTATTGATGAATATTCTCTCAGGATTAGAACTTAATACAGAAATTCTCAAAAAGAAAGCATTTTAGTAACAGGAAAAAAAGGGATACTTTTGGATAATATTATTTATCATTCTTATTTTCTTTGATGAACAATTCTGAAGTAGATTTGAGCAAAGAAGTGCAGAGTTAAAGTCAACTCTCATGTTACAGCAGTATAAGAGAAGGTACAAAAAGAAAGGTACCATATTTTATACAGGTAACATTATTAGTTTGCTACATGCCTTAAAGGACATGTAGTCCTTCCTTAAAGGAAGGACATACTGGGAAGTAGAAATTTATGCACAGAAACTCAGAAACTAAACTGACTATAACCAGATCTCCCATTTGTGATCTATTTCAGGCTACCTAGACAACACCTACTTAAAGTGTCTAAGATCAAACACCTTATTTCCAAGCACTCCATAAAGTATGGAGGAGATTCAGAACAGCTAAGCAGAGATCTTGGACTGGCAGTGAGTACTTCCCTATAACTCTGTACAAGAAATTTACTGTATTTCTGTACAAGAAAAATAATTGTTTCACGTGATTAGCCCAGCATAGTCCCAAGCCAGCAAGGAACATAAGCAAGTACTGAAATCATATTGACTCAAAACACATGCTTTCCTTAGGTCAAAGCATTTGGAAATAGCTATCCTTCACCAACAGAAGATTAGCTCCCTACCTCTCCTACATAATTTTGCAATGGAATTTAGATAGCACTTTAGCTCTCTAAATTTAGTCTGACACTTTAATTTTCCAAATCCAGCTGTGAGACCCTCAGAAAGCCCTGCTTAGCTGCTCCTTAACCTGAAAGGCACAAATTACCTCACCACCAAAATACTCCACCAATGAGGAGTTCTAGGTATCCAGATTTCTGGATGCCAATATCTTGTACATATCCTGAAATTCCAAGCAGCTGCAAATGTGAGCAGGGCAGATTCTGAAATTAGGTATTCTTCTGCTTGGCTTGTCTGTTGGGACTAATGTCATAGACATCCTTATACACCAACAATTAACGCAGATTTCGGATGTCCCATGGCCAGAGGAAGGGATATCAGGTTATCTCTGAATAATTCACTTCTATTTCTCTTTTTACAGATATGGGAGATCTGCTTTCAAATTCCTCTTCCAAGTCAGACACACAAGGTAAGTGAGGACCGGAATCTTTTCACAGGGATGCAGTATACAACAGAAACATTTTTTCTGCCTATTTTCTCTAAAGGCCATTAGAAACTAGGATTAATAATCTACATCCAAATTCCTCAACACTACAGAAAGTAATTTCCTTCTGACTTCCTTAACAATGTTGCTGCTCAGCAGC
This sequence comes from Lepidothrix coronata, assembly GCF_001604755.1. Lineage (NCBI taxonomy): Eukaryota > Metazoa > Chordata > Aves > Passeriformes > Pipridae > Lepidothrix > Lepidothrix coronata. Next base: position 293,025 of record NW_016690318.1, read on the forward strand.
CTTTTCTTTTTCTTCATTGGACTGCCTAATCTCAGGTTTATTTTGCTGTTTCACGGTAATAATTTAATTCCTTCAAGAGTTAGGAGTTTGTTCCTCTTCAATTTGAATTCAATGCCAAATTCTTGCTGCTTTGAATGATACAGAATCAGATGTAGTTCAGGACCACAGTTTCTGGGACAGACAGAATCTGAGAAGGTGCAGAACCATTTTGAGGCCAAAGCCTCAGCTATAAGCTCCTTCAGACAATTATTGTCTTTCATTTCCTTTCAACATCCCACGCACACCTGCAGCATTTAAAAATTACAGTTTCAAGAGGATGGAGAAAACTGTCAGAGGATGAAAGGAGCTTATTATGAGTGACCATAAATAGTGAATTAAAAAAATATATTCTTCTGGGTTTAAATGTCATACAGAAAATGGATTTAGCCTGAAAAAATCAGCTGTTGTCAGGATTTTCTGGACAACTGACATTTAGTTAAAGTGGAGTCCACTATATAACCTCTCCAAAAATATCAAATCAAGGATTAGCCTTATCTGAGATTTAACTTGCTAGTGATCTGAAAAGGTTACTCCACAGAACAATTTTTGGCTCAATAGATATTGGGCTGAAAACAGAAAAGAAAAAAATTAAAACATCTTTCTTAACTTTAGAGGTGTTAGGAAATCTGCATATTTTCTATTTTTAAACAAATTTCAGGAAAAATATGCACATTTTATTTCCATAGCTGCAAGGATAAACCCTCAATCAAGAAAAATAATCATTCCTGCTGCAGATTTCCAAGTCATACACTGAAAGTGAGTGAACATGAAATGGAGCATGAACAACTGAAAGTCAGCTAAGATATTTGAATAACATTAGCCCATAAGAGGAAATGCTGAATGTATTTTCAAGTGTAATTATTACAAGCCTAAATTTTAATTCTCTTGCTGCAGAATTTAACAGGGTTTTTTTCATCTAGGGTTTGACAGATTATTTTATTTTTTATTTCATCCTGAAGAAAACAAAATTATTTGTTTTATTATTTATTATTTTATTATTTATGATCTGCTTATTTTGTTATTTTATTATTTATTATTATCTCTCCCATACTGTGTCATGGGAGGGATTTGAAACTCCACATTTTTCGGCAATACGGCTGACTTTAGTGCCATGCCATAACTGAGTTAATCAAGCTGGTTTACAGTCGGACCTATTAGCCTGGATGCAGAAATGAAGTACCATAGCTCTACTGTTTTCAAATGTTATTTGATAGCTCTGTGATAGCTATAGCTTTGCACTGAACCATATCAGCAAGCCTAGAGCTCGCTTAGAGGCCTTCAGGCTGAAAACACATTTTATTCTGTTTTGCCCTAGTCAGAACACAATAGGTTTTGTGAGCATGAGGGAGTTAATTTTGCGAAGGTCTTTAATTTTCTTGGAGAAATTATGGCTAAAGAAGAATCTGTAACATATATTGTTATCACTAGCTAAATTGATGCTTTTATTTTCTGTATTCTCCTTACATAATTTGAAAAACACACTGCAAGCTCTTTGCTTACAACATAAACTGATCTGCCGAACAGGATCATTTTAAGCAGAAGGTGATTTTATTTGAATTGGAAAAAAACCAATATTCACAGAAATACTACACCGTGAGTTATGAACGGCTTTGCTCTTTCATCCAGGGTTCATTCCTCTTCTAGTTCAGTTTAATCATAGAAACTTGTAGGCTGGAAAAGACCTTTAAGATCACCAACTCCAATTGTAAATGTAACCTAAGTTGTTATATGCTAACAGTCCCTTCTTATATAGGAACCGTACCATAGGCATTGTACAACCATGAAGGTAAGCATGCCTAAAATGGGTCCAGAAGGTGCATGGGTGCCTTTTACTGTCAAATCACTTCCTTTACTGCTGGAACCTGACAGAAATACACATGTATGTTGCTATAGGTTAATAATAAATTCTTATGAAATTCAAATAGATAAGATAATAGTATAAGCAGTGATGCTCTGTTAAAAACCTTGAAGGCAAGAAAATGATTTTTCTAGGGAATTTGCTATTCCTTATTCCAAAACCATATTAGGCTTGTGGAGGGTGTCCTACACATTATTCTTTATTTTATATTGAGGAGAGAAAACTTTTCCAGTGAGTGATTTCCATTATACAGGTAAAACTTCAGTGTCATGAGCTGGCAATAATTCTGATGTCTGAGTTATGAACACGTACTATGGAGTATGGCATTTGAATAAGTTAATTTTTCGCTATAAATATCACCATTGTACATAGCTGGTGAAACTTAGAGAAAACGAAAAAGCAATTGAAAAAAAGGCAGAAAAATATTCCAGAAATGCAATTGGTTTGTCCAGCTTATATTACCTAAAGATTAAGTAGGTTTGAGGTTCCTTAGCATTAAGTGGCTGTTATTCAGTACTTCCGCAGTATCAAGTTTGACATCTAGTATTCTGTGACAATGCAGAACAAGAAATGTAAGCTGAGTGCTGCTGGAAATGAGAAAAAACTCAGCTTTTAACCCTGGGGTATTATATAAGAACTGCATCACTCTGCCTGTCCAAGTTCTGCTGGCATCAGCCAAAATGCTGCAGCAGGAGTCATCCACCACCTTGTCATCCCTTGTGAATCCATAGCTAACAGCAACCACCTCCAGAGTAAAGCAGGTCCACTCTGCAAAAAAGAAAGAATCAAAGAAGCTAAGAGTGGAAGTAGGGCAAATGCATTGGATAGTTCATATTTAACAAACTAGATGTAGTGACTTTTTTCTTGAAATTTAACTGGTCTTAGAGACAGCACTTCTAAATTTTTCTCATATTTTGACCTTCCTAAAAATGTCAGTAACATTTGCAGATGGCATTTTATTAACAATATTGTTAGCCTAGATTTTTCTCATTAGAATAATTGCATATGGTAAGTATGGAGAAGTCTAGCTTTGTATTTTCTAGTGCCTATTATAGAATCATAGAATAGTTTGACTGGGAAGGGACCTTTTAAAGGTCATCTAGTCTAACCTCCCTGCTGTGGGCAGGAACACCTTTCACTAGACCAGGTTGCTCAGAGCTCCATCCAACCTGGCCTTAAACATTTGCAGGAATGAGGCACCCACAACTTATCTGGGCAATCTGTTTCTCTGTTTGACCACTCTCACTGTAAAAAGCTTCTTCTTTATATCTAATCTAAACCTCCCCTTCTTCAGTTTAGAGCCAGTACCCCTTGTCCTATCACCAAATGCCCTTGTAAAAAGTCCCTCTCCAGCTCTCTTGTAGGCCCTTTTAGGTACTGGAAAGCTTTAATAAGCTCTCTCCAGAGCCTTCTCTTCTTCAGGCTGAACAATCCCAATTCTCTCTCTTTTCTCATAGGAGAAGTGCTCCATCCCTCTAATCATCTTGGTGGCCCTCCTGTGAACTTCCTCCAGCAGGTTCATATCCTTATGTTGGGATCCCCAGACCTGGATGCAGTACTCCAGGTGGGGTCTCAGCAGAGCAGAGCAGAGGGACAGAATCCTCTCCCTTGACCTGCTGGCCACGCTGCTTTGGATGCAGTCCAGGACACAATTGGCTTTCTGGGCTACAAGGTCACATTGCCAGCTCGTGTCCAGCCTCTCATCCACCAGCACCTCCAAGTCCTTCTTGGCAGGGCTGCTCTTGATCTATTCATGCCCCAGCCTGTATTGATACCAGAGGTTTGCCCAACACAGGTGCAGCACCTCTCACTTGGTCTTGTTGAACCTCATGAAATTCCCATGCACTCATTTCTCCAGCTTTTCCAGGTCCCTCTGGGTGGTATCACATCCTTCAGGTGTGTCAATCACACCACTCAGCTTTGCAGGTGCACCTGTAAACTTGCTGAAGGTGCACTCCATCCCATTGTCTGTGTCATTAATGAAGACATTAAATAGGACTGGTCCCAGAAGAGATTCCTAAGGACACCACTTGTCCATAGGGACTCTTAGCCATTGACCACTACACTCTGGATGCAACTGCCCAAGCAATTCGTCATCCACTAAACCATCCATCTGTCAAAACCATCTCTCTCTAATTTAGACAGAAGGATATTGTGGGGTACCACATTGAAGGCCTTACAGAAGTTCAGATAGATGACCTCCTTAGCCCTTCACTTGTCCACTGATGGAGTCACCCCATCATAGAAGGCCACTCGGTAGATCAGGTAGGACTTGCCCCCCGGTGAAGCCATGCTGGCTATCTTGAATCACATTTCTGTTCTCCATGTGCCTTAGCAGAGCTTCTAGAAGTATCTGTTCCATGACCACCTCAGGCCCAGAGGACTAACAGGTTGATAGTTCCTATAGCTCCTTTCTACCTTTTCTAAAGATGGGTACAATGTTTCCCTTTCTCCAGTCACATGGGGCTTCACTTGACTGCCATGACTTTTCAAGTATCATGGAGAGTGGCTTGGCAACCACATAAGCCAGTTCCCTCAGGACTCTGGGATGCATCTCATTAGGTGCTGAAGACTTAAGTATATCCCTGTTCCTCAGGTGGTCACGAACCTGATCATCTCTTACAGTGGAAGGGAACTTGCTCCCACAGTCTCTGTCTTGCAGTCCATCCACTTGACTACATAGGTCTTCTCTATGTTTAATACAGCTGTTACAGTCTATAGAAATATTAATATTATTTGCTGTTTAATGTGTCACTATATTTTTAATAAAGTATCTGTGTGAGTACATGAGTATGAGAAATTATCAGAGCAATAATTTGTCCATTTTGTCCAACGTTCCATTGTCTGGAATTTTTATTATTTAGGCTTTTTTCTGTCCTGCATTTCCCAACTTAAAAGAAGTAAAATAAGTGGGCATGCAAAAATGCAAAGACTTCCATTCTACTGTAAATAAAAGAACATGTTTGAATCTTGGAACAAATACAGTACTGAGAGAAGTGTATTTACATATTAAAGCAAGGGGTTATTAAAATTGTATGGAGAAAGACAGAAAGACCATTTTTTTAAATTGTGTTCTAACATATAGGAAAACGGGTAACAATGAAACAGAAAAAATGTCATGATGAAAAGAAGATATCTTTGATGTTAAAAGAAAAACACAAACTGTTTTATTTGATTATGATAAAGAACTCACAAGGTTTGTTTGCAGATCTGAGAAGAAAAAATTTTTAGCTAGTGCTGATCAGTACTTTAATGCTAATATATTGTGTTAATGTCAAATACATACTGACTAAGATAAGATAGATAATATCTTGTGGGTATAATTATATCGCTGATATTTAATTATTTTTTTAAATCTAAGATTTACAAGTTCTACTGAAGAAATGGCTCTCCAGAGCCACCAACTATGGCTGAAAAACATGTTTCAGGCTTGCTTTTTGCCATATATAATTTAAACCAGTCAGTAGAAGATGTTCAACCAGAAATCCAGGAGTACCAAGTTTTTTCATTGTTCAAACAGAAATTATGAAACTATAAATCCAAAACTAGGCTTAATCATGTACCGCATTCAAATGTCATGAGACCAAAAGGTGTCATGACCAAAAGTCATCCATCTCCACAACTACTTCAACTCAGCTGAGAAGAAAGAAGTATTTTCAGACTGAGATGGAACTTATGTTATTAGACTGAGGGGAATGTGTTAGACTAAAAGCTTGAGTCACATATGACAATACAGGCTCTTATTTGTTGTAACACAGTTCTGCCAAAGAGCTGTACTGATCATTGATTTTTGATGTTTCAATTAGAATAAATATTCCAATTATATTGGGATGTGTGTAATTTATGCTGTTCCAAACTCCCTCCTTGGCCTCTGATTCCTAAAATGTATCAACCTACTCCATAATGATTTTTTGCAAGGAGAAAAGCACAGATTGAACCATTGCCCAAACAAAAGGTGAAATAGTAAATCTCTTCTAATCTTTCCAGTATTGTTCCTGAGGAACTGCCACATAAAATTTACCACAAACTAGGTGTCTGCCAAGGAAACTTCTGTGATAATCCAAATTTTGACATGAAATAAAGGCAGCCCAGGGGATATAGCATCAATTTTATTTAAATATTTGAGAGTGATTAATACACAGAAAGGTAGTTTATTAATGCTTTACCCATTTGTAAATTAAACAAAGGCTCATTAGCTCACATGAGACAGTTAGGTTTTATTTTTAGCTACAGTAGGGCTGGTGCAATGCCTCTTCTTTTAGCATTTTCATTTTGCATTGCCTTCAGTCCTGACATGAAAGTTAACATTAATCTGCCAACTCATTCTGATTGGATTGCTTTGGAAGTCACTCCAAAGTCACAATGGCTAAATGGGATGAAGCTGTAAGACAGAAATGCATTGCAGTTAATACCTCTGCAGTACTGAAGCTAAGCCAGGGCCAGCCCTAATTCCTGAAAGAAAACAAATCCACAATAATCCATCCCTTAATTCTGAACAGAGTGGCATAATGCCAAAAAATATAAATCATGTATTCCTTACTAAAACACTGCATCTTATTCCACCACGATTTCTCTTGGCCTTTTATTCATGCAGTTTGAGGTCAGCGAGCAGCATACATGTGAAGGTGTTATCTGTCCTGACACTTACAGCATTCCAGTGTTCTCCTGAAACAAGAGGACTTGGGTAGAGAATGGTTGCTGAAACAAATATTTTCTGGTTTTGCTGTAACAATTAGAAGGCAAAAATTAGGATAACTCATAATTCTCTCCCCTCAGAATTCCTCTGAGAATATTTTCAGTCATTTAATCCATCTAATGTCCAGCTGGCTAAAACTGCAACTGATATTCATTTTGCATGGTCTAGGTCAGATTTTGGTTCTGCTAAATGCAAGGATGATCCCATTCATATATAATTAGTCACAGTTTGGAGATTTTGATTAGAACCAGCCTGATTTTAGCCCAAACCTAGACTGTGTTACTCAGAACTTATCCTCCCTAAAGTGCTTTTGTGATGATAACTTAGTGTGACAAAAAGAACCAGTTTAGACATTTCTATCCTCATCCAAAAATGTGTCCTCATGTAGAAATAAGCCTTAAAAAATATCTTAATAACTAACAGGAAATGTCCCACAGAAACAGATAATCACATCGGGATGAGTTAGGTGGCTAGAAAGTATTTCTAGATGTTAGGACTAATTTAGAACCCCTTAGGATGCCTTTGTGATAGTCTTTTTGTAACGTAAGCCTCGTAAGTTATTAAAATATATTTTTTCAACCTTATGTTAAATCAAATTATGAAAAGAATCTTGTTCATTACCTGCCCGGTGCTGAAAAACAAGAATAAAGTTATGGAATGCCTCACTTGTTTTAGGGTGGCAGGCCTTGCTATGAATGAAAACCTTGTAACAACTCTAAGGCCTTGAAGTTACACATCTCCTCAAAGAGTCAGGTATTTCAAGAAATTCACTTTAAGGTTCTCAATAGAGTACTGGGAAAAAAAAAAAAAGTGTTTTCAAGCATTAGACATACATATTTATAACAAAAATATATTTCCATGTTATTCTTTATGAATCCATATTGAATCCCTTTCTCTGACACTTAATCAACATTGTATTATTTCTGCTGTCTTTGGTAAGATTGCCATATTTTCATCTTTGCAGGAAAAAAATATCTGTGTCGCTTACAGAACTTACTTTATATGTGAAGAGTACTTAATTGCAAACATTTCAGAAGGCGGCAAAATATCTCCTTACTCCCACTCTCTGGCACGACTTCCAAAGAGGGTGCAGAAGGCTGAATAGACAAAGCTGAGCTTTCCACTCCGTGAGAGACTAAAATGGTTAATGGCTTAAACATTGTTAAGATCACCCAAAGACTTCTGTCCACTGTAGCAAACTGTGCAAAGAAGCAACTTCTAACTGAAGCCCACTCCTCCCCAGATATGCCTACTAATTTGGACTGTGAAGAGGAGCTTGAGATAAGATAAAGGTGGTACTATTGTCCAATTATTCCAGGAGAAGAATGTATCCACAAATGCGAGAGACTGGAATGCTGATGGCTCAAACAATCAAGGTGCAAGCTGATGATGTGCCAAGTAACCACCCAGATGCTGAAGGCGGGCACACCTGACACCTGGAGCTACAAGCTAGGTGTTGAACAAGATTAGGAAAGAGGCAGATGCTGTGAGGTGGGGTAGTGGGTTTTTTTGTCCTTACACAAATGATTCAGCTGTGATAACTCTTCTCCAGGGCAGTACCAAATATTCATAGAGGGCTCAAAGTATTCATCTCTGCTGATGGGCTATAGTGGCCCATAATGGACTCAAGAGCTGAGCTAACAGGCATCTGTAAAGTCTTAGAAAGTGTCTAAGACTCCTGAAATGTCCCATGATCCAGTATTAGATCATCCAGTGTAAAACTTTCTGCCCCAGGGTGGGTACCAGGGCATTCCCACCTACCCTAAGTAAAATAAAACCCCTATGGACTCTGTTTCACGGGTCTTCCCTCACCACCCTGGGCTTCCCCCTACAGATCCAGACTTCAACAAAACTGGAACCCTCACTGCCAAGATCATAAGAAGAGGATCAGTGGGATGCTGTCCAAATCCAGAGTGGTGATACTTGTCTACTTTGTCTGTCTGTCACTCTTTCTCCACTCATTCCCCCTTTTCCTATTTCTCACTATCTCTTTTTACCTCAGATTTACTGTTAAACAAAAATTCGTACTATTGGCTTCAGCATATGGTCTCGTTTGCACCTTAGTTTGGGCAGAGGTATCTCTCTAATAATTTTAATAGCTGGATCAGTACATGGTTGAACAACTGAAGAGTGGTGCAAAACAGTAAGTAGCCATGAGCCAGTCCCTTATAACTTGGCAGATATGCCTTCAATGCTATGTGATGAAATGGCCAAAACTGATGAGAAAAGAAATACAATTTCATGTACCACCTGACATTTGAAACCACTGTGATCAACCCATCTGTACCATGCTGATGCAGCTGTTTGCTTCTGTTCAGATGGCTATAACTGCAGCTGTGTGGTAGGTACTCATCTATACATGTATGTAAGATAATACTTATGCCTATTGTTACCATCTACTTTTAAAGGTTGAAAACCTTACTTACCTCCAGAAAACACTGCAAACAATTGACTCACAAGGGAACTATAAATAATGTTTACAGCACAGAGCTCATGCAACATACTGCTTTAGCATTACTGAATATTCAGAACCTGATGCCTCTGGTAGCTATATACGTCATGTTCATGACAGGTTTAGGCTTCGGTAGCCCAGAGCCTAAGATTCGGAGTGTGTTTTGGAGCTAGAGTATTTGTAGATTAGTGAATACCAGCCACAGGGCCAGGTATGATGTGGAAACTTGAAAATACAAAGTGTCTGTACTGACATTCTGAATATTACTACAAAAAAATATAAAATATAAATGCTGAGAGGAGATGAGGGAAATGAGTGACAAACATTGGCAAATGTAAAGCAATTTAGGCAGCTAGAGGCCCAGCCTCCATCATGTGCAAGACTTCTGCTGTAGGCAGGTTTTTGAAGGAAAGATTGCAGGCATAGAAAATGGAATGAAACTGGGTTTAGCAAGGATAGAATTTAGAAGATAAAGCTGATAAAAAGTTCATCAGCATCGAAGTAAATGTGGTAGAAGATGGGAGCAGCTCTGGAAGAGTAGCTGTATGTTTTCAACCATGCTGATTTGTCTCCCTTGCAGTTGGTGAACCAGCTGTTGGGCTGCTTCCTTGTACCCTTCCCTGCATGATCAGAGTGCTCGACTTGGTGATGGCTCTCTGAGAGAAGGATCTTCCACGTATTTACAGCCAGAATGATGCAGTAAGTCTCCAGCATCACCATCACAGCAGTACAGCATTGCAGTCAGTTCCTTATTTGGCAGGAACAGAATAAGAAGAAAATTAAATACATGGGTTAAGAAAGGGTTCCAGCTACCTCAGCCTGGTGTACAAGGGGTCAGCTCAGTATCTGTGTTCAATGCTCCATTATCCCCCATTGCAAGAAGGTTTATTGTCTTGGAGGCAGGAGGACATGAGGTCATGGAGGTGAGAATCTAGTAGTGATATGGCCACCTCTTTACTATGTAGCATCTTGCACAGTGTATTCCACTAGAACCTAGGGTGCTGTGGTACATACACATTTGGGTTGTCTCTACATGAAGTCAGCTTATGTTCACTCACATCTAGTAGTTCAAGATCTGTGTGATGAGAATGTGGTTACTTTTATAGATGTTGAAAAAAAGTCTCTGCATTTGGCAGACCAAAGCAGACTGCTCTCACCTGTCTTGGAGTCTGTGCACCTGCAACGTGAATTGTTCAAATAACTGAACTGTCTAGTTGACTAAGTTAATGCAAAGATCTGTGCACATCAAAGAGCTGACTGTGATGCTAAAATTTCAATACATAAATCAAGCTACAGATTTGACATTTGGGATTTGAGCATTTGTTCTGAGGGATTAAGCAAACAAAAGAAATAATCTGCTTCTGATTATTCATTTTTTTTATAATATTTGCCTAGGCAAAGCTATCTTGAAGATTGCACAAACATTGCTGTCAAAACCCAACTTTATAGTAAATTTACATCTTATGTGATAAATTATGTCTTTGATTTATGGGAATGAATAATTGCTTATAGACACACCGTAATATTCAATTACAATTGGTAAAAAAAAAATCACCTATTGTAGACCATAGCAAATTTTTAAAATGCTTTTACTTTCTTGTAGAAAGTGCTGGAAAAATTCTTCCACGGGTACTTGTGAGAAAATGCAGAAGTTGATTAAACAGAAATGCCATGAAATGCATAAAAGGCTGAATTGCATTATTTTGATCTAAATCCCAAACAACTGTAAGTGCATTGTTTTGCTACCTTGACATAGCACCAGTAATTGAAAATCATGGTCTGTATTCTAGACTGTTTTCCAGCTTTGTAGTAAGGATAGAAAGTTTGAATGAAGACAGAGATTGGACTTGAACCTTTGCCCTCTGCCTTACCACTCATTATTCTGTTTCAATCTGCTGTTAAAGGATTCCCCCATCAGCTTTCAAGTATCTAAGTATTACACATAAAACTGTGTACATTCAAATAAAATTAATCTCCAATATGCCACTTTATTTTTAGTGTACCAGTTGCTAGCAGAGAAAAATGATGTTTGAGCTATTCTTAAAGTCAGTGGAAAGCATCAAATATTCTCCCCTGAGATTTGTCAGTTGTGGGGTTAACATTTGCAGGAGATTTAAAATCTCTGCTGATTTTGTCTGGCAAAGAATTGCAACAGAAATACTGTAGTTTGTTCATGTTCTTTTGGATTTTCTAGGACATGGTTGAGGATGCCTAAACCTGTTGTTTCTTACAGGATATTGAATTTTGTTAAATTATGGCTTCACCGAGGGCTTTTTAGGTATTTTTAGCAGAAGTGAAAAAAAGAGGTTATTAAAAGGGCAACTAGCAGATGATTTGGCAGCATTACACGTAAAGCATAAACACTGTCTCCTTCCACTGTTTATTCTTGCTGTTCTTGTTCCTCTAACTGAAATATGTCTGATATTTACTCTGATCCATTTAAGGTCGTAGAAAGGAAAGGGGAAAGAAGACCTTTTTTTTTAAACCATCACATTTCCTTAAATAAGCACTTATTAAAAAATTGATGGCAAAGAACATGTATAATATCTTGAGCAGATATTATGGCAATTATATTTTTAAACAGCTGGGATTTTAATTACAAAAACAAAGGTATTTTATTTGTTGTGTTTATTCATCACTTTTTTTCTGCATATATCTGAAATAGTCTTTAACCTGACCCCACATTCATATGGTTTATCTAATATATGCTTATATTGCAATTATTGTAAATACATTTCCTCTATTAAATGAAAACAATAGAATAAAGAGATTTCTATCTAGAACATTGATAGGTGGTGCTAATTACAGGGAAGGTGGAAAAAACTGTTGATGTTCACCAAGTGCTATCATATCCTTTGGGGAATAACCTGAAGAAAACCACTTAATTTTCCTTTCATTCTTTTGTGACAAACAAACAGAGGAGAAAAAAACTACAGAGTATATATTGCAAGGTAATTATTTAGAGACCTAGAGTTTTTGAGGTATTCACGTAGACTGTCTGATTTTCATTAAAAAATCTAATTTGTACTGAGATTTTTTTTGCTAAACACCAGGAATATGTTCTACCAGCATCTGAATTACATACAGTAATTCAAATTCTTCCAAGTACTTTGGATGAAAGAACTGTATCAACCAGACTCTCCATTGTCCTGAGTATTTAGTGATATTATCTGTGTATAAGATACCACTAAATTACTACAGAGTCTTCCAGTGGTTTAGAAAACTGTGTCAGAACTTGGCAAGAGACAGGATCTCTGATAGTAATCTCCTTAGCACCTCACATGGCCATTGTTCAGGTACAGATAAATGACTGAAGAGCAATCAGTGCACACGCTAGTTCAAAATGGCACAGACCTAGAGAAGGGCTTAAAGAAGCTTGAAACTAACGGGGAAATTAATGAAAAGGATTCCAATAATACCTGGGTTTTTTTCTTTTGGTGAAATTTCAGTCTCTATTCTTTAAGAGGATGTAGGATTAGCTATGGTAAAAAATTATATAACCCCTGTCAAAGTTTTAGCTGTCAGTTTAATGATATCAATTAATTTAAATGCTAAGATCTGTAATGGGTGGGTTTTATTTTATCATGTAAACTGCAAAAAATTAAATTAGAAGGTTATTACATAAATCAAAAAGTTGAATTTTGGTACAAAATGGAATTAGATACAAACTACCATAAAATGCATCCAGCTAATTGTTTCCTAGCAAAGATTAATCCGCCTAAATTCCAGATGACCACATTTACAAAGATATTAAGTGGTGTTTTGAGAAAACAAAAATACCATAGTATCATAGAATCATTTAGGTTGAAAAAGATCTTTAAGATCATTGAGTCCAACCACAAACCTGTCACTGCCAAGTTCACCACTAAACCATGTCCCTAAGAGACTCATCTACACGTCTTTTAAACACCTTCATGGATGGTGACGTTACCAGTTCCCTGGACAGCCTGTTCCAATGCTTGACAACCCTTTTGGTGAAAATTTTTTCATAATATCCAATCTACACCTCCCCCGGCACAACTTGTGACCATTTCCTCTTCCCTTATCTGCTATTATCTTGTAGCAGAGACAGACTCCCACCTTGCCATAACCTCCTTTCAGGGAGTTGTAGAGAGTAACAAGGTCTCCCCGAGACTTCTTTTCTCTGGGTTAAACAGTCCCAGTTCCCTCAGCCACTCCTCACTACTTATCCTGTAGACCCTTCACTAGCTTTGTTGTTCTCCTGAGTTCCTCTGGCTGCACTGAAATTTTATTTCCTATCACTAATATTCTCTAAGTGTTTTGTTTGGATTTTTTTGAGTAATGGCCTAAAGAAAGGTTTTTAATATTAGTAACCATAATGAGAGAAAACTTGCATTTTCATATTTGAAAATAAAGTATACTTTCAGTACTACAGAATTGTATGCTACATTTTCAGGTCCTCACAATCCTAGAAAAATTTAAGGGTGATAGCAGAAGCAGTAACAAAAACAATAAGAAAGAGAAAAAGCTGAGAAAATTCACATTTATAAAGGCTTCTATTCCAAAAGGGCCTATTAAATATTTGTTAATAACTGGTTGCTTCACTTCATGTCCAGAATTTTCTCTGTACATTGTTATAAGAAAGTGGAGTAAAAGACTCTACATTCCTAAAGATCTCAGTGACAAAATCCTTTGGAAAAAAACCAAAAAAATAAAACATCCAAGCTTCTCTGTATATCTTTGTATTCGTGCTTAATTAGATGCTGCTATTTTTTTTGGTCTTTGGTTGGCCCAGCCACTTGTGAAAGTTTGTTCTTTTCCTGCCAAGTTATGAGAAAACAAGCACTGATTGACTAGAACTTTGTCCTAGAAAGGAGAATCTTGTATAAACTATACTTAATTGGTATCTTACTATTGGCTGATGGCCCTCCAAGGGCATTTGAAGATGAAAGTGAAGAGAGTGATGAGGTATGCCCCAAGACTCATTTAGGAAAGACCCCCTGAGGTACAGCGTGCAAGCGTGGGGAAATGCCAAAGTACCCAGGCATGTGCAGAAGGGGCACCACTTACCTAATGGGGGGGAGGGACTGAAAGCCTCTATCTGGGCAGTGCTGGCCACACCTGCCCAGGTAGACGTCACCAGCAATTTGGATAATAAGCAGGTAGCTCATGCTGGGTGAAACACAAGCTTCACATCAAAGGACAACGTTGCCTTTTGCGGGGACGCCCACTTTCTTGTGAGCCTGCTGACACTCTGAGAATGCAGCTTCTGCTATGGGTAATTCTAGGCATTCTGGGTCCATAAAATAACTTCATAAGCAACACCTGGGTGACTGGGGGAGTTGTACTGAGGGCTTATTTTTTCTCCTCCTTCCACTCTCTTGGATTTTTCGTTTTGTTGGCCACCTCTTGGTAATAAATATTGTTTGTGTTGAGCTTTCATTGGTGTATGGTTTCAGGTTCAGCATCCTTCCCTGCTACAACCTTAATGATATACAAAAAAAGAACATGCCACAACTCAAGAAAAGGAGCCTAAGGTGCTGCATCTGGGTCAGGGCAATCCCAAGGACAAATCCAGGCTGAGCAGAAAATTGAGACTTATTTTGAGTGAAGAGGTTTGAAAATCTATTTTCTTTCCTTCTGTGTCAATATGATACTGTAGGAAAACACTGGACAGATGAAGTAAATGAATGGATAAAAAAAATCAGCTCAGGACTGCTCAGTCATAACTGTATGCCTTATCACCCAAAAAAACCACGAAAAATCAATTATTCTGAATTCTGTGAAAATCTAATTTTTTTCAGGAATACTTTTACATTGTGATGTGCATGCCATGCAATATTTGCACAGAGTATTTTGGAAATGTGGCAACTTCAGCACAAACAAACATGGAATCACTTCTCATTCATTTGTTCCAAGCCAGTCTAACAGATAACACATGTCAAACAATCCTTCTGTGTACTCCGGAAGAAAAAAAAGGTCTGTGTAGTCTGTGTAGTCCTAAATATTACAATTCAGATTTTTATTAGGCAGGAAAGTGTTTTTGTAGAAAAAATAAAAACACCATCTAAAGGCCAAATAATTTTGTGTACTCTAATATCAATTTTTCTGTGAAAATTCAGTATGCCAGATAGGGAAGAAAAACTTACAGGAAAGGAACAAGCTGTTTCATACAGAGCCTTCACTTTCAACTCACAGAGGAAAATTTTATTTCAGAAAAGATGATTTGACATCTTATAGAATTAAGAATGGATTCAAGAATGAGATCATGCTAGAACACTCTCACTTTTCCTACAGAGCTAGACTAGGAAACATGAAAGGTCAAAATAACATGCTAAAATAACACCCAGTTATTCAACAGCTGTGGGAAAAATCTCCATTGCTCCACAGTGTTTAACCTCTTTGTAAGACCATATGTTTTTAAATAGCACAGAAAATCTCAGTTTTTCAAGGCGAAACAAAAATCCAGAATAGCAAGTCGGCAACTCACAAGTGTTTCTGGTCAGTAGGATGTTGATGTATTTTCCAAAGTGGACCTAGCAAAGAACTTTCTGATTATTAATAAGCATCAATTCTAGAAGTAAATGCATGAAAATATTGCACAACTAATGATATATCTTCTTAACCAGATTATTTGAAAAAATGAACACAAGTTCAGTTCTACAAAAACAACTTTGGAAAGCTGAAAAGAATACAAGAAAACTAAATACAGAAAAGCAAGCCACTTGTGTCACTATTTTTAATGCTGGTCTCCTTCTGCAGCATAGAAGGATGGTGTTCTTTTCCACATGATCAAAAAGCATATGATTACTAATGAGATGGAGATTACATGCCTTCATTTTTAAATCAAAAGGTGCAATTATGTCCCTGAGGAATGCCACTGGAAAGTGCAAAGTAGAAGACCCCCCCGTGCGCAGGGACTGTTTTACTTTTACTATTCTTTTGAACGTTAGCATTTCTTTATTACTAAGTACACAGTTCAAGTTCTAGGATTGGATTAGTCTAGGACGGGATATAGCTTTATCTCTTCTTTTCACTCCAAAAAGTGTTTGCTTTGCTTCCTTCAGCATAGAGGACTGAAAATATAACCTTGCTCATCAGCTGTGTGGATAGTTACTGGATTTGCTGTCCACTGACTTGACTCAACTGTTCATTTTCTTGTAACAAACATTGTGCATCTTCTGACTTGATGAGATTGGAGGAAAGAAACATTGGGAATCTGCTGCTTGAAGGCCCTTGGTGTCAAAGCTCATGAGGAAGATGCTAAAAAATAACATGTCTTACAGAGAAAAATAGAGCAAGGTCTGTCTCAGAACTGTGGAGGAGGAGCAGCCCCTAATATGCATGGGAGGCCTCAGGAAATCATCACTGGATAATTAAGGAATTTACTGACCTTCAGATTGAAGAGAATCCCAAGGAAGGGCAAAATGAAGAAGGTGGGTCAGCAGCATTTAACTCTTTATTAAGATATAACAGCTGTTGCTATCAGAGCAGAAACATTTTTTCTTCCTCGGATTCCCACTCTGAGCCTGAAGATAATCCTATGGTCTGGCCAAGTTAAATAGTGCATGGATCAGGCAGGTTTCTTTTTCACTGTGCTTCGGGTAGAGGGCAGTTAAATGAATTACATTGCTTGAAATGTCCATAAAAATAATTTATGTCTCTTAATTTACTATAATGATCTACTGGTTTGACTAATTATTTTTGTGAGGAAAACCTTCTCTTGCCTTACACCATAAAATCACCATAAAAATGTCCTCAGCTTGAAGCACTACACAATATATATTGCAAAAATATTCTCCACCAGTATAAAAAAAGGCTTTAAACATGTCACTCCTTATTAATATCACAGCATTAGAAACCAGAGACAAAAGGGAGGAGGACAAAATTGTTGTTGCTTTATTTAGAAACAAAGTACATGAGGAAAAAAATGTCTCACTAGTTACAAGGCACAAGGTGATGTCACATTCCACAAAGATTTTGGTGCAAGGAATATAGCAGTCTGTATCTGTTAATTTTTATAACACTTAACACTAACTGGAGCAGAAGGAAAATACAGTATGTTCCTTTACTGCCATTGTATATAGCTAAATATAGGAATCCTATGGAGCCTGTAGGTAAATTCTTGTTATCTAAGGAATTGTTTATTACTCAGTCAAGTCTGCACAGAAGGACAAGGCAATCACACACTTTTGAGATGCCTGATAGTGGCCGTTTAGAAAAGTCTGACCTGAGCTCATTCTTAAGATAAATTGCTTTCCTCAGTGTCCTCACAGGCAAACCACTGTCTGCAATCCAGCTATATGGCAAATGGCTCTATAACAGAATGATACCTGTATGCCTACCATGCCTCCCACATCCTCCCTTCCTTTAAAAGGAAACTTGAATGGTCAGGGAAGACAAGAGGTGCAGTATAATCCAATGTTTTCCACAGTCCATATGGTTCGCAACAGAAGCACTAGAAGTAGCCAGTCATCCTGCTATGTAAGTGCAGCCAAAAAATGGTAATGGAATCTCAGTGCACTGAATTATTGTGTACATAATGGTGTGCAATTTTATGTCACGTGAGTAATCAGAGGAAGGGATATCTTATTGATTTGGATCCAAAACACCTTCTGGCAATATCATGATGTTGACAAGATCACAAAATCACAGAATATGCCAAGTTGAAAGGGACCTACAAGCATCATTGAGTCCAACTCCTGGCCCTGCACGGGACCATTCCCAAGAATCACACCATGTGCATGAAAGCATCATCCAAATACTACTCTTGAACTGTGCCAGGCTTGGTGCTGTGATCGCTTCCCTGGGGAGCCTGTTCCAGTGCCCAACCACCAGAGGGTGAAGAATCTCTTTCTAATATCCAACCTAAACCTCCCCTGATACAACTTCAGGCCATTTCCTCAGGTCCTGTCACTGGTCATCACAGAGAAGAAATCACTGCCTGCCCCTCCTCGTCCTCTTGTGAGGAAGTTATAAACTGACTTCCCAAATCCCCAAATCTTCGTTCGCGAAGCCTAGCCATGATGATGATAAACCAATTGGTATGAGGTCTCCTCTCAGTCTCCTCCAGGCTGAACAAATCAAGTGCCCTTGGCCATTCCTCATACTGCTTCCCCTCAAGGCCCTTCACCATCTTCTTTGCCCACCTCTGGACACTCTCCAACAGCTTAATATCTTTCTTATTTTGTGGTGCCCAAAACTGTACACATTATTCAAGGTGAGGCCAAACCTTGACAATAGTCACTTCTGTACACAAATTGTATAATACACCCATCATATGCACTTTTTTTTAGTCAAAAGACTACTAGTTTTTATGTAATTTTTTTGCCATACTTGTTTTCACATTGCCAGATTTATACAAACATTATCTTTAATAGAAATTTTGAAAATTCGAAATAAGTTGACACTCACATATGAAGCAGACATGAGAACAGAATTGACCCCTTCAGACACTGATATCTAAATTACCAGTGCTTTAAAAAAAAAAATTACTCTGACAGCTCATAAGAGTATGATAGCAACTGCTGATACTAGGAAGCACGATGGTATCCAATGTATGCACATACACAAAATATGCAAGGCAGAAAGTTCTGCCTAGTTGAAATCTATTTCAGCTGTTTTGAAACACAGGTATGAAGTGGTAAATAGACTGTAGAGTATAATCTACTTCACTATTTGATTTCATGGCTGATAAATGCACCTTAATGATCACAAAAGTTGAGGGATGCTTGAAATATAACACACAATTTTCACCGCGCTTTCCCTGATTTGTCAAGATTGTGCAACTAGCCAAGGTTCATTCATACATTGAAAGCACACAGCATAATTTCTGCCTCTGGCATATTCAAGACCATCAGAACACCATGTGGGTGCAATTATTGACTACTGGACAACATCACTTGTAGGTTATGAAAAATGTTTCATGAAATTTTCTGTTCTGTAGTTTGTAGAAGGGTATCATATCAAGCCTGATGAACTTCAAGGTTAAGTCCTGTAAAAAGGTGTATAGTACAAACATTTTGGAAAGCAGACATTTCAAAAATTGTATCATCCTGGAAGGAAGGTGTTTCAAGGAGGAAGGATCTCCAGCTTTTGAGGTACATTTCTTATATGGAGGCTAATAGTTGTTTAAAGACTGGCATGGTGAGATGGACTGTTTCTGAGTGTAGCTAGACAATGAATCACAGTGGTGCCACAGGGTGCTTAAGACACTATAAACTGAATCACAAAGCAAAATACTGTGGAAAATTGAAGTTCAGTCTGTGGTCAGTGAATCCAAAGGAGGAAGCAATTATTTCTCAGTTGTCATGTTAGTGTGGAGGATTTGGGGCATTGATATATTCAGCAGATACTCAAAAACAAACTGCATCTTACCCTGGGCCTAACTGCATAAACACCTATAGGAAGGTTTGATATTACATGGATGCTATCGACATTTTGAAGATTTTGACAAATACATGTTTTCTTCCCAATTTTATATCAGAAACTGGGAATAAATATTGACTGACAAACTATCTGACAGTAATTTATAGACTGCCCATCCAAGGATTTAAACATCCCAAGTAGAAAAGTTTTCCAGCCATCAGAAAAACTGTAAAAGTTAAGAATTTCTCATTCTCTGATGATTCGAAGGACTGAAAGGTCCAGGCCCAGTTTTCTCCACCTGCATACACTCTTGTGTGAGTGATGATGGGCTCAGCCATCCATGCAATGCAGAGGGAGAGAGTGCTCGCATTACTCTGCCACAAATGTGTTGTATCCTCATGCCTTGTGGAAGGGGAAAATGTGGTAACTGAAGCTCCTCATAGCTAAAAGCTGACTGCTATGCAAACTATTGGTTATGCACTTCAGCTGCTTCAGATGTGCTGAAGTACTAATGGGGATAGTGATTGCTACTAAAGGCATTTTTGAGATGTTTTTGATACTGGGGAAAAAAAGATGTCCAACTCTTCCCATCATTTGAAGTGCTGTGTTGGTTCAATCTTTCTTTTTGACTGGGGAGGCCCAAATGCACTTTTAGTAAGTGTTACACATTGAGTAGAGGTATTGCTGCTTTGGGAATTATTAATGTCTGTTAATTTACTAATCTGGTGATAGAGAAGAATGATGATATGGTAAAAGCCCAGCTACGAAGCTGAGAAGAATTTATTCTATTTTTATCTCTTCATGTTGGTTTCAATTTAGCTCTTCCATTTGTACAAAGAAAGTGGTATTTTTAGTTTAGATATGCCCAAAGACTTAGAGCACTGATTTTTTAAAAAGAGGGTGTTTGATATTTGTATAAACAGTGCTTGAAAATATTTTAATATGTTATTTTCATTTTAAATTAATACTATTTAGCCAATCCCCGTTTACTCACGGATTTTGCAAACATTTTTTCTCTATTTTTAAGGGATTCATGAAAAAAACAATTTAAAATTGATCTCCGCCTTAACTTCTCCTGGTAGAGAAAAGTCATGCAAAAAACATGAAACATGGGATAGCTATAAGGTGGGGTTCATAAAAGTACCCTGCTCTGTGTTTTTTGCATATAAAACTTACACAAAGGCTGAGAACACTGGGTTATATAAAAACATTGGGACATATAAACATCATATGTCTAGGCTAAAGTAGTTGTCTGCAGTTGATGGAGAGACAAAGGAGCCTTTGGTGAGCCATTCATTCCACTTCAAAAAGCTGGTTGCTTGAGACTTGCAGAATTAATTGTCCATCCATTTCTCTTCATCAGAGATGAACAACTAGTTTAGAAATTATACTTAATTTTCAGTGGATAAAATTTGCTACTATAGAAAAAGATCAGAATTAGTGTTCAGTTTTTCTGCAATCTTATAAAAACTTTCAAGATCGAAGTGATCAGAGTTTGAGAGGTTTCTACTCTCTTTGGTGTCTTTTATTATTTTTCTGCTTGTCATACTATTTTTCTCAGCTTGTTCTAGATTTTTTCAGATTGGCTGTAAGTTCTTGGCTGCATGCTAATACAGATAAAAATTAGGTCCCATATGGTTCTGTACACCGCCCAATACTAAAATCAGAAGGGTTACTTCTAACATAAGAATTCAAATCTAGCCTATACTCAGAAATCTGAAAGCGCTCAGATTCCACTCAGATTCAAAGTTCTTTTTTGTCTAAATGTAACATATGTGACAAGAGGAAGACAATGCAGAGAGAGGAAAGAGTGAGTAGGCAGAATTCCACTCTCTAAGGCCAGGAATAGATTTGCTGTTGTCAGCAGATCTGCCACTAAACACAGTGCAGAATGCTGTAAATATCACAGCATGGCACTATCTACATCTTACAAGAGATCACACCAGGGCATTACTGATGTGGTCTCCTGTACAGCTCCAGTGATAAAAGGTGGGAGACCTGCCATTATGCCTGTACCTTTTATGTGTGAAAATAATGCAAGATATTTCTATAACTGTCTGGTTTCCCTCTTTTCCTTCAGGCATCTTTCCTCAGGCAGCCTTCCAAATGCAAGGCCATCATACGAGAAAAATAAGCAAATAAAATAACTGGATTAGCACTGCACAAACAAAACCTAGGAATTTTAAACGAACAGGTTAGAAATATTGGGTTTGCATGTCTTGCAGTTTGAAGGGTCAGAGAGCAGCTAAAACCTGACAGGTAATTTTCAGTGCTAACTGACAATGTTCTAAACTTGCCTTTTTATGCTTTATTTTTGAAAGGCATATAAAATAGTCAGTAATTAATAAAAGTTTGAGAAACTTAAAATTCTTCGCTTATTTTCTGTTTTTTTCTTTGGTGATCAAGCTATTCTAATCCTTATATTTTGCAGACATATGGAGGGGAAAAGATTTACAAAGTTCTTCAAAACAAAATAGGTATGACTGAAATGATAGACATCATTGACCATGGTGGAAGCCCATTGTCATTGGCCAGATTATCCAAGTAAGAATATTAGAGGCCAAAACCAGCATTTCTTCAAGATTTACTGTGTAATATGCATTGCTGTTCCTCTCCTCTCTTCACTTCTGCCAATGACTCTTCTAGAGCACTGCAACTGCTGGAACTGCAGAGAAAAATGTTTCCAACCCGTGTCATGCACGAGCAAGAGGACTGAGAGGCATCATAATGCTGCACTGTTCTGGGAACACAAGTATTACCAGCACTAGGATTAGGATAGATGGGAATTATGAAGACCAGCTGATTCAACGTAGGATTTTCACTCTCATCACATCTCTGAACAGACACATGCTCTTTTTGCATGGCTCACAAGGTTCATGTGAGGGACAGTACTGCAGTCCCATTTGTCATTGGACTGTACTGCTGTGACTAAAGATAGGATTTTCACTAATATAAGATTATTTTCTTCCCTGTAGCAACAGAAAGAACTGGTTAGGTAAAAGAAAATGGGAATATAGAAGGAACTTCCAACGTGAAAAGAGGTGAGAAGTGGACAGAAATAAGTGAGTAGAATAAGTTAGAATGGGAAGTGGAATGGTAATAGTATTAGAAAAGAGGATGATTTGGGTATACATGACTAGAAATGGAGATAATTATACATGTCTTAGAAAGGCCAGAGTAAGGGGGATACCAGCATTTAGACTCCATCACAAAAGGTAAAGAGAAATCTGGAAACTCTTTTTGACCAGTATGCAGAGAAATCACAGAAAAAGAATGAGAAGTGTAATTGGGAAGGAAAATCCAGAAAAGCTAAATAAGTCTAGAAAGCCTTTACTATTGGTCAAGGTTTCTGAATTGTAGATGCTAATGCTATAGTGTGGATCCTACTTTGGTCTTACTTTGATTTTCATTATGTAGTATCTTTCTGGCATTCAGTACTTCATTCTGGCACTGGAAAACAACACACATTTTGCTGCTGATTCCAATCCCTCCATTTATTCTGACTTTTGTCAGTTTTCATATTTATGCACTGTCTTTGTGCACTGCTGTACAGTCTTACCAGAAACCTCATGGCAACATGCAAAAGATCTTTCCATAGAACTCTGCATCCTATTCTCCCTGAAAAATCAAGACTTGAATATTTCTACGTACACATATATAACAAGGCCTATCTGACTGATGTAAGAAAGAAAGGTAATGAGAAGTCAACATCTGAGTCCTGGTAGACTCTGGCAGTTCTACAAGAATGACTGATTTGTTTCTTTAAGGGCAGAAGGTCATGAACAAACAGAAGATGGATGAGAAGAAGGATAGAAGACAATTTAATACCACATATTAAATACTACATATTTAATTCCACATATCAGAGGAATTTTACACATTAATTCCCCAGGAGAGAGAGGAAGAAATGTAGGTAGATTCAAGAGTTTCTGCAGAAGCATTCATCAAGCTGGAAACACAAGAGGACAGAGCGGGTGACCTTCCAGAGTGCAGGGTGAGAGAACACACAGCTGAGGGAGATAACAAGAGGAACAATGTGTGTTGATAGATTAAAGAGTACAGAACTTATTAATTAAGTGGGATTTGTAATATTGCACAATGGCATTGCTGCAGGCAAAATAGAGAGCAATTTCTTGAAAGGTGTGATCAGCAAGTGGGGATTTTCTTGGATTTTTAACTTTAATTGTGCTATACTACTTTTGTGTCAGGGGAGACAGCACAGATCACAATTGACCATCCTCAGTAAAATAGCAGAAGATACAGTGCTCAAGTGTTGTGGGTTAACCCTGGCTGGCAGCTCAGCCTTGCACTTGCTTGCTCACCCCAGTGGAATGGGAGGGAGAATTGGAAGCGTAAAATTGAGAACACCTGGGGGTTGAGATAGGGACAGTTTAATAGGAAAAGGGAAAGCAAAATCTGTTTATGCAAGCAAAGTAAGGAATTAATTCACTGGCAGGCAGCTGTTTAGCCATTTTAGCCATGCTAGCCATGGCAGCTGTTTAGCATTTTAGCCATGTTAGCTATTTAACCATGTTTAGCCAAGAGAGAAGGGCTCTATCATGCATAACACATACTTGGGAAGACAAGCGCTGTAACACTGAAAACCCCTCCCACCCTTTCTCCTTCTTTCCCCAGCTTCTTATTACTGAATACAACATCATGTGGCATGGAATATTCCTTTTGTCAGTTGAGGCCAGCTGTCATGGCTGTGTCCCCTCTTCTTGTGTACCCCCAGCCTAATTGCTGTCAGGGCGAGGGTGAAAAATCACAGAATCAGAGAACGGGTCGAGTTGGAAGGGACCACAGTGGGTCATCTGGCCCAACCTCCCTGTTGAAGCAGGGTTATCCCAGGACTGTGTCCAGAACATTCTTGAATATGTCCAGGGAGGGAGACTCCATGACCTCTCTGGGAAATCTGTTATGATGCTTGGTCACTTCACAGTAAATAAGTTCTTTCTCATGTTGAAGTGGAACTTCCTGGGCATCAGTTTCTGCCCATTGCCTTTTGCCCTATTGCTTGGCACAACCAAAAAGTGTTTGATGCTGTGTAAGCACTGAATAGCAATAGCTATTCCAGAATAGCAATAGCAATTGCTATTCCTGAATAGCAATAGCAATACCAGATAACACTGGTGTGTTATCAATACTGTTTTGGTCACAAATGCAAAAGATAGCAACCTACCAGCTGACATGAAGAAAATTAAGTCTACTCCAACCAAAATCAGCACTCCAAGGAAATGAAGTACTTCTTGTAGTGATTTAGTGTCCATGAAATGTAATGTCTTCATGTCTTTGTTTATCATGAGACTCAGCTCGGTGAAAAAATGGGGTCTCACCATGTAATCTTTTTACCACAAAACATAGGAACTTATTTAAGAGTGAACTTAGCAAACAAAGGATGAGGAGAGGAAACTTAAACATCTGCATGCACAAAGACTGGCAACATTCTGCCCTTACTTTTTGAGCATGCTTTTTTTGGTGATCTCTAGGAAGCTCTCTGTCACACAAATGGAGCTTCCCTTTCAATATGGGTCTGGAACTGCCACTGTCAATACTGCCAGCTTGCAGGGCAGTGATTGTCACGCAATGGGGGAAATGGCTAAAGCAAAAACAACCCCTTAGCACTTCTCCCCTGCATTTGACTTCAGGGATGCCTTGGATGAGTGCTCAAAGATTATATAACCTGGCAGCAGCTCTTTAGGCTGGTTTGTGTGTCTACAATATCTGCTACAGCTTGCTCTGAATAAAATGGATGAACTTGTTATTTAAATACTACTGTCATGCATATAGATTCTCTCAGAAGCCAGGCATCATCAAAAGTTCACATTTTTTTCTAATTAAAACAGTTTGCAATAATTAAATGTATGTGTCTGTGTTTCTACTTCAAAATGGCTAAATAGTTGGCAAGTCTCCTAAAACAGGATTAGACTGCAGACCAGCTCAGACAATGCTTCCAGGCATCGAGGATGTATTGCAGAATCAGTTTAATAAAGTCTGATTAGATTACTTTCTCCGGTCAATTTGAAGCAGTGTGGCCATGGGATAAATCATCTTTTTATCTCACCACACTGCTCTTTTTCTTTGCTGAATCATAGTTTAAAAACATTAAACATATTTTTTAAATATCTATTTATTTACAGATGCAAAGAAGCATAACCTCATGAATTCCCTGTTGTCCCAATGCAGTTTGATATTATATCTCAGTTTTAAAGACTGATTCTATACTCAGGTTTCCCTTCTTTATATGAGTTATCTCTCTTTTTCCTCTACATAAATAGCCTTGTTAGTATAATAAGAAAACAGACCTGAATCTCTTATCTTGATTTGTCAAGATAACAACTTGTACGGAAAACAGCCATAAAGTTAGATGTTTCTGACAAATTACTAGTTTAAGAAGGGTATTGAACTCTAAACATTTATATAAACATGTATGTGGATCTGGTTACCTCTGAATATGATTTATTGCATGCTATGTGGAACAAATAAAGAGTTATCCAGAATGTCTGAGTCTAGAACTTTGTTTTAGTTTTCAATGCTTACAGTAACAGAGGTTGCATTTTGCTAGTTTCCTACCTAATGGCACCACTAGTAAAAGCTGTATTTAAGGATTTAAGTCAACACAAAATATGCCTTCCTCTGGCCTCTTTTTATGATGCTGCATTATGCCAAGAGACCTTAGCAGCCAGCTCAGCTCCTTGAAAATGCATTACTCCAATCTGGTTCACCTTTCACCAGTCTGTGCCCAGACACATTTTCAAGCTCTTATCTGGTCTGTAGTTTCTCATGTTGATATATAAATTCTGTTGTATTGTGTACATTTGCATTCCTTTTCCATTAGAATAAAGAAACATTTCACTTTCTTCCAAGATTACTATTTCTATATAGTATCCTATTAGGAAATAAATGGGTGCAGGTATTCCTCATGGATTCTGGAATAACATTCAGTTATTCTGAATACTTAAATACCTGGAGGTGATAGGAATATACAGTGTCCAACACAGAGGCCATCCTCTATGTCAAGGACCAATCATACGAAATGCTTCTCAAGTTGCTTGTTAATTCCTTGTTAAATTCTGAGCTTGGGTTTTCAATGGTTTGCAGGCTCATTCAAGTGAAATGGCCTAGGATGAGCTTCAAGAAAAAGAAAATTACATTATAACTGTCTACTGTCACAAGAATAAAGAGTCACGAAAAATAAAGGGGAAAATAGAATCCAGAGTTCCAATTTAAATGTATTGTTGAGGTTTTAAATTATTGCTGATAATTTAAAATAGATTATGCCTCTGTGGTCTGTCCCTTCACACATTCTTCCAGTTTATTTTCTTCTAACACAATTAACACATAATTTCCCTCAAATTGCATTTATGCACTGTTTTCAAATGGGTGAGGAACATATGGAAAGGAGGGGAAAGAAAGAGAAGCAAAACCTTTCCCTCGTATCTTCTGGGGAGGCTGCAAGGACTAGATAAGGAGCCCTGACACATCCTGTCAGGTTGCTGTTAAAAATTCAAAGAAAACAATCAGACTGCATTACTCATGTGGTGTCTTTTTTAATAAGCTTTTTGCAAATTTCTCACTTGGCACTAGCTGCCATTAATAGCTGGTGCACAGAAAATAAAGGATATATCTCAGTCTTCTATAGGGAGTTGCAACAACTCAGACATACGTATAGTTTGAAAGCCTGAAATATCTAGTTTGGTGAGCCATGTTTCCTTAGTTTCCTCTGAGAAATTCAGTCTCCTGTGAAACCTCCTAAGAATTGAACACTGATGCATTTTGAAGCCTAGATTGGTGGGGTTTGTCTGCTTACTAGTAAAATGTCACTAAATGCTGTTAAAACTTGGTTAAACCTTACAAACCAACTCACTCAGCAAAACATGTTGAAATAATCTGGATAGGAGCCAGAAGAGATGAGACAGGATTATTTAAATCTAATATGTGTTAGTATACAGCTTAAGTCCTCTGACCCTAATCACTTTCCATCGGAGTACATCAAATTAGGATCCTGGGACAATTTACGAAGAAGTCTGAGTAAATGTACTAGTTTTGCCCTACAGAAGAATTCATGGCCTTTAATTATAAGTGAAAAAACATGGATAGCCTCATATTAGTTCCAGAGGCTATCTATATGCATGAGAAAGCCCAGCATAAAAATTACAGCACTGGTTCTGACCCTTAAGTATAAACACAGTGAATGATGAGATATACTGCACCTTTAGCAGCTTCTGATGCTCCTCTTTTTTACATTACCTCAAAAAGTTAACTTTGTGTAATAATAACTACTGTATACTTCGTAAGTTTTCATTTTCTTTAAGCATTTTCTTAGACTTCTGTTTGCTTTTGAAACTGCCATTCTCAGCTAATGACTTGGAAAAACCTGAGGTGGGTTTGGATAATGTGATCCTCTCTGCAGTGCTGAGAATTGTTTGAGAAATTTCAATCAGGTCATCATAATGACATTGCTTTAATGAGGGAAGTGAAATTGTTGGGAGAGTTCTGACATGGCAGTACTCAGAGGTGCTTTGGACCTCTCCAATTGCCTCTGTTACTCTAAATAACTGGGATGGCTTGAAGTAACTAGAGAAGGTCATCAGTCCTGACACCTGAGGTTGTTTATTTGGCATGGATGCATTTGTTCCTGCTTGTTCCTCATAGAGGTCATTAGGTGGGTTGGAGGTAAAATAAAGTATTTCAGTTTTTGCACTTTACCTGATTTTCCAGTTTTTCATGATTCCATTAATTTTTCTTGGGATGTTCAGAATAACACAGTTCTTAACGCAAGACTGTGTGCAGCTTACCATCAAGCCACTCGCAAAGCATCACATTTCTGCTCATTTCTGCCTGCAGCTATGTACTCCTCTCTAAACTCAGTTCTCATTTTCATGAGGCTCAGAACAGCAGTGCTAAGTGTGGAGAGTATAGTTTATTACTGAAATTTCATGCAGGAATAGCAATTAGTATTGTATAGGTGTAAATAAAGAGGTTTCAAGATTTTATTTTGTTGAAGTAATGGAAAATTAGTCTGGTAAGTAAGCAATTAGATTTACAAGGATAGTTTCTTATGTACCTCCTGGTTTCTTTTTGCCTGTTCTGTGTCACAGGAGTAAATTCAGCTAGCTTCTGCCTAGTTAGGAATATTCTATGAAGTGCACCAAAAATAGCAAACCAGTTGAAACAGCCATTACCTGGATCTAATATAGCTCTTTAAGATTTAAAAGTGTGTAGTTAAGAAAAAATGTATCATGGAGAGATTTTTCATCTATTTTGATACTGATAGAAAGAATACAAGATGATTTTTGGAACAATGTCAAAAAGAAATATATGTTTAGAAGACTAATATGTACACGACATTTACGGTGGTGCTATTTTAGCAACAAGCAAATGTTTCTGCGGTCTTTGACTCCTTTTGAATTGGATCAAGTTGTTAATCTCTGACAAGTTTTTAAAAACAACTGCAGCTGTGACAGTCTGTTTTGTAAGTTAACATTTTCTGTTATTTTGTCTGACTGAAGTCTCTTACAGGGTAACAGAACTATGGAAGCATTTCTGCATTCAAAGCAAAAAGCCAGGAAACTTCTGGCTTTTCACCATAACTGAAGCATTCTAGAAAGAATTTCACATGAGACACTGCAGTGGCAGTACTTGCTTTTGTGAATGAAAGCTACTATTTCCACCTAGGAAGCAATTCCCATCGGCCTGCATATTAAGGACTTTTAAAAAGGCTTCCCATCGCCTCACAAAATCCTTCTATTTATCAATAATTAAAGTAACACATTTCTCAATGATCTAAATAATATAATAGAGATTAATAAATCATTTGATCATAAGGCCCCATTTGAATTTTTGTTTATCATCTTACAAGGGAGAAAAATGTTTACCCTAATCAGTACTGTTCAGCTGTTCTCACTAGGCTGTGACTCTAAACTGTCTTTAGATCCAAATTCATATTTATTTTGAGGCATAGACTGGAATCCATACTGGAATCAGCCATAATATCATGACAGTGAATGTAACTAATGTCAATCATTTTTTTCAGATACCTGTCTCACCTGTGCAACACAACTCCTGAAAGCAAGAAATCCTTCAAAGACAATGAAATCAAACTTTGGTTAAATGTAATTCAGACCAGTGAATAACCATGTGAAGCCGATGAATTTTATGCTGCAGTGGTTGCTACAGCTCATCTCCAGCCATGTAGAGTAATTCTTTTAGCAACTGCAAAAATAATACTACGAGGATTGCTGTGTTCCCTCTACAGAACTGAGTAAAGGACCTTTCCAGAACTATGATTTTTTACCCAGCATCCTCTCCTCATCTAGATTTATATCTACAGCAAGTCCTGAATTGTATGACAAAAAGGGTTCTCATAGGACATAATTGTTACATTGTAGAAAGTTGCAGTGTTTAGTAGGGGCCTTCTCAAATCTAAAATGAAGAAATTCAAGAGACGTCTTTAACAGTCAAGCTGTTAGGACACTGCTTGATCTCAGCTGTTAAATTAATTTCAGTGCACCATAACACTAGAGGATACCCAAACCAAGAATTTATAGCTTTCTCTCTTTCTTCCTCTCTCTTGCCAAATTCTTTGTTATTAATTCCTAACAGAATAGGTCTGGATGGACTAGCCTAGGTTTGCTTACTCTATTGTGATGGCCTTTCTTATCTCTTTGGTTTCTGTTTCAAAACTTCAGTCTTGTTCGTCTCCCATCCTCTTCCCACCTTTGTGACCAGCTTTATTCACAACTTTATCATTTTTCAGGAATGTGTAGATATTACTTTCTCTTCTTAGAAGTTTCACACAGTTCTTTGGTGACTGTTGTGAAGTGTCTCCTTTGAAGTTCTGCTTAAGCAGTCAAAAGGTTTTAAGGGAGACTTGAAAGCTCAAGGTTCTGTTTACACATGGATAAGCAGAACTGAGGCCCAGTCTTATCTGCTAATCATATATGGTAACACTGGGAAGGAACATCTGTAGCTGTGTTGAAGATGTGCCTCTACTTTCATTATTTCCTTATATTTTGAAGACATAATTTCTTTCTAATGGTAGAATCCTTGCTGAATAATTGAATTGAAGTTATTTAAATAAAGGTAAATACAAGATTTTGGTGTAAGAAATAAAACTTTTTTTCATCCTCTGTTAATTGCTTGTATTTATCTGACTTTGTAGATAAGATGTTTTAAATCTTCTAAACTCCCCACTGTCCATAACTGTCCATCTTGGATGAATAAAAAAGCAAAAGCAGACATTGTATCTTAAAATAGCAAAATGTCACAACTGAAAAATGTTTGTGGCTTCTCCTCAGCAGTGTTAAAAGAGAGAGAAAAACATCAGTCTGTTTATTCAAGCTGCTAGTAATCAAAATCCTGGTGCTTTCAGTCCATCATTTCTTCCAGTCAGAGCGACTGGCAGCTGTAAACACATATTCTTCCCTTTGAAAAGTCAGGTATGGGCATCCTGGATAGAACGGCTTGCTGACACATAGAAATTATCCAAGGATGCGATGCTATTATGCGATGATATTTACAATATCCACTTTTTGCTAAATGTGAACACTCTCAAACCAAAGAGTGGAGTAGCTGTGTTCTGGGAGACCCACTGCACATGTCAGAGTGTGAATATTAATTCCAAGTCTTTGAATATTCGCTGTTTAATTGAAAACTGGTTTTCACAGTTTTCACTGGTTTTCCCTGAAAAATCAGGGAAGTCAGCTGCAAGCATAATGCATTTGAAACTGAATATGTGATTATTGACTTGGTATATAAATTTAGCTTCAGTGTGTCTTAGAGTTATAAGCAGGGATTTGAAATAAGCAAGTGTGCAGCTGGGTTGAACAAAGACTGCCACAAAAGCACCTGCAGGACCATAGTACTTCAGTGAGACAAATTCTCTCAAAAGTAGGCATAATAAAATAGCCCTAGTGCTCCTTAGCTGCAACTCTCACATTTTTAACAGTATACTCTGTAGGTGCCAGATAAACAACTCTGCTTACTGACCGAGGATGTACAGGCAGGGGAGAAGCAGGAAACAGGTAAAAAGTCCACACCTTTTTAGCCAATCACTTTCACTAATGCATGGTATGTTTAAGAAATCCTTTTACCATAAGCTTGCTTGACACAGCCTTAAGACTTATTACTAATCCCTCCGAAGGATTTTTTTCTTGATTGTCTAACAAAAGTACTGAAGTAAGTGTACTGAGCAAATTAAAAAATGAGGCAGTCTGAGGGAAGCAAGCCAGAAAATCACTGATGAAATACAGGCGCTCAAGAGACTTTCCAGTGGGATGATTCACAGGGGTAGAGGAAATGGTTGTTTAAAGCATAAGAATAAAGATGGGCTATGCAAGTCCATGTTTTATTACCCAAATGCAGCTATAACACCATCTGCTCACAGTACTCTTTCTGCACTTTGGAAGAGGACTACCTCTGGTTCCCAAGGAATTGGCCCATGTCCTCCTGTTCCAAATGTGAATTTCCACTTCTTTTTTTCAGCTGAGCTACACTGGTTTGGCTGTTTGAGAAGTTTCCAGAGAGCTGAGAACCATATCCCTTAATGAATACAACATTTTTGCTACTGACTAAGATATTCCAGCACCACTTCCAGTATTATCAATAGAAAATGTTCTTTCTTTCTACTCATTAAAAAAAATTCAAGCTACAAAAAGTGGGTAAATTTTTGGTGGGTTGACCTTGGATGGGGGGCAGGTGCCCACTGAAACCACCCTATCACTCCTCTCTTCAGCTGGACAGGTAAGACAGGATACAATGAAAGGTTCATGAGTTGAGATAAGGTCAGGGAGAGATCACTCAACAATTGCCACCATGGGCAAAACAGACTTGACTTAGGGAAATGAGTTGAATTTATTGAATTTATTACCAACCAAAATCAGAGCAAGATAATGAGAAATAAAACAAATCCTACAATCACTCCTCCCTCCTTTCTGGGCCTAACTTTATGCTGAGTTCTCTGTCTCCTCCCTGCCAGTGGTGCAGGGTGATGGGGAATGGTGGTTGTGATCAGTTCATCACATGTTGTTTCTGCCACTGCTTCTTCCTCAGGGAGAGACATCCTTCTCCTGCTCCAACATGGGGGCCATCTCACAGGAGACTTCTCACAGCTTCTCTAGCGTGAGTCCTTCCCATGGGCTGCAGTTCTTCACAAACTGCTCCAACATGGGTCCCTTTCCACAGGGTGCAGTCCTTCAAGAATAGGTTACTTCAACCTGGGTCCCACAGGAGGTCACAGGTCCTACCAGGAAACTTGCTCCAGTGTGGGCTCTTCTCTCCATGAGTCCACAGGTCCTGCAAGGATCCTGCTGCAGTGCGGGCTTACCATGGCATCACATCCTCCGGCTGCAGGTGGATCTCTGCTCTCCCATGGACCTCCAGGGATGCAGGGAGACAGCTGCCTCACCACGGTCTTTACTGCAGGCTTCAGGGGAATCTCTGCTTTGGCACCTGGACCACCTCCTCCCCCTCCTTGTTAACTGACCTCGGTCCCTGCAAAGTTGTTTCTCTCACATATTCTCACTCTTCTCTGGCCACAACTGCTTCTGTACAACAGTTTTTTCCTTCTCAACTCAAATATGTATCACAAGGCATTACTACCTTTGCTAATGGGCCTAGCCTAGGCCCTTGACGGGTCTGTCTTTGAGCCAGCTGGCATTGGCTCTGTTAGACATAGGGGATCCTTCCAGCAAAGCAAAGAAACCAAGCTTGCAGGCTCCCCGGTGACCAAAGCCTAGCCATGCAAACCCGATACAAAATTATCGGTGATTAATTAAGGATGTGGGTTTGTCATATCAGTAGCAAGGTAAAGAAGGGTGACTAAAGAAAGGAAGTCAGAATTTTGAGATTATACGTTGTAGTTCAAGTGACAAAAATAATCAAACCAAGGCAATACGAATTTACAGCTCCGGGCTTTGAAGTTCACTTCTGCAGAATTATGGGTGGATATGGTTGAGCCACCACTAGATGATATAGCAGTGATATCTTAGAAAAATTCTCCAGACAGGTTCTAAAAGGCTTGGGTGTATCTGAAAATGTGCCACACACAATTTAATGTTAGTATGGACAATATTCAAAGAGACATTCTAAAATGTTGATTTTAATATTTGTTGTAGACTCAAGCTTTCAAGGTCAACAAAGTCACAATGGCTTTCTGCTTGTTTTTAGTCAATGCCAAAAATTAAAACCTATATATAATATATATATATATATAGTATAGGTCATAAGAGCCAAGATGAGTTCATTGAAAGCAATGAAGATAGTACAGAGTATGAGACACTAGAATGACCAAAGAAATTTATCTCCAGCAATCACAGGATATTCCAAATTGGAAGGGACCACAAGGGTGATTCAGTCTGACTCCTGGCCCTGCATAGGACCATCCCTAAGAGTCACACCATGTACCTGAGAGTATCATCTAAACACTTCCGGAACTGTGGTAGGCTTGGTGCTGTGACCACTTCCCTGGGTCACTTGGTGCTGTGACCACTTCCAATGCCCAACCACACTCTGGGTGAAGAACCTCTTTCTAATATCCAACCTAAACCTTCTCTGACACAGCTTCAGGTCATCCCCTCAGATTTTGTCACTGGACACCACAGAGAAGAGATCAGTCCCTGCCCCTCTTGTTACCCTCGTGAGGAAGTTGTAACTGCGATGAGGTCTCCCCTCAGTCTCCTCTTCTCCAGGCTGAACACACTAAATGACCTCAGCCATTCCTCACATGGCTTCCCCTCAAGGCCCTTCACTATCTTTATTACTCTACTTTGGACTCTCTCTAATAGCTTATTATCTTTCTTATGTTGTGGTGCCCAAAACTGCACATAATATTCAAGGTGAGGCCGCCCCAGTGCAGAGCAGAGTGGGACAATCCCCTCCCTTGACCGGCTGGTGATGCTTTGCCTGATGCCCCCCAGGACACGGTTGGCCCTCCTGGCTGCCAGGGCACTGCTGCCTGATGTTCAATTTGCCATTGACCAGGACCCCCAGGTCCCTTTCCGTGGCACTGCTTTCCAGCATTTCATTCCCCAGTCTGTAACACAGGGCCTGAGATGGAGCCTTGTTGAACCCCACTAGTGACAGATCACCAGTCTGATGTTACCCCATTCACTATTAACCTCTGTGCTAGACCTGTGAGCCAACTGCTCACCCATCACATGATGTGTGAGCAATACTGAGAACATGGCCATAATTAGTCCTAGTCTAAAATTTAAGATTCATTTATATTTTCTTCTATCCTCTCAGATGCATCTTGTACACCATTATTAAGTTCTCTCAGACTTCTTTCAGACACTTCAGTCTTTGTGTGTCAGGCTTAGACCCATTTGTGATTTGTCTTTCTCTCCGAATTCTATCGCAAATGATGAGGAAGGTAGGGGTACACTCAAAGATTTTTGTGAGTTTATTTTAAAAGGAGGAACATTTTTCAGAAATAACAGGAAAACAAAGAATCTTTATTTCCTATCTTTTCTGCACTTCTATTTACATTTCCATAGAAACAGAAGGAGTAGAGATTTTTCAGGACACACAACTTGAGGAAAGCTGTGGTATCAGGAGTATCACATAAATACGGAATTTTTATTTTTTTTGTAAGAAACCTTCTGGAGAGACTGTAACTGACATGCTGGTTAAATCTAAATGTAGAAAAGGGCAATAGCAGGCAATGAGGTTAAGCAGAGATCTAAAGATTAGTGGAAGCAATAAACAGAAGGCTTTTAAAAATGAAAAAATATTGAGAGTCTGGGAAGGAGAAAGATTTAAGAACAATAAAGTACAGAAAACAAAATTATGTATTACAAACTGAGCTTCAGTACATATTTCTAAGTCATCAGAATTGTCATTTTAATGTAAATAACAATAAAAAAGCTCAAGAACTAGTAGCCGATGAAGTAGGGGCAATAAATACAGCTAGTTTCATAAAATGATGCATTTACTGAAGTAGTGTTTGAATTTAAAAGAACAAATATAGTAGGCAAAAAGGATATCAGCTTGAAGAGAATAGACAAAGTTTATACAGAACAAGAATACAGAATTGATAGTATAAAAACACTATTGAAAAAGTTATATAATGTTTAAGTAAAGTTCAGAATTTTGATATTTTACAGAAGATTTAAATGGAGGAAAATAAGGCTTAAAACATATCTATAATTCTAGTTTCTGTTTTGGTTTGAGTTTTTTTCTGATTTAGATTATCTTGATTTTGAGCAATTTTTAATTCAGCAATTAAAGCTTCTTAAATATACAGTTTATTCTAAATTAAAAACGTATCAAAATGACACTTTTGCTTTAGAGTGCTTTTTTTTTACACTACAGAATGAAATTTCCATTAGTTTATATTATTGTAAGTTATCATCTCTTTTATACCGGTATGCAAATGATTTTTGCTTACAGAGAGAATTATAAGAAAGTAAGAATACAGAAGAAAAAGAATAGGAGAGAACTTTTCTGTTCTGAAATTATGTTAAGTGAACACTGATGCTAAATTATCAAGCTGATTACATGTGTTCATTTCTCTTTAAGAAAGCCAAGGAACCTTTCTTTAGTAGATAGAAGTTGCAATGCTCTTTTTCATATCAGTCCTATTTTGAAAATACATACAAGATATATTCACTAGCACAAATAGAAACCATGCTTCTGAATTTGACACAAAATAAAGATTAGGAAAAACAGTCTTGCTGAGCATCACATAACACTGCCAAGGTTGTTCCCAATCTATGACCTTGAATGATCAGTTTATGGCCTAATCTTCAATGTGTCCCTTCCTAGTACAAACAAACTGCCTAGATTGTAAGAGCTTGATGACCTGTCCTTTTCTGTGCATTCATGTACACACACACACACACACACAGAATGGATGATATTTTAACTTTCTGTAGAGAGATATATTTAGCTGACCTAAGTGTTCTTCAAATGTATAATAGAGATACTGACCTCAATCTTTTGTCTGAAAAAATAGCCACTAAAGTGAGAGGCTCTTCATTTTTTTATATGAAAGCTAGTGCCCAACTTAAATCACAGCTGATAAGTATTTGTATTCTCTAACTTTCTATTACCACATAACTAAAAATAGAGAAATACTACCAGTATGAAAGTTATCAGTCAGCCTTATAGTGCATAAGAACGCAAATACTTTCTCTGACTGATGACTGGCCCAGAATTTTGTGCCCTTTAGTTATTTATGCAGTTTATGAAGGGAACTCCTTTAGTTTGTCTCAAGTTGAGGAGCAACTTCAAGTAAAATTCCCACGCAATTCCACATTTGCTTCATGCAGGTTCAATTACACACACTTAGATGGAATCAAGTTGTCTATGTTTCTGGCTGAGTAAAGATGGTGCACACCCCTGAGGTTAGCTGAGTTGGTTAGAGCATGGTGCTAATATCACCAAGGTTGTGGCTTTGATCCCTGTGTGGGCCATTCACTAAAGAGTTGGACTCTGCTCTTTACCATTTTACATTCTGTGGAGTTGTGCAAGAATGTTCACAAGAACCCGTATGCTGTATTTCAACTTCAGCCAGCAACTGAGTACCATGCAGATGCTTGTTCCCCCTCCCTGATAGAACAGAAGAGAGAATCAGAAGACTAAAAGTGAGAAAACTAGTGGGTTGAGATAAAGATGGTTTAATAGGGAAAGCAGAAGCCACACGTGCAAGCAAAGCAAAACACGAACATCATTCACTACCTTCCATGGGCAGGCAGGTGTTCAGCCATCCCTAAGAAAGCAGGACTCCATCACGGGTAACAATGACTTGGGAAGACAAACTCCATGGCTCTGAACCTTCTCTCTTTCTTCTTTCCCCCTTCTTTTTATACACTGAGCATGGTGCCATATGGTATGGAATATCCCTTTGGTCAGCTGGGCCCAGCTGTCCCAGCTACGTTCCCTCCCAACTTCTTGTGCACCTGCAGTCTCTGTGCTGGTGGGGAGGGGTGATAAGCAGAAAAGGACTTGTCTCTGTGCAAGCCCTGCTCAGCAACAACAAAAGCATCCCTGTATTATCAACACAGTTTCCAGCACAAATCCAAAACATGGCCCTTTGCTATCTACTGTGAATTAAAATTAGCTCTATCCTAGCCAAAACTAGCACACCATAGGTTAGAATTCTGGTGTGGCAGCTACAGATTCCTCTCTTTTAGTCACTTGTCCTACTTATACTTTAATATTTTTTCACACCAATTCTCAGAGGGTCATGCAAAATTTGCAAAATTGCCTAGTTTTGTGCTGGCCCTGAAAACACAGTATCAATATTTAATTTCCCCAAATCTATTCACTTCTTTGCTTTGGACAGCACTGTGGTTCATACTGGTTCATCCATGTTGAAAAGGCAATTCCTGGATCATTTTCTCACTTCAAGGAAGGTTGCATAAGACAGTAAAAAATATTACATGAAGAAAAAAGAGTGGGTCAAAAGTGAAAACTAGAAATCTAGGTCTCAGGTGTAGCAGAAAGACGTATCAAAGGTGTCAAGAATGGAAATACAAAGGACAAAGGGTTTATTCATTTCTTGATTGCTTTTTACTCTATTTTTTCACCAATTAAAACATATTTATCCTCCTTTGAAAGGTAAAACTTAATGTGAAAGTTAATCTTTATCCATTCTTGTCCCTTAATGTATAGCTCCTATCTGCACTAAGACAATGTAACAACTCATAAATTTTCAGAATACACTTCTAAACAAAATAGCTCTACATTCTTTTGCTTGTTTAGCTTTTCAGTATAATAAGAGACAAAGAATAACTGATTTTGAATTGAAAGGAGAAAAAACCTTAGTCCTGCCAACTGATGGAGATTTTGACTGAATCTCTTGACAGAAGGAGTCAAACCTAACCTGTCCAATAAGAAAGAGCTTAGACAGAACTATATGGAAAATTGGATTTCTGAATAAATCCAAAGAAATCTTTCAGTACATCAACCTCAAACACTGCCTGAAAAAGATTGGAAAACATTTTCTAAGCAACACGCGTTTGTTTTCCAAATGTCTATTAAAAAGAACATACTTGTTTCAGGTGTCCATTGTACAATGTGGCAAACTAAGATGTTTTTACTAGGAGTCATTCAGAACATATCTGTGAGCTCATAATGACTCCAGCTTAAAGGAGAGTTGGTATGCTGATTTGGTCACCTGTCTGGAATTTTTTCTGCGATTATCAGTAACTTACTTTAAAATTGCTTTGTAAAAATTTAAAACCTTTCTGTATCAGCTAAAGAGTGAGGATGTTCTGACGTGGAGGAAAGAAAAATATTTGTGCAAGCAAAGTGTTTTTCTTATGTGTAATTTGGGAAATGAACTGAAGGTGATAAATAAGACTAATTAGAGTCCACGTTAATGTGATGTGGATAGGTGAGTGCCTGTGCACATGCACATGCACATACACATACTCACACAAATGTATAGAAGTCATACAGTGATAAAACATGCCTCTGCATACCTGTCTCTAACATTTACAATTTTTTTCCAATTTAAGTAAGCTTTTTAAATAATATGTCTCTCTGACTCTCCAAGTTTGTCAATATATAAAAGCTTTGAATTATGCAAAACTGAAAACAAATTACTTGTTCTTAGCTTGAATATAACAGTTAATTCATAGAAATATTTAACCTTAACTGAAAAAGTACAGATATCTATCATCTATCCTGTACTAAAAAACCTTTTCAAAGGATTTTCTAGAGCAGACAGTTTAGCTAAAGGTAGCCATGATCCCCCTGATTGGAAAAACAGTTTAAAAACAGCTAAGAAAAGATAATCATTTCAGAAAGAAATGGTTAGTTTATGGTTACAACAAAACAATTTAGATTTTCATAGAGTTTGACCTTTAACATGATTTCTAACATATTTGAAAGTTTCTGTCTGGATATTATATCAACAATTATCTAATAAATTTCCTAATGAATTTGACTTTTATTATAAACTCCATTTAAAAAAACCAAAATCCTTATCTTAAGGAAGTATTATTTTCATATAAAATCTTACAGAAGAGGAAATAAAAATCAATTAAGTTCAAGGTCTTGACTTCTGGGTCATTAATTAAGCTTCTGAATCATATAAAAATTTAGAATATGGTGTGAAATACTTTTGCAGTTCAGGAGGTTATCTAATGTATGTTGATGAACATTCGAGGAAAGGTACACTACATCATCTGCAAACAGAGAAAATAGAAATCAAATGTCAGAGATAGGTGAAGAGTCTTTCCATAAGTTTCAATAGGATACATGTACCATCTTTGTTACACGTCTTTCACCTCATGTCAGAAGCAAAATACACCTAAAGATTAAATTTTAAATTTTCTTTAATCTGAGTTGGAAGAGACCCATCAGGATCATTCAGTTCAACTCATGGCCCTGCACAGAAAAGCCCTAAGAATCACACCATGTGCCTGAGAGCATTGTCCAAGTGCTCCTTGAAATTGGTCAGGCTTAGTGCTGTGACCACTTTCCTGGGGAGCCTGTTCCAGTGCCCAACCACACTCTGGGTGAAGAAACTTTTCCTAATACCCAACCTAAACCTTCTCTGACACAGCTTCGTGTCATTCCCTCAGATCTTGTCACTGGACACCACAGAGAAGAGATCAGTCCCTGCCCCTCTTGTTACCCTCGTGAGGAAGTTGTAGACTGCAATGAGGTCTCCCCTCAGTCTCTTCTTCTCCAGGTTGAACAGACCAAGTGACCTTGGCTGGTCCTGGAATGGCTTCTCCTCTAGACCCTTCAACATCTCCTTTGGACAATCCTTGATAGCTTTATATTCCTCTTACATCGTGATGCCCAAAACTGCACACAATATTCAAGGTGAGGCCGCCCCAGTGCACAGCAGAGTGGGACAATCCCCTCCCTTGACCGGTTGGCGATGCCCCCCAGGACAAGGTTGGCCCTCCTGGCTGCCAGGGCACTGTTGATTCATGTTCAGCTTGCTGTCAGCCAGGACTCCCAGATAACTTTCTGCAGTTCTCTGCTGTTCTCCAGCCTCTTGTTCCCTAGTTTGTATGTACATCCAGAGTATGTACATCCCTCATCCCAAGTGTGGGGAGTTCTCTATAAAGAGTTCTGTATAATGACCTGTAAGTTCTTCCATGATACTTAATTCATTTCAGCTCTTTGGAAAATATCATCCAAACTGAAGGGTTTCCCTAATAGCTCCCGATCTCTGGAAGAATTAAAAATATATCAAGTTCTAAGAAATATCTGTGCCAATTCCTTTTCTAACAAATTGTTTGTTGATAAGGTCCATGTGGCATTTTATATAAACAAACAAAACCAGACAAAAAGAACAATAAAAACCCAAACCTATATTTTCTATATTCTATCCCAAAACTTTTCTGTTCACTCTTAGGTAGGGACTCTCAACTCTCACTGTAAAGACCTGTTTTATTTACTTTTAGATAATTTGAATTATTTAGATCACTATTTTAAAGCTATGTTCATTTCTCTTAGGCAACTCTCTTGGGATTTCACAATTTATAATAAAATTCTGAAGTTAAAAGTAGTAAGAAAAGATGGCTGCAACTACATATGTTTTTGATAAATAGTGCCCTAAACTGTCTTCTGTCTGGTGGTTTTAGTCTTGTCCTGAATTTTTGCAAATTGCTTTGGTATTCTTTTGCCAGTCCTGAAACTACCAGATACTTGTACCAAAAAGTAGTTTGTAAAAGGGATGTGGAGAGCAATGCTAATCTGCTTTATGTCAGGGAAAAAACCCCACTCATTTCAGTGCTGTCAAAATAAAAACAAAGTAAACAATATTTGAACATTAAATGGTGTTTGGAATTAGATTGAACAGTATCGTTATTATAAATTCATTGAGTTTATATCCAAAACAATTAATTGCATTTAAAGCAGAATAGAGTTAAAAATTACCTCTGGATGAGGGCTTTAATCCATAATAATCCAATCATAGGTGTACCAATGCAATGTATGGCATTAAAAACAAATAATAAAGAAAAAAATCAGCAAATATCAAAGTAAAACGCAGTTCAGGTTTTGGTTGTTTTTCTTTCTTTAATGTTTCCTAATGTCTCAAAGCTAAACAAATGTTGATAATACTCTCAAGGACATTTGGATAGGAAGGCTTCAGAAAGGTGACTCAAAAAAAGGGAGGATTTTAATAATATTTAATCTGAAAAACTAGGATAAATTGAGCTTATCCCAATTTGTAAAATCATTTTAAATCTGATGTACTGGAAGAGGATAATTTAATTTCAAGAGGTCAGGAGTTTGCCTAGATATGTCAATGGGTGCACTGAATAAGTGACAAAGTTTGCATCAGAGTTTGCCCTTGTGTATTGTAGGATATTGTTGAATACCCCTGATAAAGTCCAGGGCTGTACACAAAATTTCAGGTGTGGTTTTGCTAGACTCATACAGAAGTCAAATTCATGGTATGGTTTAGATCAGTTAAAAATGGTTAGAGCATGGTTCTAATAACACCAAGGTTGTGGGTTTGATGTCTCTATGGGCCATTTGATTAAGAGTTGAACTTGATGATTCTTGTGGGTCACTTCCAACTCAGATATTCTGTGAAATCTGTGAAAATATCTTAACCTTTTTCTTCAATTGCATGTAATTAAGGTACAAATCTCAAGTGGTTTCTTGTACAAGGTATTTGAGTAAACATTTGACCTCCTGAGAAGTGAGATGTTCTTAAGGATGACTTCTAGACTACAGTGGTCAAGGACTCTGGCAAGATGTTACATAATCTCTTTCTTGGCATGTCCAAAATGCATTCATCCTTTAGAGAAATATAACAGCTGGTGTTTTGAAGATGCCAGCAAAAACTAAGATTCAAAGAGTTAGCCTACAGTTGAGCTCGGCACAATTTATTTACAGCTCCTGCAGTGAAATGGAGGTGAACCCAAGTAAAATAAGGTGGTTGTATAACTAACAATAAACCTGAATTTTTTAGTTGGTGCAAGACTGAATTTGTTTCAGATTTCCTCATAATTCCTTTTGATAAATCTTTGCTAACTTTCATAAACTTTTAGGGTCTGGTTGAAAAGAAGGCAGGTTTTTGAGATGGTTTTCATTTCTTATGTTAGAGTGCAGAAAATCATCAGTATTGTTTTTCTCAAATATTTATTTTCCATAAAAAGGGAGAGAGTAGAAATTAGGGTATTGTTTTAATCAAGCAATAGTTTTATTAGATTCCATGAAGTAACAAAGGTCCGATTTTCTTCCTGAATTTTCCTATTTAAGGCACTGACTACGTTTCCAGATTCCCTTTTTTTTTCTCTTTGTACTTAATCCTTTAAACTTGTGGTAGAAATTCAAGATCTGAACACAGTTCTTAAAAACTGGAAATGCCAATATGTGTTTTTCTTCAACTTGTTGTTCAGACAGACTCTATAGTAAGTTCTGTCAGAGGCAATAAATTCGCCATATTACACTATATTTTTTTCTTCAAATGCCCTTTCCGTTGCCTGCAATGAATAGCATATTCTCAGCTTGCGGCTTCTTCTACCAAACCAAAAGCTAGTCAAAAAACAAATGTTACCTGTGCTGTTATATGCAACAGAAAGACTATGAGGGTCTTTCTACTTTCTATGCTGTCAGGCATAGGTTTAGATGAGATAGATTGGATGATGTTTGAACTTGCTAGAGGCATTTTATCCCAGCAGCTCTCATATGTTTCTAGTGAACCATTTTATTGAGGTACTATCTCACCGGAGTGTGAAGTGGCAAAAGTTATCCTCATACAAGCTGTTCAGTTGTAAATGTTGTTTATGTTTAGGCTTTTATTGTTGCT
This sequence comes from Lepidothrix coronata, assembly GCF_001604755.1. Lineage (NCBI taxonomy): Eukaryota > Metazoa > Chordata > Aves > Passeriformes > Pipridae > Lepidothrix > Lepidothrix coronata. The sequence goes on from NW_016690318.1 coordinate 336,133, forward strand.
GTTTTATTTTATACATAATTACAAGTTAAAATATCCAACATTTACATATGGAAGTTTTATAATTTGTTCCCTAGTAAGTTATGAAAAACATTGTCTTGATGGGAGAAGCTTGGCTTGATGGGCTGATTGAGATTTGAAATTCTGAGATATTCTTCCAAAAGTGTCTACATGCAAACTGCCTACTAAAGAAGAGAGTGCATTTCCAGAAAAGATGTGATTTATTGGATGTTTAGTGCAGAATAAGTTTTTTCTAAGTGTTTCTATTATTTACTAGACAATAGGAGTTCTGAGCAGTAAGCACTTTCTTCATTTGAAATATTGCTTTTTGAATAGAAAGAAATACAGATGTGAAAGGATCAGAAGTGAGCCACACAGATATGGAAATTCTTTTTCTAGTCCATACCAAAAACCTTCATGCTCTAGTTTACTTGCATAATGTTTCCTTTTCAATTACAGTGCAGTCAAGAAAAGCTAGTCATAACTATATTCACACATACAAAAGTATGTGACTTTACTTATGAACAGAAAAAAACTATGGTTTTTTTATCTGACAAAGCTGTCTTCTGAAATTTCCCATTCTGAGACTGTCTTATGAATGGACAAAAAACACCTCTATGACACTTTTGAAGAAATGTCCCAGTTACAAAAGGAAAATCATAATTACTGTTTCTCTCAACTGGCTGAAATTTTCATATTTAATACTTGACTATTATTTTACTTTTAAACACTAATTCTGTCAGACATAACAAAGCTGTCGTTTTGTACTAGTGTGTATCCTGTTAGAGTGTGTACAGTGACAGTGGACTCCAGCACACAGATGGCATTTCAGCAAGTAGATATTCACTGCACATGAGTAGATGGTGCAGACTGCTAAAGGTCTGGGTCAAGTCATATTAGAACCTCCATTATGGGAAGACCATTCTGCTTGTCAATGAGACATCATAAATACCCCATGTAAAGAGAGAAAAAGGCCAAGACATTTACCTGAAGTGTCTAGGTAAGGAAGTTAATATCCATAAACTCTCTATATATGGAAAAAAGTACGTATGTGTTGGTTTTACAGATCTGGAGTGTGTTCTGAACTTACTTCATGTTGAAATATGAGTTAAAAAGTAAGTAGCCTCCTGGTCTAGACATAACTAGTGTTTGTCAACACCAAAATTGTTTCATAAATGAAAGAACATCTAAGTGAAAATTGCCTAATCTATTTTGGCAAATTCAGCTTCTTTAATGTAACCAGAAGTCCGGAGATCTTACCTGAAGAAATACTACTTTAAAGGAATCTTTCTTTTCCGTGCTATCATATGCTTTTTAAGTAGAACAGCTAGTGAAACTTTGGAAGTGGAACACAGTGGAGCTGAGCTGAATAATAAACTAAAATTTGCTTCTAGTCAAAAGAAGTTTAAATTCTTTTTTCTTCTTCTTTCTTCTAAGCTTCCATGTCTTTACTTCCTTGCAGTTCCCAAAGGACTGAAGATAATGGTCTTCAACACAGACACTGCAGAATGGGTAAGATGTCTGTAATGTATAATTCAGCTTGACTTCTCCAGTACATAGTATAAGAAATAGCACTGTTTTCACCTTTTACAAGGAGCTAGAATTCATGTATTGGTTGCATCTCCTTTTTTTTTATCCCATGTGTGCTAATCTACTTGGGAGAAAACTTTGGAGAGAATGATGAATAGACTGGACTCTCCAGGGAATGAGGATTATTTATGAAGTTTTTTCAGTTCAGTGAACAGTGTAATTCATGTCAAAGAGTATGACTTAAGCCTAGTGAATTACAAACTTCACTTCAGGAGAGGATTTGAAACCTGGAGATCAGAGGAAAGCTGTGACAAGGAAGTGTTTAAAGTACATTTTCTAAGAAACGTTTTCCACCACATGCCTAAAGAAACCACAACTCCAAAACTCTCAATGCAGCTTTCAGATCGTAGATATAATTCAGACTTTCCTATTATTTCATCATGTCCCACAAGTAACTGTGTAGTGACAGGCAAGCTCATTTTTGCTCATTAACAAAGTGAAGTTCTAAAATGTTTACAATCAAAGTTTCTGTGTGAGGAATTAGTACAGACAGCATTCTGAAGGGGGTGTTAGTAGATTGTCTGGCCTATGCAATATTTTAGGATCAAAGATAGAATTTTATAGAAAAGCTTACCAATTTTGAGCATCATCCAGGCTATCACTTGCTGTTTGTTTTCAGACCATGTTGTCACATCAATACAATGGTGCTAATGGGAAATCTTTTGGTTGTGACTCAAATCATTCAGTCCTACTTCTGTTTCTCATTCAGCTGCTACCCTGAAACAAAACATGTTCTGTTCCTCTCTATTTTGAGTGCTGCAAAAGCAGGTAAGATTCACAATATATATAACTTAAGCTTATAATTAAGTATTTACGTATGTTTAGTGAACTTCATTTAGATGAGTACATCACACTAAAAGCATTAAGGAAAAATAAATGAAACAAACAGGTAACATTCATAGCAAGGACAGTACATCTTAATAAAATGAGTAGCTATGAGTAACTGATTTGCCTCTGATTTCTTCACATGGATTAAAAAGGCATACAGGCAAATTAACAGAAGAAATATTGAGCATTGAAGACTGTGGCATTCTTCTCATTTCATTCTGAACCTACATTAGAAAGTTGCAGTGGTGGTTTATATATAACTTCTGAGAATCTCCCAGTCATCTAACAAACCAGAGAGGATTTTTAAGGGCAATCATCAAATATTCTACATGTAGAAACCCAGTGCAGATATTCTGAATGGAATTAGGCTTCCTCTCCTGTGCTATGTTTTCCCCAGGCTCTTGACATCTAAACCACTCAAAACTAGACTAAATCGTATTTTTCCCAGGCAGCTTCCTCCCTTCAAGTCTTTTTTTTTCTTTATTATTTTATTTAATTTTTATTACCACTTTCCTTTTTGGAGGGATGAAAGGAGGGATTTTTTAGTTTTTCACTCCTATTTCTTTGTATTTTCAATCTTCTCTCTTCTACCCTGACTCAGCCACCTGAGGGGAGGGCACATAGTGGCCTCTGAGCAGCCAGCCACTGTGGCAGAGCCTGAAGTTCTCTCTTTTGCATGTGAGTTGGCTGATTGCATTAGGGTGGCTGTCAGAGCATGGAGAGAAGGTAGGTGGTTTTCAAGGATCTCTTCCCTATGCAAATATGGGTGCAAGAGCACAGTCACCCTGAGGACTGGCAGATCTGGGACACACAATATTTTTATTATTTTTTTCAGTGTGGATCAGCAAGAAGATGATGAAAAATCATGCAATTGAAAAAAATAAATAAACTCTTTACACAGTATATTTTAGACAATCCTCTAACTGTAACATCTTTAAAAACATAAAATCATATAATAGTTAAGGTAGGAAAAGACCTCTAAGATCATCAAATGCCACTGCTAACCTAGCGCCACTGTGTTCACCACTAAACCACATCCCTAAGCGCCACATCCACATGTCTTTTAAATAACTCTAGGGATGGTGATTCCAGCACCTACCTGGGAAGCCTGTTCCAATGCCTGACCACTCTTTCTCTGAAAAAGTTTTTTCCTAAAATCCAATATAAACCTCCCCTGGTGCCACTTGAGGCTGTTTCCCCTCATTCTGTCACTTATTATTTGGAAGATGAAACCAACCCTTACCTCCCACAACCTCTTTTCAGGTAGTTGTAGAGAGCAATAAAGTCCTTCCTGAGCCTACAGGTTCCATCAACACAAGGTGGCTTTCCAGCCACTCTTCACCAAGCCTATAACATTGCCTGGGGTTGCTGTGATCCAAATGCAGGACTCAGCACTTGACCTTATTGAATGTCATACCATTGGCCTCAGCCAGATCCCTCTGCAGAGTCTTCCTGCACTCCAGTGGATCAACACTCCCTCCCAACTTGGTGCCATTGTAAACTGACTGTGTGCACTTGATCTCCCCATCAAGGTCGTTGATGAAGATATTAAACAGTACTGGTCTCAGTACTGAGTCCTGGGGACACAACTTGTGAGGGGCTGCCAGCTGGATTTAAGCCCATTCACCACCACTTTCTGGCCCAGCCATCCAGTTTTTTACCCAGTGAATGGTGCACCCATCCAAACCATGAACAGTCAGTTTCTCCAGGAGGATTCTGCGCAACACATTGTCGAAGACTTTAATAGAGCCCAGCAAGGCAATATCCACAGTCTTTCCCTTATCCACTGAGTCACCTTGTCATAGATGGAGATCGGGTTGGTCAGGCAGGACCTGCCTTTCAAGAACCCACGCTGGCTGAGCCTGATGCCCTGAATGTCCTGCCTGTGTGCCATGGTGGCACTTAAGGTGATCTGTTCCACGACCTTCACCAGCACTGAGGTCAGACTGATGGGCCTGTAGTTCACTGTATCCTCCTTCTAGATCTTTTAATGGGGCATCACATTTTCTAACCTCCAGTCATTTGGGACCTCCCTGGTTAGTCAGGACAAGTCTGCAGGTTAAAGATGGAGAGTGGCTCAGGGAGCACTTACGCTACATCCTTCAATATATTTCAGTGGATCCCATCTGGCCCCATGGCTTGTGCATGTCTATGGGATGAAGCAGGTTCTGAGCATTTCCGCTTAGATTACGGGGGCTTCATTCTGCTCCCTGTCTCTGTCTTCCAGCTCAGGGGACTGGGTATATGGAGAACAGGTAGTAGGAGGGATTTTGTGTGGCAGGCATTTCTTCATTTTTATGAAACTAATATATGAGTAACATGCCAAAAATAGCAACATCCTTTATTATTCCTGGAAGTTACACTTTTAACAGAGATTGAAGAATTAATTCTTGAACTGAAAGCAGAAGATGATTGTTAGGAATCCCTAATAATTAAAGAATTTTAGCTACTATAAACTTCTTTTAATCTTTTCTAGATAACAAAATATTTTAGATATCATAAGATTTATATAATCTTTTCTAGATAGTAAAATACTGACAGAAATACTGTATTCATGTCTAGTAAGTACTGCTCTAATTTCTTTATTTCTTCTACAACTGCTAGCCATGCAAAAATAAATCCGAGGATTGTTCAATGCCTCTTGGGCAGACAGGCATGATAAACACTTTTTTTCACATGTGCAATTTACTACAATCTGTGTTTTGAATAATGAAAAAAAAACCCTTAAAATATAATAATTTTTTTTCATCTGCTTGCTGAATATGTAAAAACGTGTTAAGCCACAAGGTAAAATTCATTAGAACAAGAACTACCAAAATTCTCTTACTGCTTGCTAATCTAGTATTAGTGCACCGTTCTCTGGTCTGAAGCCTCTACATGAAGAATGCTCCAAGTTCTTCACAGGGTCATTACATGATCTGTCTTCCATCAGAGCTGAACTCAGGAATTTATAGTGTCAACAAATTAAACCAAATGTCATGCAACTGTCTTGCCTAACAGCCTTGCTCAACAGGGAGCCCAGAAAGCTCACTTCAGCTGAAATAACCTCAAGATCAACCCACGGTTTCAGACATGCAAATAAGCAGAAAAGCAAAGTCAAGCAACAAAACACTGAATGATTCACAGTCTTGAGACAAAATTTCATGCCTAATGATGCTGACATACATGTTTTTCTTCTACAACACAAGGAATAAGTGTAACTCACAGAATTCAGGCCTAATACATCAGTATCTGCGTTCATTAAATTAAAAGGTGATAAATCTAAGTAACAAGATAGACTGGTTATTTTTTTTCTTTTTCCTTTTAAAATGGGCTGCAGTTACATTGTGTTTGCCATGACAAGCAATCCAATTCCATCTTTGTCCATTCATTACTATCTAGACAAACATAAAGAAATCGAGGTTTTTGGACATTTCAGTTCTAATTACTATTCTAACTATACTAATTAGTTCTTTACTATTCTAAACATTAATGGCTTTTAGAGTATGAGTTATCAGGATTTATTCAGTTGGCTGCAGTCACTTAAGTGTATATTACTGTGCAAACTGGTAATAGCAATCTTACAGTTATTGATTCTATGAAGAAGGAGAAGACAGAGTATGTGTTACTCTATGAGAGGCACTAATAATAACCTACATGTGCTGTGCAGTGACTTTTGACATAAAGCTAGGAACACTTAACTGAGAATGAAAATACCTGAGAGTTAAGTTCTGTCATTGCGGTAAGGGGAGTAGCGAAAAAATCACTTTGGGTGATACTTGCAAAATATTGCACCTATGGTCAAAATTTCCAAACACTCCGTGCATTTTTGAAATGTAATTTACGTTTGAAAAATTACATGGAATTTAAAATTTTATTGGAATTCAATAATACATAAGGGAGGACTGCTCCCAGCTCAGACTAGCTCAGACCAGCTGCCCTGCGAGGCCTAATCAGCTGACCAGGGCATCAAGCCAAGATCGTTGCCGGGAGATTTAAACTGCTCCAGGGAGTGTAAGTGACCCGGAGTGCAGGGAACAGGCGCAGGCAAACAGGGGTGTGGCACGTCAGCGAAGTCGTGGCACAGCAGTTTGCGCAGGCAGGGTGAGCAGGAAGGGCACCGCCACCCTCCCAGCTCTCTCTGGTGGGTTGTGAGGTAAGTGTGTGGCTGTGGTTTGGGTGGTTTTGTTTTTTTTTTGTTTGGTTGTTTTTTTTGTTTGGTTGTTTTTTTTGTTTTGTTTGGGTTTTTTACCTGCAAGACAACTAGACCCAGCACTGGTGTCCAAATGAGCAAAAGCCATTGCTGCTGCTCTCAGGGGGAGTGTGCTAACCCAGACAGAACCCCCCAGGAAGGACACAGCTGTTCAGGTCTCTGGCTGCACAGAATGTTTGAGCCTGGCATTAGTACCAGAGGACAGTGCAAGAGATGCCTTCATACGATGCGAGTAGATGAATGATTCGCTGTGCTTGGTGGTAGAGCTCAAAGAAGTGGAGAGGCTAAGAAGTATTAGGGAGAGTGAAAGGGGAATAGACTGGTGGAGTCATATCCTTTTGACCCCAAAAGAAGTCCAGCAGGAGACGATGAAGCCTGCCCCTTCTGCCATCAGGCAGATGGAGCAAACCAAGTAGATGGGGGGAATGGAAACGAGTCCCCAATCAAAGAGGTAAAAGAATCCCCTCCCAACCCCCATCACCTCCCATGGTGCCCTTAAAGAACAGGTATGAGGCCCTGGACCCAGAGAGTCAGGCAGAGGGCAGTTAAGAAGAGGATCGGTCTGGAGGGTCTCCTGGTTGCAACCCACCTACCAGACGAATTACAACCACAGCTACAAAGAAAAAAAGAAAGGTAGTTTTAGTAGGTGACTCTCTTCTGAGGGGAACTGAAGGCTCTATATGCCGACTGGACCCATCCAACAGGGAAGTCTGCGGCCTTCCCAGGGCTCAGGTGAGAGATATTAGTAGGAGACTCCCTGAGCTAATCCAGCCCTCTGATTATTATCCACTGCTGCTGGTCCAGGCTGGCAGTGATGACATTAATGAAAGAGATACCAGGCTAATTAAAAAGGACTTCAAGGCACTGGGTCAATTAGTTAATGGGAGAGGAGCACAGGAGATGTTCGCCTCAGTTCCCAAAGTAGCAGAGATGAATGAGGAGAGGAATAAGAAAACCCATCTTATCAATACGTGGCTAAAGGATTTGTGGACCAGCAGAATTTTGTTTTTTTCCACCATGGGGCAAATTCGATGGTACCTAGCCTGCTAGAATCAGATGGGCTTCATCTGTCTAGCAAGGGCAAAAGGACTCTAACCCATAAGTTGTCAGGGCTGATCAGGAGGGCTTTAAACTAGGTTTGAAGGGAGAATGGGTTGAAATCAGGCTCTCCAGAGATGAGCCTAAGGGTGGAAAGCCAAAGATAGAAGTGAAATCAACAGCCCAGCTGAAGTGCATGTACACCAACGCACACACTACGGGTAACAAACAAGAGGAGCTGGAAGCCATCGTGCAGCAGGAAAGCAATGATGTAGTTGCCATCACAGAAACATGGTGGGATGACTCGCATGACTGGAGTGCTGTATGGATGGCTACAAGCTCTTCAGAAGGGTTGGGCAAGGTAGGAGAGGTGGAGGGGTGACTATATGTTAGACAGACTCTTGACCCTGTAGAACTCGAGGTCAGTAACAATAACGTTGAGTGCCTGTGGATCAGAATCGGGGGGAAGGCCAACAAGGCCAACATCCTGATGGGAGTCTGTTATGGATCCCGATCAGGATGATGAAAGTGATGAATTATTCTACAGGCAGCTGGTGAGGCCACACCTGGAGTACTGTGTCCAGTTCTGGGCCCCTCAGTTCGGGAAGGACATTGAGGTGCTGGAGCAGGTCCAGAGAAGAGCAACAAGGTTGGTGAAGGGACTTGAGCACAAGTCCTGTGAGGAGAGGCTGAGGGAGCTGGGGTTGTTTAGCCTGCAGAAGGCTCAGGGGAGACCTCATCACTCTCTACAACTATGAATTTCGTTAATATACTATGTGCAGTAATGTCTTACAAAGCAAAGACTTCTCCTGTAATGTGATCTGACATGATCATTAAATCATGGATAAAGTATTAATAATTCATTCTGCATTAAAATAGTAACACTTTAACTCCTATTTATACCCTACTGAAATGTTTTTAGTTATTTCTTTACTCTAATACTTGAGACAAATTATTAATCACTAAAAAAGTCTTTGTTTCTGACACATTTTTGTGAAAGAAAGCATGTTTCTGCTGATGTGTTAAAGAGTCCTGAGATGTTTTATCTTTTGGTCAGATGTCCAGTTATCAAGTTTAGCAAGTTCAAAATGCTGCAAGTGAGAAGTGACACCTTCTCTGTTTTTTTCATTGTCTGTTTCAAAATACTCTAAATAACACTGCAACACTTGAGACTCTTCTGCTTAAGTTGAAATAAGATATTCAGAGTGTGGTTTCAGCATCTTCTGCCTATGGTGGGAAACTACTTTTTTGACAAGTTAATATTTTTTGTCCACTGCCCTAGAATGATGAAGCTTAAAATCCCACATAAGACAGAACATCTGTTTATCCACAAAATCCCTTCTCCATTCAGCCATGCAGGCTGGATATATATCTATTCTGAACTTTCTTTGATCAGGAAGAATCTGTGGAAAGTCATTAATATAACCTCCAGAGCTCTGAGCGTGAATAACTGAGTGACATTCCACAGCCATTGCAAAGCACATGTCCATACTAAGTACTGTTTTCTTGCCCTAGTGCTTACTGTCACTATGAATAGTTACTTTTGGGAAAATACACTCATATACAACACTAGATAGAAGCAAAATTTAAAGGGAGTATAAATGCTGACTGAATAAGATATTCTTAGCAGCAGCTGCATGCCAGATAGTATGATCTTCATTCATTAGTAGCAGTATTAAATTTGTCTAAATAGAACCTTGCCTAATTATCTTTAGTGACAAAAGGGAAACTTCTAAACCATATCATCTGAATTGGCTGCAGGGAGAGATTCCAAACTAGACCCAAGGTACAGAGTAGAATATTCTACTGTAACTCATCTTCTATTGTAATTCAGGTTCCTCTTAAGCCTATTAATTAGAAGGAATCCTAATGATAATATAATCCTCTTATGTTTCTAGTGTTTTTCTTCTGCAAGAAGTAGGGTAGAACTGCCACTGTGCTACCTAATGAGTCATTAAACTCATTTAAAAATACTGAGAAAAAGAGGTCACACAGGCATAACGTAGGATTTTTCTTCAACAGTTTAACAGGATTTCTTCCCTGCTTAGAAACCAAATAGTCTTTTAGGATCTTGATATGTGAAAGATCAAGTAATTTTGCTTCCCATTGTGAAGGTTTAACTGAGCTTATAATCCTAAAACAAACTGGTCTTAGAGAACACACTACAACAAATATAAAAATTTTAGTCATGGCTGACACATAATGTACTAGTAACTCCTGCCCTCACAAACATTCACTGATTAGTCCTGATTAAACTCTTGCTCTGTTTTGCCAATCAGTTATCACATTTATATTTAATAAAGGACTTAAATTTCTAATTAAATTTCACCTAAGACAACATGAGTTAAACATTTACTGTAAGTTAATGATGTGTTTTAATAATTTTTTTAAGATACAATGAGAAATCTTAGAAAAATGGAGATGTATAGCTATATCAACTTCTTTTCTTAGCTTTATTTTCCTTCTTTTCCTTTTTCAAGGGTTATTTCAGCCCTAGAAAAACAAAATAATGGTAACCGTGTTGTTCTTACATTTTTTCCTTTATTCTTCATGCATATAAAATAATCACTATTAAGAACTACAAATACTTTGTCAGGTTTTTTTAAGCACACAGTATTTTATAGCAAATTTTAAATGCAGAAATCAGAAATAGATATTCCTGTATTTGCAAGCTACATTTTCTGAAAACCACTGGATTATATTTGTTTATTTTTTATTAGAAAAGGAAACAAAAAGGAAAATCTGTCAGAGCACTGGATTTATACAATATATGTGTTCTATCAATACATTTAAAAGAGTAAAGATAGTCAAGTATGTAAAGCAGCATGATGACACTTTTCATGTTAAAATTGCTGTTTCATGAATGAGACTGTTCTTAAGTTTTTTGTGTGTATGTGTTACCATTCACTTTCAAATGTTTTTGAGACCTGCACTTTCTATATAGTGCATGTAGTGCATACAATACCTGACACTTATTAAACACCTAGAGACGTTTTGAATCAAAATCTGTAATCATGTAATCATTTTCTAATGAAGAAAGCAACTTGTAAGCATTTCCAGTTCACTAATCACTAGATAGTTTCTGTATATATTTCACCTCTGTAATTTGGGCCAGGCTTCCAAATGATTAATTTCCAAAAATATATGGTTCAATAGTCTTTAATAGATTCGGCCTCTTCACCATAAAAGTCCTACATGAAAACTGACCAATTTGATGCATCACCTATTTTTAAGCTATATATCCAGACTCTTCAGACACACCAATCTCCCATTTCTGCAGCCTTCTTACTTGAACCAGAAAGCTAGATTTTGGAGCAACTGTCTTAACACTGTTATCAATTGTTTGCCACAAAATACATGCCTTTTGGAAAAGAGCCAATAATGGCTGAACATAAGAGGTGAAATTAATTTTAATGGCCACCTTAGTATTTCTGGTGGCTGAAAGGAAGGTGTTTCTCTATTGAGTTAAGGAAATTAAATACCAAAGCTAATGAGCTAATTCAAAAAAGTTAACTGAATAATAGCCAACTTTCACTGCATTCTTTGCAGCCGTGCATTGTAAAGATCAAAGTTCTGCCAGTGGCCTAAAAGAGATACTAAAAGCAATATGTTTAGAAGAAAAATCATATAATCATTTCATTTGCATCAAATAATGGTAGCTTGCTTTGTCTTAGCTTGAAAATATGGATGTGAATATGGAAGGACACAAGATCTTACACTGGCCACGCCTGCATCATTCGGTGCCTTTTGAACTGCACTATTTAAATCCCAAACTTCTTGAGACTTGAACTACTTCTCATTTTTATTTTACTCAGGAATCGGGCATATGCCAGTGAGACGTATCTGTTGTACATCTGTTAGCAACAGCTTATGATAACTACTCTCAGAGAGTGTCAGAGTAATGTAAAAACAATTATAAAACATTACTAAAGTTTTGTCATAACATTGAGAAAGCATAAATTGCATAGGTCGGTTAACACCATTCCACTCTTAAATTCAAGACTTGGTTGGCAAGCAAACCTTACAGTCTTCATAGTGTGAAATGAAGAGCATAAATGCAATTAGGACACTCATGAGACAACATTTTGCATTTAATTGCTTTCTAATTGAAACTAATTACAATTCAAATCCCTGAGTTTTATATGAGAGGCTAAATTGAAAAATGTGTACAAACAGATACCATGGAGAGATTCCAACAGAGCATAAATCTGGAAAACTTGTAACTTTTCACTAAATGGATTTATTAACTATGGCAGTACAGTACGAGTAGAGACAAGTAACAAAGGGAGGTCTATCTGCTTACATGAAGAGTATGTGTCTCAGTAATCATAACTTAATAGGTGACTGAAGATCTGTACCATTTGGGTGGTAGAGATAGACCCACAGTCCCAAAACTCAAAGTGCCTTTCTATAGATCTTTTACATACCCACAAAAATGCCATTCACGGGTTGTTATCCCTATTTACCTAATTTCAAAAAAAAGTATAAAAACTCAATTAAAAGGACAACATAACTTACAGTGGAGAACCTGCCTGGACCTCTGTACTTGGGGACTATCAAGTCCCAGATTGATGTTCTATAAATGTTTTCTGAATGTTCTGCACACAGTCTACAAAATGCATTGAAATTAAGCATGGTTGTTATATGTTTCATATAACTTCTTGTGAGACGGGTTGTTTAGACATGGATATTGTTCCTGATAGCATTTAAGTCCTAATTTTAAAATGAGACTGAATTCGAAAGAGGGCATAAGGGACATACTTCATGCAGTGCAGAGATTTCTGAACCAAGAAGCTGAGCTTGCTGGTTCTATTAAACTCAGTGTCATAAGTTTACACTCGGACCATGCCTGGGCCCAGAACTAGGCTGAGTTCTGAGTTTTTTTCTGATGTAGATGTGACCGTAGGCATATAATTAGCAACTTGAGAGAAATTTAGCTCTTAAGTTTAAAACCATATTTCTCCAAGCCCCTAATTTGATTGCTGTCCAATTTTTGAAGTTCTTAGCCAGTAGACAAACTACCTTTCAGTGCTTAAATTTAGTCAGTGCTCTGAGTTCAACAATGAATTAAAAGCTCAGTTTTTATAGATGCATGAAACTTAGCTTTTATCTCAAATCCAAATTTCCTAAAGTTCTAGAATTTATGCATTTGTCCCTTATCTTCAAGGGGGACTTGATTCTGTTAGCATGTCTTCACATATCTAAGACACAACTGGTGTTATGCTCGTAATAAAGTACATTGTCACAGCATTTTCTTTTATCAAAAAGTCCTCCTTTTCTTCCCCTGAAGCACACACTCAGGTTGTGAAAGAGATTAATTAAATTCTAACCCAGATTATTCAGACCCATACCACCCCCTGGATGAAGCCCTGACTATCAAACTCTTCTTGGACCCAGAGCATTCATGTGCTTTCTTTGAAGATAAGCCACTGTCCAGGATTTAGTAGAAAAGCAAAAAGTGATCCATCATCTTGCAAAATATGTAACCAAACTCCTCATCTCATGAAGAGGGCTTCAAATCTGCTAGATATTTGTATGAGTGGCATCAGCAATGGATTAGTTACTACTATAGTATGCATTTCCCCATGCTACATAGCTGATACTATGATAGGAAATAAATCAATAGCCACACCTACTAGGTTTCAGGCTATTCAGACTTCAATTAGCATTAGTATTATTTTCTACAGATTCCACAGTTCATTAGCAAGACTTGACAGTCCTGACAGCTGGTGCTTTGGAGCACTGCTGTATAGTATTCTTCAGTGACCTTGATGAACCTCTTAAATCACTTTAGCTCTGTTTTGGAGAACAGATTGTCCATGCTGAATTTATAACCTGCACTGCTACTGAGGCAGCTTTCTTGGCCAGCTTCTGTCTCCCAATTTCTGAACATCTGCTATTCAGAAAATCTAAGTCATCACCTGAATACTGGATGAACTTACAGGTAACCAAGTTCATAAGGACATAATTTGCCTTATTTCTCATATAATATATTGAGGTTGATATGCATGTTTCTAATTCCTATAGCAATGTGTTTTACAAAATGAAACTACTGAAAGTGAGCTTTTCATCATGTAAATGTCCCAGCACAGTCAGCAATGCCTGAAACTGCTACAGAAGCATTTACTGTCATGCCCTAGAAAAAGTATAGTTTGGTTCATTTACAGTCTTAATTTTTTTTATTTAATTTCACTGATGCTGTTTTCTCGCCAGCTAGCAACATCCCACCCTGTAATCCTGCATTCTGCTGTGAATCAAACCCAATTTTGTCACGTCACTATAGATGTAGGATTTTTGGACAACTGCCCAGACCCTCAGCAGAGTTGCTTTCCTCTTTTGTGTTTCTAGTATGCACTAAGTGCTCATAAGTCACATTAATTAGAATTGAGGCAAAGCATCGGATTAAACAAATAACTATAATGACTGGAAGGGAGATCAGAGACCTGTTTATAATTGCTTAGATTGCTGCCTACCTGGATGTTAACATGACTCACTCAAGGGCAATTATGTTGTAACTTCTGACAGGTGTGATATGGCATTGTTGATTTTGGCAGATGTCTCTAGTAAAAATACTCTAGTCGACCTTGAAAAAATCTGATGTCAGCATTCACTACTCTGGCCCTGATGCTGATCCTTCTCTTCTAAGAGAAACAGAATTTTAATCCTTTTGCTTAATATTAAAACAAAAATCTCTAATTTACCTGATTTCATTGATATTTTTTGTTTGTATTTCTCTCAGAATCAGAGAATCATTAAGGTTGGAAAAGACCTTTAAGATCATCCAATCCAGCTGTCAAAGTAGCACCACCACCATGTTCACCATTAAACCATGTCCTCAAGTGCCATATCTACATGTTTTTTAAACACTTCCAGGGATGGTCACTCCACCACTTCCCTGGGCCATTGCTTTACAACTCATTCCATGACAAAATTTTTATTAGTGTCTAGTCTAATCATCTCCTGGTACAACTTCCCACTTCTTTATCTACCCATATTTGCTGCAGATAATAGTGGATTTCTCTCCTTTTTTTCACAGATGTTAACAAATTAGTTTCCTCAGGAATTATCTTTATTCATAGTAACTCAGGACTTTGGGGTGAAATTTTAATTTCTGTTGAGCTAATGTCTCAACATTTTTCCATGAAGTTCCCACAATATCCAGGAGCACCGATTACCCATGGTTATTGCACAATGACATTTCTATTCTCTGACCAAGTATCAAGCTCTGGAAACTTGTAATGAACAAAATGTTTCTGACTTACACATGAGGATAGTGATTTGGACACCAAGCTAGAGAATTTTAAAACGAGCTGCTTTGATAAATATCAATGTTTAACCCATCTTAGAAATCAAGGACTTTAAATCTATCCCTACCTGACAGAAAACTGTAACATTCTGAAGTTTATAACTTGGTTTCTACACACATTCATTTTAGGAAGATTCAATTAATTGAATGTCAATGAAAAGGTACTCCAAATGGGCACATAAATTCAGATGAAATAAATTCATTTTTCTTATCGAGAAATGTTTGAGAATATTCTTTTTTTCTCTGCCAAGCTCTGATACTTATTGACCTTCAGGTGAGTGTAAAGTAGACTGCAGTTATCACTGCAGTTTTTTCATAAAGTTCAGGCTCCCAGAATTTAAAAAAACCAAGTGATACATAATTACCAAATACATTTTGTGTTCTAATGATGAACACACACTGACTAGAACTCCTAGGCAAAATCAAAGACTGATTTCTTCCCTAGTATCCAAAATGTACTATGATTAGGAACATACTAAAAGTAATTATCAAAATATATATTAGAAACTTTAGGAAAGACTACGAAATTATTTCCTGCATTGGGAGAAAATGCACAAGGCTCTTCTACTCTCCAGAGAATGTGGCAAAGTGACTTAAGTGAAATTCTTGCCTTACACAGCAGTCTTTCATAGCATGCTATAACTAGTAATCTACCCAGGATCAGAGCCAAAGAGGGATTAACCCATCACAGAAAGACATTCTATTTTAGGCAGCAGGCATAAATGCCTAGTGAGTGAACACACTGAGCTTTGTGCAATGCACCACTGTAGTTTGCTGCTTGATGAAAAAGAGTACTATAATTTATCTTAAGCTCATAATACTGTGTTGATGCATCACACCTGTTAAATTCATGTTGGCACAGTAAACTGGTAAATCAGATGCATCTTCCAAAATCCTTCTTTGGTAATTCTTATAATTTAGAAAACACAGCTATAGCTTAACAGCAGCATTCTTTCAATTTAGGAAGAATTAGACTCTTCCTACTATCTCATAAGGTCCCCACATCTAGAAGAGAGAACCTATGTTTGCCAGCTCAATTTTTTTTATTGCTTTATTAAACTGACTGTCTAGCCATTGCTGAAAGTGCCTTTAGTCCCCAGAGAGTTATGCTTTAGCCCTTGCACTAGGATTCATGAATCTGATACAAGGACTGGAAAAATATTTCTGTGCAAGGGATATGTGTGCACCTTTTTGAGCTGTTATCTGTAGCAGTGGCTAGATGTTTCTGCCTAGTCTTCCGCTATCTTTGAAAATGCTGTAGACCTTAGAGTTGCTGATCACAAGGCCTTGTGTTTGCAAAGCAGAACTCTTTAAAAATTGAATAGGTTAAACTTTTCCTGAAGTACCGATCCCTCCCCCCTCCATTTCAAGGGTTTATTTAACCAGCTGTAGTTTTTCCTTTCATTCATCAGTAGTATGGCTGATTCAAAACCACGTATTCCAGGATCACAACACGTGCTCATGTACTGTAAGACTGCAGTTATTTCCTTGGAATGTTCCACACCTTGCTGTGCCAAGGTGTCTGACATAGCACTGCAGAGGTTCAAAAAAGCTACTCAACAACTGAGGGAAATGCTCATACATAGTGGGTGGGAAACGATAAAACTCTAAAATTTTATGTCTGATATCTTAAAAGTGTTTCTGATCAGCGTTCCCCAATTGACAGACCAAGGAATATAGTTAATAGATCCAAAAATCGTCTTGAGAATAAAGTACTTCATGTTACATTGTATAGTGTGCATTAACCCCTTTAAATTTATTCTGGTGGTACTTTATTATTACTGATTTTAAAGCACAATGAAGAGTATTCTCTATAACTGAGAGATCAGTGAAGATGTCTGTCTAATGAAAGTTATTTGAAAATAGGTCACAATTGAAATAAATCAAAAACTTTAGCCTTTAGCTTTGTTCATCATTAAAATGTTTCTGAAAATCATATATACTGATTTTCATATATTTTAACATATTGTTTCATAAATTAGTTTTATTTTCTATAGAAACATTTCTCATTTTGTGCAGTAGAAAAATGAGCAGCTATTTCCTATTTTGCTTTATTTGCATAAATGGTTGTGTTATACTGTCTTATTTAAGGCACATCAATTGATCTCTTTTCTGAACACAGAGTTATTTACCTCCATTTGTGCAGAATTCACAGTTCTTCATGGACATTATTCATATTCATTTTAACCACTGTGGAAGCTGATATTCTTGTTGTCAGATATATAAATATCAGAATTCTGCACTAATTTGGATTCCAGACTTCAAGCCCTTTGGAAAAGAAATTATAATTCTGTGCATCTGTGTACAAAAGACAGGCTTTGCTTTAATTGCAGCTTTAAATGTCCAGCATTTTCAATAAAGTGCTCAGCAACACAACTTACATCTTCAGAAATGAGTGATTTCATGTTGAAAGCCAGTCGAAATTTACACTACACCTGAAACCATGTGACAGAGTCAAGAATAGAATACAGTTCCTTAGAATGACTGTCCAATTTTTTTACTTTTTTTAAGCTTACCTATTTCACCCTGTATATCTCACAAAATCTCCAACAAATGAAACAGTTATCCCAGAGACAGCAAACTAATTCAACCACAGTACAGATCTACCTGGTGCACTGTAGTAGGCATGGCTGAGGGGAAAATGGTGTGTGATCATGTCATTTTAGATCAGGACTCCATAGGTTACCGAACTAAAAGGGCCCATCTTGATCATCTAGTCTGACAACCTTTATAGGAACAGGCCGTGGGAACGGCTCTGAATGAGTTCTGCTTTCCTAATGCATAAGTACAGAGGACCAGAACTAAAAATGTGCAAACAACTTTCATTCTGACAGTCCACAATTTTGAATGCCTCTTTTTGCAGTGTAGATCTTTTTCAAGAAAGGAAGAAGGGTATAACTGTTTCATGTAAATTCCTAGTTGCTGTTTTTCCAAAGCAATCAGAAATTCCATCTGAATTATCTATAAATATCCTCCTGATTCAATTTCCTTCTCTCTGGGGTGCATAAAGTACTGGCTTTGAAGAGTGCCAGTGAAGTGACCATGTTGTCTTACTGTCCTAGATGCCAAAGGAGGGAGGCTATGGGAGCACTGCCACTATAGATGAAGTTACATCATTTGTGGGGCCATATTTACAGCTGGGAAAGAGGGAGCTGGGATGGAAGCAGAGAGGGAGATTTTTTATACTTTATTTTCTTCATGTGATAGTTTTCATGTTCGCAGTCAGTGTTCCTTGAGACAATGTTTCCTTCTCAGCATGTGTTCCTTGAAACAATACCCACTTCTATAACTATTTTGCTACTTTATTTACTTACAAACTAAGTACTGTTTTTAAGGCACTCATTTTAGTGGCAAACACCCAGGCTGCTATATTATGTACCAGTGCATGTCTCAGTTAGCTTCACCTAAGGAGGTACCTGATAGACAGAATGTTTCCCTCTTGATAGTTTGTAACTAAGGAGCACTAAAACTTGGCAGTCTCTCCCATGTGCTGAATATCAAAACTGTGTGTCAGTGTTTGGTCAGAATAGGGTGGATTGAGCACTAGGCAAAGAGCAGAAGGAATCCCTTCTGCTCTGCGCATCAGCTGGATGAGTAGATCTGCAGGGGTGGCTTCAACTGAAGGCAACACTTCAGGAGCGGAGGAAGCAGCAGAGCACCTGCCTCTACTGCCTTCCCACACCGTCACAGCCTTCGCTGCCCCAGATGCCAGGCTGTGTCACACAGCCTGTGTATTGAGCCCCAGGTTTTCTCTGTCAGACAGCTCTCATCCTGCATGCCTAAGGGCATTGATTGTTTTTACCTCTAGGTGCATGACTTTCTATAAAATTATACATAAAAAGTATCATAACAACCATCAAAACTTGCAATTTTAGGCCAAATCCTATTAGGCATATTTGAATAAAGCTGGGATGGAATAGTTAGATGTTTTTCTGAGATCTGAGAGAGTACATACTCTATTTCCCTCATGCAAATGTCTCATCTTTTAAGCCAATCAGCTGAGAGGTTTGATCCCAACTACGCAGCTTTGATTCGCAAAATGAAATGGAAATGGCCAGCATAGAACCTGTGGTATATATTACCTACAGTCATCATGCAGTTAATGCTGTGAAAGTAACAGTGCTGTGTTTGGGGGATGGGCTAAAGCTCTGCCTGAATGTTTCTTACCTCAGAAGGGAAGAGATCTTTCTTATTGCTGTTATTAGTCTGACAGCAGTGCTGGAGGGACCAATTCAAATTTAAGAGCTAAATTTATTCTGAAATTATCAATACCCTGGAACTTGCCATGTCCCAAACGATTAGGCCAAATAGCAGCATCATATATTCTGATCTCAAGTTCCAAACAACTGTGTAGTTATTAATTCTATTAGGGAGAGCATATCTCCTCCTCCTCACCCGTTTCCACTGGATAAGACCAAGCTAATGAATCTGACATTCGATGTTCAGAGAATCAGTGGTTAGCAACATGCAGAAAAACCTTCTTTGGAACCAAGGAAAAATATGTTTCACACCTCTGTCATAAAAGAAAACATTTATTTTTTAATCCAAATGGGTTATGCCTTTACTACCAGTAAGTTAATTTGTTCCTGACTTAGAAATCTTTTAATGACAGTGTTCATGAAGCTATGTAGTACAAGCTTAGGAAGACATCCATGCATACACGGGTTCCTTCAAGACCAGGCTTTTACTATTTTCCAATCATTACCATAGCATGTATCCAAAAGTCATTGTGTCACTGTGCTGGGAGCTTATCTTAACTCAATATGCAATAGTGAGCTTTAGGTTCTGGGCAATTTGACAACTAGTTTAGATGAAGATTTTTCTAGGGGTTAGATTATTTTTTTCTATATTATACAGGGAGGTTCTGTAACGTTTTTTTTCTTCCTGTATGGCACCCGGAATGAAATGACTGAATTATGTACAGGTGGGCTGATTTTTTGGTATTATCTGGAAGCTAAGAGCAAGCTTGCTACTATGACATTCCATGACATTATTACACTTGTGGACCCACGGCATCAGATCATTTGTACAAGCTTTGACATTTTTTTCATGCTTTATCTCATTGGACACTCCCCTTGTCTCAGATCTTGCTCTAGATACTCCTTTTAAACATAACACTACTCAATTCAAAGAAAAAACTGTATTGTGTAACATGCGTAACTGAAAAATGTCTGTCAATAACACTCAGATGATGAATGAACAAAGCTCAAATTTAGCTCTCAGACTTAGCATTTCAAAAATGGAGTAGAAATATTTCAGCTTTATGTGCAGTTGTGACTGTGTTTCAGTAAATTCTAAAGGGACAGGCACCATGATGCTGATATTGTGTACAGAACCACCAGACCTTGGGAGAATCGCATTTCATGAGTTATTACAGACTCATGACCTATTATTTCTTTTCTTACTCAGCAGAATCAGTGGACCAGACAAAGACTCAGATAAAGCAACACTAACATCAGAGTTATTTAAAGACAGGTTTTGATGAAAAGGGATAGTTTTAATTAATAACTATGCACTTCACTGACCCAGAGCTGGAGGCATACGCGCTTACCCGGTTGAAATCAAAGATTTGACTTCTTTGAGAAAAAAAGAAGTATACATTCCAAACAGAGATAAAGGCAAATTTGCTCCTCTGAATTCAATTGAGCTTCAGCACTTTCAGAATATTGGAAACTTTTAAAGAGTTTCAGAGTTGGTGTACATATATTTATATTTACCAATCCAAAGAAACATATAAATTAAATGACACATGCTGAGTATCTGTCTATATCCTTAGCCACCTAGTAGTCTAACTCTACACTGAAGGCAAAGCAGAGTAAATATATTTGACTACACTTACAGTGTAAACATGTAAAAGGAACAATTACTATTATTTTAGAGCTAGGTCCAGATTATCACAACTTCTGATGTCAACCTGTATTGAAAGAAGCATCAAAACAAGATTGATCATGTGAACAGAAAGCTGAGACCTGGACTTGTTTTTAAGTTCACTCTTCACAGCCAGTTGCTGGACCAACTGCAGTAGCAACTACTTGGCTTGAAGCCCTCTTTTGTTTCTCTTTGTTTCCATATGACTGACATGGCATTCTGCTAAAAGTTATTCCTCTTTGAATAGCTGGTTTGGAGATGGTGTAGAAGTTTTTAAAGACTCCCTAAAAAAAAGAGAGGGGGAAAAGCCTGAAGGTAAAAACCATCTGTTGTCTGTAGTATAATGAGTTGTTTCACCTCCTGAGAAAACACCACAACTTTTTCTTTGAAACAGTTACCTCAGTACATAGTGGTTTCTTCATATAAAGAGTGTGCAGTTCTGAACACTGTCACCCATCAAAAGTGGAAACCACTTAAATATTCTATAGAGCAATAAAACCCCATTTTCTTCTCTGCTTTGTAACTGGCATTACAACCAGACTACCCAGTGATAAATGTCCAGCAAGAGCTAAGCTCTCCTTTGTGATGTAGAAACAAACAAGCCCTTTCACTTCAAGAAGTTGCTTTGCTATCTCCCAATCAGCCTGAGAATCCACAACAGCCATTAGTCAGACAGCCTCTCTTCCATTTACCAGCCGCTTCGCTTCTTGTTTCATTTAATACCAGAATTACCTTAGTATGCAATGTCACTGAAATTTGCTCTAGTCCTGTTCAGCTGCTGATAACTAAAAACATCCCTGCCTGGCTTTTTACATTTGCAGAACAGATAAGAGTAAAGTGGACAGCAATGTGACCTCCTTCTGCAGCATCTCAAAAAACCTTAACAGCAATGTAAATCCAAACTGTCTTCCTGCTGAACCAATCTGAAGGATACTCTGCCTTTTTGATTCATGGCTGATCCCTGTGCTTTCATAAGAGTACCATACTGTATTTGGTCTTGTGTGTTGGTAATAATCACCACCTTCCTGATTTGACTGAACACCTGTATTTCTGTAAATCTGTATTTCTACATTCTGTAGAAATTCTACACAACTGTTCAGAGATACTATGGTTTATCCCCCTAAGAAGCAGAGTTCATTAGCTAATACAGAGTGCTCAGCTAGTATTCAATTAGCTGAAAGAGCTACATTATGCCATGTAAACATATCCTGATAAAATGATCAAATATCATTCTGTTAACGACAATGGCAAAAAACACCTCACCAAATCAAATAAGGCCATAAACTGATCATAAATGTATTTCAGCCGTTTCAGTGAGAGGCAAGCATATGAAGTCCTTTTTTAAAGCAAAATTTCTATGTCATGGTGATATGTAATGATTTTTCAGAGTCGGAAGAACTCTAGCCCTTAGGACTCTCAGGAATACCAGAGAGAGATGCAAGCACAAGCATAAACTTTTAAGGAAGCACATGAATCATTATTTTGGACACAGAAGAGTTTTCCATTGAGCACTTAAATACAGGGATTTAGTTACCTAAATATAAACAGATACTACTGAAAAACTGAGTTAATAACTGTGTCTGGAAAAGTGTTTGAAATCTAAGTACTTTTTCTTGCAACCTGCCATGTGCCACTCAGTGTTCTTAGCCCCACGTGAAACTGGAAGTCTGTTTCCATGAAGAATGCAGGGCGCCTGCTACAACTTTCATCTGTGCCTGACAGAAAACTCTGACTGAGGGATTTAATGGCTGCCGGTTCCACATATGTTTCTGTCAACGTGATCCTCGACTCCAACTGTGTCTTACAGAGAAATGCTTGAACACATGTGAGCTACAGCTGAGCTGCACAATGACAAAGGCAAAGCTGACACAGTGATCTGGTTTTAGAACAGAGATAATATCTTAATTCATAATCTAGATTATAAAATGTATTGCTTGAATAGAATGTAGAGATTCACAGATGGAATACCATCATGTATGATTTTTCCATAAGGCAGCAAATAGATTTGATAGGGTTCTCTTAATTATTGTCTGTTAATTTATTCTGAAGACTCTATTGCATGAATTCACAACATGAAATCTGGTCCAACTTGCTTTACTGTGTTGTTGTTTTATCTGCTCTACCTCTCAGCCAAAATTCCTTTATTTTTCTGTTTATGGAAGGTTCTCATCTCCTGAATAGTTAAGTAAACATTAAGGATTGCCTACAATATTCTGTAAGACTTTAAGAAAAATACACATCACATTCCTTGTGTTCACTCATTCATTTCAAAGCTGTGGGCTTACAAGGTTGGAGGTCAGCACAAGAGGCTTGATAGTTTAATAAGCTATTCAACAAAGGGCCATAAAATCTGAATCAAATTCAGGCAAACTCCACAGTTTGGGCTGAAATTTTGTTTGTATTTTAAATCAAAACCTGTTTCATAAACTCCCAATAAATAAATCCAGCTCTCATGCTATTCTAATCTCACTGCCTACTGATAATGAAAAGAGAATCATCTTCTTGAACAGAGCAGGTGTTAGAAAAAAAGGAGCCAGTCTGAGCCCTAAGCCCAGTACATGGTTACATCCCCGCTGGGTTAAGTTACAAAGAAATCCAAATCATTCAGTATGTGGGTGAAAGGAGGGAGAGGCCCATGCCTTTCTTCCTCCTTAGGCTCCTCATGAGACTGACACTGCCTCTCCTCTTTGAATATGGTTATCAGCAAACCCGACACAGAACAGCAACTAAGGGATATTCATGACGACAGCAGCTGCAAAGTTGTTAAAAATATAAAAAAATTCGTTGTGTAGGGGGAAAGACTGCCCTTGCTGAACAGACACAGAAGTCCTAGACCCCAATGTTTTTGGCTACAGCTTGCTATATTTTGTAACATAGTTAAGGAACTCCAATCCAAGTTATGCATGTTGTCCTAAAACCTTTTAAAGGCAATCTTTTAAAATAAAAGTGCGAAGCCCCTTTTTCTTCTTTTTCCCCCTCTTGAACAGGGCTCTCATGTTCAGAGATAAGACAAGAGAAATGATTTTTCCACCTGCTACCAATACACCAGGCCAAGATGCCTGGGGTAGCTAAAAAAAAGCGTTCCACAACTCCACATGGATTTCAGTGGATTGCTTAGCAGAGCCAAGATTTGCAGCTTTCAGCTGCTCCTGTGGGTTTGTGTGGCAAAGTGCACAGAAAATGCCATGCCAACCATTCCTTCAGAGCAGATGGGGAGGGACATATTTACTAATCATCACAGAAACTGTTATATATGTTTAAGTCTTCTTTATAAAAACAATTTTCTTTTCAGCCATTTATTGAACAGCTACTAAGCTGAATCTGTACTCAGCAGTATGTAACCACACATTCAGGTTTTTGCTTTCTCTCCAGGATGTAGCTGGGCAATGACCACAACATGTTCCCACTGTAACTGACTTATAGCAGCATTTCTGACAGC
This sequence comes from Lepidothrix coronata, assembly GCF_001604755.1. NCBI lineage: Eukaryota > Metazoa > Chordata > Aves > Passeriformes > Pipridae > Lepidothrix > Lepidothrix coronata. Next base: position 360,391 of record NW_016690318.1, read on the forward strand.
TAAAATTGTCTATTACTTTATGGTTCTCTATATCTGAATGTAACATTGTTAATTACATTTGATGCCAAATATAATATCTAAAAGTCAAAATTGTTTTGCTTAGCCTACCTTATTTTTCCATAGTAATATAAGCTACCTATAGAAATGCACACAAACCAGACTAAGAGATATAGCAGGTATAGCTATCTTGACTCAAAGATGTAATTTGCCTTCTAGCCATATATTTAAGTGTGTAACACAATCTTGAAAAAAATGTGTCCCTTGTCCTCTCTGAAAGCTTCTAAAAGCACCTAAAAATTTTAGAAGTATCTTAAGACTCAAATCACCCTTTTTATCATTAAAGGTAAACACTAGAAAATATTTGTGTATTTGACAGTCATTTTCCCTTGTTCCAAGACAAAGGTAATGATTGTGTGATTTCTTGTGCATGTAGTGAAGAAACAGTAAGTAAATAGCTCTGCATCCTCTCAAAATCACTGTTGCCCTCTGCAATTGTCTTCATCCTCCATCATAAAACTAACACACAAATGACTTAAAATATCAAACACATGGAGGCAGCCCAGTTCTGTGGTTTCACAGTTGCCAGGAGTGTTGGCTGTAGAAGGCAGAGCTGCAGAATGAATGAGCACTGTGGTGCTTGTCTGCATGGAGTCTCCTTGCACATTATTTAGTCAAGTTGGGGTTTACTGGGGCTTTTTACCTAGTAAAACCCTCAGTACGTTTCCATCTTTCACTCAAATCACTGAAAGGGTTTGAGATAGCAAAAGACTCTTCCGTATGATTCACCCCACTCCTGGCAAGAACTCCTCGCTGCTGTATTATTGTAATTACTAATAATGCTAATAACAATATTATTAGCACATTGCTACTTTTTTTTATATTCTGTAGTATTTACTCCACTAATCCCTTTTGTAATTCTCTGATTTCTGCGTTTGTCTCTACTTTGAGGAAATTTTCTACTGAACAAATTTATAACCATTACATCTTGGTCTTTTATAAGCTGGATTGAATTCCTTCTTTATTTCAGTTACTTAAATTTTCATTCATTTGTTGCATTATCTGCAGCATGTTCACTTTACATGCAAAACTTGATGTTTCTGAAAGATTCATTTTACAGCAATAAATAAAAATAGCTAGACACCATCTTGTGTCCTCAAGAAACAGTATCATTTGTTTACAGTTAAGAATCATGACAGCAGCTGCACGCAGTCCAGGATCGCACTGATTATTATGCCATGGTATCATAAGAATGTTTTCTCTACTTGTATCTGCAGATGTATTAGAGCTATCAGTCAGAATGAAAATGTCTGTATGAAAACTCTGATAAATGAAATAGGTACTGACGCCTAAAACTTGACACCTAAAATTGCAAGAGAAATTGTGACAGAAGCAAGTCACAGAAATAATCTATTTCTTATGAAAGAAAAGAACCTAAAAAGCAGGGAGACAATTTGCCCCAGGAGCAGCAGAACTGCAAAACTGTGGTTTCCTGTAGATTTATAATCTTTATGTCAATCTCTGAGCCTGCTGCTTACCTTATCATGATGATTACAGCTCCCTCTGTTCTCCCTTTGAACCCTCCACTGGGGGAGAAACAGTGTGAGCTGTGGACTGTTACCAGCTGCATTTGCACTGATTGGCCATGGAGTTATTCTTAGGTAATAAGGCAGTTGAGCTCATCTTCAGTGAGACCTCTTACTTTGTTTTGCTTCTGTTAATTTTCTCAAAACTCCCAAGACATTACTTGTATTTGGGATTTTCTTATCTTATTTGAAATCACTCTTAAGGTTAAAAAGCTGTTAGGTGAGGAATAGGTTCACTAGATAGACATCTTGATTGCATAAGCTGATTGTCTTTAGGAAACCAGTCTAAGAAATGCTACTTTTCTCTTGGCAAGACAGCTGCAGCACTGTTAAACTGGAAGAGTTCAGGAGCTAAATTTTACAAGAATCATTTCCAGTAGTCACCTAGCATACAGCTACTCTATTTTGAAGAGCACAGTACTGCTCTAAAGAACTTAATTTATTCAGAAACAGAAACAGAAGTACCAGAACTTCAATGGGAATCTTACAGAAATGGCGATCTTTTGTCTGAGCTTGGTAGTACAGGGTAAAATAAAGTTGAATAACACAGCCAGTGTCACCAGTAGAACTGAGAGCTTCTTACCTTCCACTGAAGAAGTGAGAGTTACTCAGCTTCTTGTGACTTTCCAACAAGAAGATTAGAAGCCATGCACAAACAGGATGGACCTGTGGTAGAGCCAAGCATGATCCACATCTCAAAGGAAGTGGCACATGTTGCTGCTCTGATACAGCTTGGCATTCATCACTCTTCTTGCAGCCAGCAAGAAAATCTTCACTTTTGTTGTCAAAGCTGAGTCATACTGTAGAGCAAGAGAGATCCATTCTAAGTCACAGTCATGGCCCAGAAGAAGCCAAGTATGTGCACTGACTTTGAAAAGTAGTCTACACTGTGTAAAATTGAGATACATAGCTTGTATCAGCTCCATTTAATTATCTTTCTCTTTCTCTCCTCAAAAGATAAAAAAAAATTTACTTCAGTGCCAAAATTTGGTCAAAGATAGTGCACAGTGATTTGGCAGATGTTAGTAACTTAGTAATATACTCAAGCTCAAAAGCAATTCTAAGAGCATATCACCATACAGAGTGAAGTGACTCATGGAAATGAGTGTTGAAAGGGATGGAATCCAAATGGCTACAGATGAAAGATGGACTGCAGCCAGGAAAGTATAGGACTTTGAAGAATGAGGAGAAGACATAGAACCTGGAGGAAGAGGAAGATGAATAAGCAGGAAAGCATGAAGAGTAGTATAAAAGATTTCATGAAGATTACTTTAGCACCGAGAACTTGGAGACTCTTAGAGAGAAGTGCAAGTCTTTTCATGTATCATATAGCATATGTGACTGAGTTTTGTGTGGAGGACAAGAAATCAGAATGGGAGAGATTTCAGAAGTGGAGACAACTATATGGGAATTGAAGACTTCATGGAAATAACATAGAAGATGTTAAAATTATTTAAAATTTGTTAATGCATGCAGTTGATAATGTACTCCATATACCCCTATTGCCCAGGCATCTTCGGGCCTGTTTGTCCCCTGTTCTCTTGTTCCTCCCTCTGATTGGACCAAGTTTGCTGCAGTGGGGAGTTAGCTACCGTTGGTCCCAATTATCTATTTTCCCTCCTATTTTCCCTAGTTCTTCTCCTGATTTGTCCCTACACCTGCTCTTCTCATGCTCCACCCAGTTTTCTAGCACCTTCCCCTCCAGACCTTATATAAGCCAGTGCCTCTGTTCAGTAAAGTGTGATACCTGGATACCTTCTACCTTGTCCAAGAACCCTGTTTGGTGTCACGATCCCATTCCAACCCCGGACCGTGGCAGTTTTGGACAAAGGCAACAACAGGAATAGAGAGGTCATAAATTGTGGGACATTATTGTTGATATTGGTTGACATTACAACATATTATATTGGAAGCAGATTATGCAGATATACATAAACATATATGTAAGGATAATTCTAAAAATAATAAAGACAGTTGTACTGCCCCAGGTAAAACTTTTTTAACCTAAATACATGACCTTTACAAGATGTACAGGGCATGAATGCAAAAGCTACACTTCCCAATGTGTCATCTCAGCTTCCAGCAGTCAGCATTTTAAAGATGTCCTGAACCCTAGGTAAGACCAAGATTATTGTATTCAAAGCCCCAAACAACTTTGTTTCCAAAAATCTGTCAAATGAAGTTTTTTTAATTTAGGGTATAAAAATGTTTCTTAGCAAAAAAAATATCTACAATTTCATGGAGAACTGTACAAATAATTACTTCATGTGATTAGTTTAAATATATTGCTTTTGATGTGTTGTCAATATTAATAAACAATAAATAAATTAAAATATTTAAAAACAATTTTTCCTTTATTATGTTTTGTTAGTGTTTCCTTTACTGTTGCACCTACTATCCTAAAGTTCTTGCTCACCAAACTGAGGGAACTTTTCCATTTTCAACAGTTGTCACAACTTGGGGGACATACTTTCAAGAATATTTTTTCTTATTTTCACTGAATTACAGAATGGGTAAAGTTGGAAGGGACCACAGTGAGTCATCTGGTCCAACATCCCTGCTCAAGCAGGGTCATCCTAGAGCACATGACACAGGACTGCATCCAGATGGTTCTTGAATAACTCCAGCGAGGGAGACTCCACAACCTGTTCCAGTGTGCAGTCAGCCACATAGTAAAGTTGCTCTTCTTATTATTCATGTGGAACTTTCTGCCCATTGCCTCTTGCCTTTATTGGTTGGCACCACTGAGAAGAACTTGGCTGCATCCTCTTGACACCCTTCCTCCAATACTTAGAGACATTGATGAGGTCCCATCTCATTTGTCTCTTCTCAAGCTGAACAGGTCCATCTCCCTCAGCCTTTCCTCATAAGAGACATGCTCCAGTCCCTTAATCATGTTGGTTGCCCTCCACTGGACACACTCCAGGAGCTCCATGTCTCTCTTGCTCTGAGGAGCCCAGAACTGGACACAGCACTCCAGATGCACCTCACTAGGGCTAAGTAGAGGTGCAGGGGCACCTCTGCTTAGCTCTGGCATTGCTTTTCCTAGTGCATCCCAGGATACCATTGACCTTCTTGCCCACAAGGACACACTGCTGGTTCATGGACAGCTTGCTGTCCACCAGGACACATTGGGTTCTTCTCTGCAGAGCTGCTTTCCAGCAGTTCAGCCCCCCGCCTGTATTGGTGCCCGGGGTTATTCTTCCCCCGGTGCAGGACTCTGAATTTGCCTATGTTGAGTTTCAGACAGTTCTTCTCTGCCCATCTCTCCAACCTGTTGAGGTCCCTTCTGAAGGGCTACACAGCCCTCTGGGGTATTGACCACTCCTCCCAGCTCTGTGTTGTCAGCGAACTCAATGAGGAGGCATCTGCCCCTTCATCCAAGTCATTGATGAATAAGTTAAACAATACTGTGTAACAAAGGTTTACATTACTGTTTAAATAAAAGTGCTTTGTTTCAGTATAGAAAAAACTCCGGTCAAAGTTTTCAGACATGGCAATATGTTTACCAAAAAAGAAAATATTTTCACATGTTTATAATATTCCTTTTCACATCTAGAAATCAGTTTCGGTAACTTAAATTGAGAGCAGCATGATAACACAGAAGGCAGGTAGGTGTTGGGGGCATACTCTTCTGCATGCATGGAATTCTGAGCTGTGATGGAGAGGAAGAATATGGAAAAAACAAAACCAACAACTTCTAAGGGATGCCTGAGAGACAGTTGCAGCTATAAAACTAGATGGAGGGCAGAATCTGAGAGTCATTTGCTTTGAAAAGGAAATTCAAGCGCTGTGAACAAAGGGGTCAATCAAGGATATGGTGATTGTAAGGCACCAAATCCAATCCAAAGATTTCACCTGGGTTCCAGCAAATTCCAGAAAAATACACAAGTATGGAAGAATAAACAGAAAACAATAGCTTATATTTATGACTGACCTCACTGGACTCTGTGACACAACTTTCTTTTACCTTGTGACAACACCCTAAGCAATAAAAAGGATGAATTGTCTCCTTTCTCAAGTAAAAGCAATGGTGGAACTGAGATGCATTAATTATTCCTTCTTCTGACAAGCCTAGGAGTCTACATAAAAGAAAAAAATATCGCTGAAGAATTTTTATTTTTAATTTTCAAAAGCATAGACTAATAGGAGAACAAAGGTCCAAATACTGTATTTTCTAGGTGGAATTAATTATTTAGGTTTATACTGGTCATTTTTTGGCAGCAACAGGTGGACTGTTGAAGCCTTACAGCCTACAATACAAAAATGGTTATCTATACATTATCATTCAGTGTCATAGAGAACATATAAAAAAATGTGATTTAGCTAACATTTGGATTGCTCAGTCCCCAGCAGACCTTAGTTATGCCACTTTACATAAATGAACATAAGCAGATATGACAATGAAACTCCTGCTTTACCAGCTGCTAAGGAAAAATCTATTGTTAGGCAAGAGACTGTATCATAAGGCAGCATAAATCCATCTGTGTTGTTCTATTTATGTGGTACAAATACAAAAAGAGTGTGGCACATCATCAATTTCATGTCATTGACTGTCGGAGCAGCTGCACCCCATCCAAACTAAAAGAAACCTGAAAGTGTCACCATCAGTATATGAGAATTACAGACCCTTAGCATAGCACAGATGTTGCATAAAACTAAAAGCAGACTTGAAGAGTGATGAAAAGGTGAGCAAATGTACTTTTTACACCTCCTGAAATGCTATTTTCTTTTCAAGAAAGATGTTGGTAAAAATTTTAAATTTTGTCACTTCTTATTTAATCGGCTTCAGCCTCGTAGCTTCTGAAAGGTTAAAGTTATTCTGGGACCACTATTTTTTTATAAATGACCATCCATAATAAATAGTCACTCAAAGAGACTGTATTTCACATACCTGCTGTATAACTTTCTCCTTCTGAAAGAGATCATAGAAGGTTCACGTTGTTAGTATATGTCTCTATCTTCTCTTGGAAAAGTAAATAGGTTGTCAGAAACAAAACAGAGTAGAAATAAATTATTATTGTCTGCATAGTTTACTGTAAACCAAGTTGGACTTTACATTTAGAGTTCTGGTTTTTTCCCCACTCATTGTCATAAATACTAAGAGTAGAGAGTGCTTAGCTAATCTGTACTTCTGAACTAGTATGTCAAAACTGTCAGGAGCAAGAATTTGTGTCCTCCTGATTAGATGTTCCAAACTCTGAACTTTTTATGCCCTCCTCTTAAAGTCACCCCTAGTTCCCTCTTCTCTCCTACATTTAAGTTCTTGCCCATCTCCAGAGCAGAGACTGGAGCAGGAAGTAATGATCTCCTTCAAATGAACTTTCTTAATGTGGGTTGAATTGAATACTCACAATGGATAGTCTTTCTAGTGGAAGATAGTTCTGGGATATAAATCAATCCTTCTCCAGGCACAGGTAGGAACAAAGGATAGAACTGCAGCTGATGAAAAAAAATATCTCTTTTCCTAACCCATTTTTTTCAATCAATAAGTATTGACGGTTTTTCCATTTCTTGATGCCCTGTCTGACAAATTCCATGTTTCACTGAATAAAGTGAGAAACACAACTCGAAATGGATTGAAACACTTAAACTGCTCTAGAAGTGCTAATTGCTTTGAAAGATAGAGAACAAGAAAAAATGAAAGTAATTCCAAAATAAAGAGGACTAAAAATATTTTCTGTGTTATTTACAACATTTTTCTTTTCATTTGTTTTAAATGTACTTTTGAACCATACACACACAAAAAATAAATTTTAATACTTTCAGAGTGCACTAACACTATTGTTAATTGCCTTTCTATGGTAAGTCAGAGCATAACAGTATCTTTGTTTAATCAATACAATACATTTGAGCACTTCATACATGGCAAACTATTTCAAAATTGTAAGTTATGCAAACAAGTTATTTCATGGATATCATGTAACACAGGAATTCCAGAGACTCTCTATATCCCTTCATGCAGAAGATAAAGGATGTAAACTCATCAGATTATGAATTCGAGCGTATCCCATCTCTTTTCAAAAGGAAGCACTTCAAAGCTGTTTTTAGCCACAGATCCAGATTTCAGCTCCCTCTCATTCTTCAGTTTCACATCATTTTGACTGCAGCCACATACAATTAATGTTTATATTCGCATACCAACAGGTCATACAAAACAGAATAGAAATTACTGTGTTTCTCACTTTTTGAGGGAAGGATGTTTTCTTTTTAGCAGCAAAGCTGTTCCATGAGTGCAGTATAGTTCCAGCCCATCCCACAGCCTTAAGAGACTTTCTAGGTGATACCCTAAAAATTCATAAATTGAACCCTTGACAGAGCTTTGCAAGCCAAAGGCAAGTGCTATATCTCTTTTCCTTGATAGTTCCTGATGAATCTAATGTGTATGAACAGCTCTGAGGCCCCATCTAACCTTAACAAGTTTGCTTCATTTGTTAACAAGGTGTTCAAATCCTATGATACAGTTCACTAGAGCTTTGTCATTGATACCTTACTATGGATCGAGGAAAATTTCCACAGCACTCAGTCAAATGCTTTTATAAGTGAAAGTTCTCACAGTATTACCTGGTCCAGAGGGCATGTTGACAAGCACAGAGGAAGAGAAGTCCCTATGTAATACCTTTGATTAACGTTGTACACACACTACTTGACAGGTCCTTAGATGATTTCATATTCATATTAGATGCAAATTAAATCTTTGCCATGAGTTCTCACTATTTAGAGGTTGTCGCTTATTGTTAATGAGATGAGCATGCATTCCCTCACTGTCACCATTTCCTCAGCAAAATACAATGCTATTAGGAGTCCTTGCATGGCTTTCCTTTTCAGATGTCTCTGGGCAGTTTACCTAGAGAAAGGATCACATTAAAAGATCAGAATGGTAAGTACTGGGAACAATTTAAGTGCAATTGTCAGGTATGGTAGTTCTTAAACCATCAGTTTGCGCTTTTAAAAATACAGCAAGATACATAACCTACTGTTCTGTTTTGGCTCTGACACTGCATAAGCAAGGTCATTTCAGGTGATCTATATATAGAGAAAGATCTTAGTCTCTTGAATACTATACTAAGAAAAAAACTGTATAATTGACTGCTACAGGGAGAGGATCCAGCTCATTATTTGGATTACACATCCATCTGTTTCAGCCAGGATGGTTTATAAAGAGATTACAAGAGTTAGTTGAAATTGTCAAATAGCACATAAGATAATTTTAAACTATAGAATAGATTTAATATACTCCTGTTTTTGTGAATCAGCAATTTTAATAGAGGGGGAAAAAAAAAGTTTATTCTGTAATCCAGTGATTTTAAGAAGCTTATATCGTCGTCTTTTTGTCCCTAGACTATCCATTATGCTGAGTCTGATTTAAATGTATTCCTTGTCCCTTTGCTTTCTAATTAATTTACTGTATTCAGTTTAGCCTGTCAAGTTATTTCTCAATATTAAATATTATAACAGAAATGTAAAATTTTAACTTACACAATGAATAAATTAAAAAGCTACATCTTTTGCTCTTGCATTTCCCTCTAAAATATTGTAGAAAGGAAGAATGAAAATATTTCTCTCTACAGACTCTTGTTTTATTTTATCAGCACTCAATTTCTTCATGTTTTGGCTACTAAGAGATTAGGCAGATTTCACACAATCTCTTAATGTGGCTTACATGTAGAAATATCCATTTTCTACTTTTTTTCCTTGCTCTTTGTATTAGTTGCCCTAAGCTGAGGACCCTGGTGTGCCTGGTGCTGAGGTGGAATCCACTGTGCCTTGCTTCTATCTTTCACAAAATCACAATCGGAACCTGATTTTCATAAACTGGACTTTCTTGTCATCTTAATGAGAATCATTAGTGCATTTTACTTTCTGCTCTATTCTTTATTGTGTGTATATCATCTTTCAAACCTCTGATTTCCTTAAGCTCCAGATCCCTATAAATAGCTTGTTTTTATGGTTTTTAGTCTAGATATTAAATTCAGAATGCTGACAGAGGTATTGCTTCAAAAACTTACATTTTCCACACAGTCTGGGAAAGTACTTCAACTTCTTCTACACAGTTCTGTACAGAAATTTATAAATGCAAAAAAATTTAAGTTATTTGGACCTTCAGTGTTTCAGATATCTGATTGTTGTTACACAAAAAAGGAAGTTCCTTTCACTGAAAACAATTTCTTCAGTTCTCAGTCTAGTTCCTGTTTTTCTGTGATTAGATAAATGTCTTTCTGTTGAAGTGCTTCATTATTTCAGCTTTGAGTTGTTGTGGGAAAAGAAATAGATTCATGGAGATGCTTCCAAGAAACTAATTCAGTGATTCAAGGTCTCCTTGAATCCGTTTACTAAAATGCAGAAAGAAGCAAAACAGATTACTAAATAAGGTAACATTCATTCTATGCTAAATAAGGTTTTAGAGGCAATTATAGATATTGAAGTGTGTATTCTGACACAGTTCAATTGCCTGCAGTTAAGGAAAAGATGGTCAGGAAAGGGAATTAGAAAAGAGAGGAAAATTGCAGCAAGTCTACTAAGTTCTGAGGGAACCTGTACCTCCTGCAACAGACTGGTACAGTAAAGTGTGGATAGAATGGAACTATGAGTATTTGCTCACACCGGAATTCAAAAGAAGCTCTTCAAGCTTTGGTATATGGCTTTTCTTCCGTCATAGGAAGAATAACTGGAATAAAGGGAAGTAGGGTAATTATTTTCAGATAAGCTTTCAGAATTACTGGAGGCAAGCTGACAAAGCCAGGAAAGTCCGTATACTCTTCCTGTGTCTTCAATTCAAACAGGTCTATTGATAAGGTTATTCTTCATATGAAAGACCATTAACTGCCAAATGTTCTTCCCGACCTGCTTTCACTGTAATCTTTTGTTTATGTTTGCCGTGGTGCTGAGTTTGAGTATGGTACGTGTGGTCAAATTTATCCTCCAATCCAAGTCATTATAAAGAGTGTCTTAAAACAGGTCGAGAGGATACCTCTCCTTATAAGGAACACTAAATCCATATGTATGCACTTGATCCTGCTATTTTTATTTTAAAAAGTAAAATTTCCCCAGACCTACATCAGTCCACTCTTACTTGGGAATACTTTTGTGTCTTTTAGATAATAGATGAGGTGGGAATTACCCAGTAAATATGCACTTGTGTCATCAATTATTAAAAATTCACAGACACACCAGTTTATTTCTGTCCAGAAGAATAGATTGAGATAACAAGAATTTCTCTCTTTTTTCAATCACAGAAGACATATCAACCCTAACCCACCAGATATGCCTGTCTTATTGGCCCTCATTCTTTGACCTACTAAGAGCATGTTAGCTCAATAATTAAGTACAGCATCCTTGTTATTCACATTGAGATGAAGTATAAGGATAGTCTTTTATGATACTACACTCGCAATATTTTTTCCAGCTAACAATAAAACACAGATGTTATGAATCCCCGTCTACAGTCTCAAAATTGAAATTACCCAGTTACAACTGTTTAAGTTAATATTTCCACCTCAAAGAGATATTTTCCCACTTGAAGGGTGAATATTTTTCAGATGAAGCTGCCATTACCTCTTCAATTGCCCTTCTTCAATCACGTGTTGTTATCAGACCAGGTCTCTTACATACCTGCAAGGTCACAAGTCTCCTTCACAGTTCAGAGGAGACAGGACAACTTGCAATGTCATATGAGCTTCTTACCTCTCATATTCTTCGAATGGGAGCAGAAAGAGAAGTGCATTTGAAGGGTGCAAGACACTAGTATTCCATTCTGTCCAGGCTCAGAATATTGCTTCTGAGTGTCCAAGATAAAAAGAGGAACACAGAATAAGAGTCCCACTTGGTTTTACTGACTGCCAAGAGAGCAAAATAACTCAGTCTACTGACCTGCCCATGCCCTCATTCACCCATTCCTTTTTTTGCTAATTATCTACATAACTTGCTTGAATAAATAATGTCTTAAAGCAGGTCTTTGAAATGGCTTACAGAGAACTAATGTATGTGATTCAACAGACCAGTGTTCTGGCCTGTAAGTCCACCTGCCCCCAAGAAACAGCTAGGTTAGACGAACCATAAACCTTTTCTCAGCAGAATGGCAGGTTTCCAGATTGACAGTGGGCTGCAGCTGACAATGCCTATTCTCTCAGCCATGCTGAAGGACATAAAATGCTCATGTCTCTCCCTCTGCTTTACATTAAACTGAAATGAAACCGAAATTTAAATAACTGCACTCAACAGAACCAGGCTTCAGACAGAACAGCCTTGATTTTAACCATTAAAATGCCATAGCTGCTACAGACTATTCTGTATACTGGATTTGGGATAACGCATAACAACTGGAGGTGTTCACGTAGTGTATATCTGCTATCTAGTTTTGCCTATTAATGTAAAGGAAAAGGCAGCTGCTTCATTTAGAGTCTGAATCAGAACGATATTTCTGAGTGAACATTTATTCCTGTATTCATTAAGTTCTGTACTGAATTAAACTGTTGCCATTAATTTGTGAATGGCACATTATTTCATACAAATGTCAGATGGCCATTCTTAGAAGCACAAATACTGTTATAATATCTGGGACAGGTGCAATCAACAAAACTTTTCAAGAAGTGTCATTCCCTGAGAATAAAAGGAAGAGGGAAGAACCTTCTGCAATACAGTTTTGTTTCTCTTCAATATAATTGGTGATAGAGAAGTAAAAGTGAACTAGTCAGAGTAATATATAGGATTCTGAGAAATGCATACCTAAAGGTGAAACTGTTTTCAAGATTTTAGCTTTCAGACTAAGCATAGGAAAAAAATTTGTTGCAAAGCAGCAATTCCTATAATGTTGTTGAAAAAGTCCATTGGACAAAATTGAAAAATGAAGCACACTGTAGTTTTTAGTTCCTACTAAGCTTAATACAACTGGCCAAATAAATATCCAAACTCATAGGCTGCAGCGTGGCAAAGTATTTAACCATACTCTATTAGGAAAGTATTCATATTCAGGCTGTAATTTAAATAATTGATTAACTTGAAATATGCGTAGTCTGGTGAATTTCCTTCAGAATTTTCTCACATTATTTTCAATGCCTGGAGACACAACATTATTAACATTCTAGTTTTTATTGGAACACCTAAGGCACTTTTATATGATAAAGGCTACAGCTATCCTGGCCAAATATCTCTATCAGGCTCTTCTGTGAGTATTCAAACTACAACCCACCAGCAGAGCACAAGACATCTGAATGGTGGTTGGAATACGTGTGTATTCCACCAGCTCCTCCAGGCTGTTTAGTATGGCATCAGAAACTTCTATTGCCTATTGTCCCTGAAGCCTTAGCTTCAGGCTCTTCATCTGTTAATTTGAAATGGGGAGTCAAAAGTCTATCCAGCATGGGTATCAATCCACTTACTCCTCTCACACTTCCAGGCACAGACCATTTAACTGGACAATCTAATACAACAGCTCAGGTACAATACAAGTGTGTTTTTTCTACATTTTTAAAAGGAAATCTTCAGCCAATTTCACAAGGGAAAAAAGAGAAAATACATATTTCAGGCAGCTATTATAAATATGGAAACTGTCAATTCATATGGTCACATGATTACTAATAAGATATTCTATATGCTATAGAATTTCGATATACTAGGAATTTTCAAGCAGGCACTCCATATTGCATGGAATTGACCAGTTTGGAGATAAAAAATTTGCAACACTCTGAAGTGCTCTGAGAAGACTCTTGAGTTAGCTTGAAGTTCAAGGGAAAGGCTACCCATGTTAAAAACCTTGAGTAGCTCAAGGAGAAAGCTAACCTTATAGTCACTACAGTGTTCCCAGCTACTGTGTTGTGCACTGTAAACACATCTCCAGTAATTCAAATGGGACTGTATGTGTCTATACAGTTCCATAAGATAACTGTATTGAGTTACTGACGCATCTAAACTTATTCAGATCCTCTGTTCAAATGGAACAACAATGTCATATGTCAACCCTACTGAAAAGAAGAGATACTGTAGGTTGTTGGAGTTCTTCTCTGACAGCTCCCTTAGGAAATAATACAAAAGTATTTATTATTTATATACAAGCGAGCATGTCAACACATTTTTAGATAACTCTCTGTACATTTTTCTGTTTAGCAATGGAAACTACAGAATAAATTATATATGACAATTGTGGCTATTCTAAGAAACTTGGTATTGCACAACTGGCAATCTACAAATTACATATAAAATGCTGCATGGAAGTGATATTTCTTGGTATGCTGTTTATGTTCCTAACTATTTTTGCCACTATCTGTATAAAACTAAGATTAAATCTACTCAACATTGCCTTCTATAATCTGATAATATCTGTCCACTTTGTGCATTTTCAGATGTCCTGAGGTAGAATACCAGATGTTAGGAAGGTTGCATTTTACTTCAAAACCCGCAGGTATAGAGCAAACATATTTTGCTATGCATACCATCTGGTACCTGTTTTTTACCAGAGAACAGAGCGTGTTTAATCATTAAATCAAATCCTGCAGTAGTTAAATCAAATTAATTCATACAGATATACCCATTTTTCCCCTTGTGGTTTTTCCTATCAAAGTGATCTGGTTACTTTATGTGACAGCAGATGAAGTCACTGGACCAAATTCTACTCTTAGATACGCATACCAATAGGAAGTCAGTAGGTCTGTACAAATGTAAATGGCCACAAAATAATCAGATATGAAAAATAGCAATGTTTAATAAAAGTATCTTACATACATGGTAAAGCATGGTCTCCTATTTTTCTATTTTTATCCTCATATGATTTAATTAGTAAATAAAAATTTACTTTGTATTAATTTTAAGGATATGCATCAATATTCTTCACCTTATGTCTTCCTGCAATATGGGTCCAATAACATTTCTTCTGTGACACTGGTCACATTCAAATAATGAAACTTTTACCTAGTTCTCTGCACAGTGTCAATAAACAAAGGTTTTTCCAAGGAACAAATAATTTTTAGTACAATTGCTTCATTCTTCCCTTCACTGGTTTCTGCCCTCTTTTATTGCAATTAATGATACAACAAAACTGGTAATTATAGAAGTAGGTTAGATTTTTGTCAAACAACTTATAAAGAACATTCACAGAAGTTTCTTGGTACAGAGGATGGTTAACTCTCAGCTCAAGAAGTAAGATTTCCACAGTCTTCCTCAACTGACCTTAGATGCTAATGTTGTGGAGCTGTTAGTCAATGTGAATTAGTTTGCAGCTTTCATCAAATTCCAGATTCATTGCATCCCGTAGTTATTTTATAAGCAAGCCCACCTAATTTGAAAGACCTGCAATGTTCTCATACCATTCATGTTCCTTTCATAAGTAAACACAGTTGGTTGTTAAGAAAAAATAAAAATTAGACAGTTTAAAGAACCTGACTTAAACAGCAGAATTTAATGGCATATACTGGTTGAGAGACCGCAATAAAGGTAAGAATGACACAGTAAAAAATAAGGGTGTTTATACAGACTAAATACAATCTTTACATTTAGTAAATATTACTGGAAGATATTCTGTCTGGACAACAGTCTGCTATGAATTTGCACACTTGTTTCACATAAACAAGCCAGAAATATTTGCTTCACAGGTAGAGAGTGAAAATGTAGCAGCACGAATCATATAGCTATCTTTGTGCAATATCCACAAAATAATCAAGAAAGTGACAAAATCAGTTAATTATTTTTACATTGTCTTTGCTAAGTCTCAAGTAATTGTAGAAAAGCTGGTCATTGAAATTAATCTTGCACCAATGAGCTGTTCAATAGTATCATTTAAATGGAAGAATAAACTAGAACAGATCAAGCACAAAGTTGTCATTTTCAAAGACAAATTGACAAATTAGACAAACTTGTCAGTGGAATTGCTTAGGCTGAAGAGAATATTTTGCCAGTGAAAAATGTCTAAAATTTCTTTCAAGCAGATTTGCAAAAAGTGCCTGAAATTTGCATCCCAAAAAAATAGAAAAAAAACTTTTAAGGAAAGATTCAATTGAGTGGTCATTTTGAAAAATGAAAACTCATTTTCACACTTACCTAAAGAAAACTTTTATTGCAGTTTTCACAAGAAATCAGTACCAGTTTATATGTGCATACATTTTTTGTTGGAAATAAAGATAGTAAATTCAAGTTTATAATCCATTCCTCACTCAGATGAAAACTTTATTTGGTGGTTAGCAAAAGAGGACCTGCAAAGCTAGTTTTGCAGAAGCTAGAGGGCTACAATTAAATGCATATCTCACTTTTCCCCTTGATATCAAGTTCTCATCAGGTGTCACTGCACTACATATGGAGAATATTTTTGGAATTCCCAGTTCTTTCACCTTCAAGATTTTTGCATAATGAGATTCACTTCTATTCATCTGGTTTTGCTCAGGAAAGCTGATGAATTACACGTTACTATTTTATAAGCATCCTTGGGTTGGTTTCAAATTATTAGAGCCAATTAACGAAGTGAAATCCTAATATTTCTTTTTGTCCAGAGTTTTAGATAGTCAGACCCTGCAAACATATAAATGGGCCTTCTTCTGACCAAGTTCTTAGTCCTAAAATATAATACCTTCAACATATCAAGTGCTGGCTCCGTGCACAAATGCCATAGGAAGCATCACTACTTTCATCAGCATAACAATGTTACAAGCTTTTCAGGGAAATTAGTATTTCCTACAGAACCCAAAGTTTCTGCTAGTCTTTTAGGTGCTAATTGCAGGACTTCCAGGCAGCTGTCAGACTTTGAACTGTGCAGTTCCTGACCTGAGGTGAGCTGACAATCCTCCACTGTGGCTAATCTTGCATAAGGAGTGCTGCCTATCTCTCTCCTTTGTCCTTTCACAGATCTACAGGCTTAATTCACTCCAAATCTTGCTTTATTTTTCCAGGGTATTTGTAGAGTCATAAGCACCTCTGTAGGCATAAAGGACGAAGCTCCAAGCTGAAAGAACTGCCACTATTTTTTTTTCAGTTTACTTCTTTTTCTTCAGCACTGTGAGACAGAGGGTGGGAGAAGCATGTGTGAAATGTATTTAACTACAGGCTTTTATCTTGAATAAACTAATTCAAAGGAAGAATTTTTAATATAACTGTTTAACTTGGTAAACAGCATTAGGGTAGCTTTTGGACCAAGTAGCTAAAAACCTTTCTCAAACAGCTTTTAGCTGCTGAGAAACACCAAGAGTAGTCTTTTGGCCTTAGTGTTTTGTTATAGGAATGCTAGGTAGGAAAAGACTTTTAATTATATTGATTTGATTTACTGGTGATTGATTTAGTGATGATGTGATTTAGTAATGTGGCTCATATATTGAGCTACAAAGGTGAATCATAATGAATCTTGCAAAGTTGAGTTACTTAATCTATATCTTCTTGACTAAATATGTGATATGTTATATATATATCAGATACATATCAGATATAGATATCAGATATATCATATTCAAAGCTTGAATAGCTTCCTAATAATTAGGAACAAAGAACATCGTTAATTAAGATTATTGGGATTTTTGTTTTCATTGTGATATAACATGAAATATATTCTTCATAAAAGGTCTTTTGAGACCTCTTGGTTTATCATTGCCATCTAATAACAGAAAAATAAAAGAATTTCACTTCACTATTTCCCCTTTTATTATAGTGTAGCTTCACCAAAATCTAAAGGTTCATGGAAAACCCACAAATCACAGAGGATACAGTCCCTAAACTGTCCGCAGTGGAATATAATGAAACAAGTCAAAATGGGATCATTAAACCTCTGTAGGATGGCACTCAGCAGACATTAGCATGGTGGTGTGACACAATGGCCAGGCTCATTACAACAACTGAGCCTAGCTGTGCAATTGCAACATGGAAATATTCCCCAGTGAGTGAATGAGTGAGTGACGACAGGGGATAGAGGAATTAGATGGCTTACAGAGATGTATACATTTCCTCAAAGTACAGTCAAGTCAGTGGAGTAAGTAAGCAAAAATAACTGCTAAATTCAACACAAGTGGTTGGACAAAATAACACTTAAATAAAGGTGACTGAATTTTCTCTCACTGTGATAACAAGAATTCTGCTGTGCCATGGGGCTGAGCCACTCACTTTTCTTAACAAGTGTTTCTGTCATTAGCTTTTAAAGTCACCTGAATGAAGCCAAAAGAAGCCCATGGCTAAGCAGCTGTCAAAGAACAGTGCATGTGGAAGGCCTAAGATGCCTGCGCAATGAACAGGATCTTTCATAATGTTTCCTTTTGTTAGGATTGAAAGGACAGCTTAGCACAGATGAAGTCAGTACAACCTCCTATCCCCACAATACATATATATATAAAAATATTTTAACACATATGTGAGTTTAATGGAGAACTAGCAAGTTGACAAAAAATGTGACCAGAATAATAATTAAAAAAAGTGTTTTACTAATTTTGAGGTGTCATACAGTTCATATTGATATAAAGCTGTAACAATCGCAAAACAGAATAATGTGAACTATATTTTTATGACATTACTTGTAAAAACAGTGCCAGATTTGTTTCTCTCTTGACATGGTGAAAATGTGAGTTTGCACAGTCTACAAATCTCCATGGAGTTGTTCCCTCTGTACGCTGGTGAAAGGTGTCCAGAACAAAATGGACAACCTGTACTGCAAAGATTTGTGCACATTCTTTTTTATTTGCCTGTTTATGTCCTCATATTTTTTCCATGTGTGCTGCATTTACTGCACTGCCCTTGCAAGAAGGCAGGCAATGAACTTCAGTCTGTTCCACAGTGAACTCAGACCTGCCATCTGAAATAGAACAGTGCAAAATTATTCAAGTAGACGATCGCTGGGATTCTAACAGAACATTCATGAGAGATATTTTATATGCTCTGAAATACTTTCTTCTGTGCCTGCCAACAGCCATCAAACTGAAAAATAGTGACTGAGTTACAAAAGCAAGGGCTGACATACAGTTTATCATTTGAAATAACCAGATTAATAAAATTATTGAAACCAGAAAAAAGGCAACAAAACAGGCCTATCTATCCCTTCATGGTTTTAGGACAGTGTAAATGAGAGATTGTCAAAATTTTTCAGATTTAAATTTTTACTATGTACTATAATAACAGAGTTGTCAATAAGAATAGAATCATGGAAACTAAACTATAGATAAAAGATTAATTTTTTCACCTTTAACTTTGGATGCAAATTACCCTAAATGCTTAGAAATCCTGCTGTCTTTACAGAAGCTGTGGAATTCTTCCTGTTGATTTGGCTGTAGAGCTTAACATCTCAATCTAAGAAAGCAATTTAGCACATGGCTTTGAAGGATAGAAGCTGCTTTTTTAGCTGAGAATGGGATCTAAGAGTGCTGACAGGTATTAGAGAACCAGCCAAGATGTTTTAAGAAGTCAGTGTCCCCAGCTCTCAGTTCCTCTTTTCTGCAGGAGACTCCACAGGCTGGAAATTTTTAGCAAATATGAATCCAACTTTCACTCAAGTTATTGTGGAACTCTTTCACTTAGTTGAGGAAAGAAGTGACAGAAAGTAATTGACTACCTTTACAAAATAGGCAGAATAAAAATTCCACATTTGCACAGCTCACGTTCCTCTTTACAAAGCTCACCATGTTAGTTAAACCTCCATCAGCAGTTTGAAAAGTGTACAAGATCTCACGCAGATACAGCTGTGGCCATTCCAAAATTTTTCTATCATGTATTCCTGCTATAAGCTCTCAGACAATCACAGGAAAGCTCCTAAAATCTGCGTTTGTACCCAATAAAAGATTTTTATGTGATCGAAGCTCATCTACACATCCACAAAAGAGGACAGAGAGATAATGACAGAGGGGCTCAAATGGTATCCTTCCCAATTACTGCCACACCCATCACAGGAGTCATCAGCCCATAAAAGATTCATCTCCACAAGCCCAGAGAAGTGCAGGGATACAGAAGCAAGAAGGGATTGCAAATTAAAGACTCAAAGGAAGGCTTCTCTCAGAGCTGCCCCAGTAGAGCCTCAGCACCAGAGTATGGGTATTAATCTCATCAACATGAATTATACCTACAGCACCATTTGATGGTTTTTATCCTAGTTGAGGTGGGGAAATGTGCCAAGGGATACGGATGTGAGAGAAATGCATTTACAGATTGACTCTGGATGTTTAGTAGACCAGCCAAAGGTGGGGAAAGGAAGGGCTCTAGACAATTTGGGGAGGAACAAGTGTGGGGATAAGGGAAGACAAAGGCAAACCAGGTGCAGTTTGTTCTTTGGTAGGCTTCTCTGTCCATAGGCTGTGCCTCACCAACTCAGCCTGTTTTATCTTCTTTTCAAATTCCTTTATAACTCTTACCTGAGTGCCTGTTTTGGGGTCTGGGTATCAGCAACTGCAGTCAGACCATGGGGTCAGCAATTCCATGTGCCTGAGTGGCAGTGATTGGAGAGATCCAAGTGAGTGAAGCCCAGTGCCAGCTTTGGGTGTGTGTACCTGTGTGTGTGTGTCTGAGTGCAGGGTCTGCACCAGTAACTGCAACAGGGCTGTAGCTGCAGGGGCTTCTATGTCCAGCAAATGGGGAGAGGGGGATCCAGGGGCAGCTACTGTGCAGACAGAGTGTCTGAGCTGGGCTACTGGAGAGATCCAAGATGTACATGTGTATATACACGTATGTATGTGTGTATGGTCCTTCCTGGGAACGCATGTTCAGTCTTGCTACTGGTTGGACCTGGGGCTTGGAGCTGTGGAGACCTCATCCATCTCAGGGCTATCAGACCCAGCAAAGTGTATATTCGTGACACAGTATGTTAAATAGTTTTTAGTGACTATCGTAATTCACTTCCCCAATTCTTTAAACATTTTAGGTTAGTCTCCTCTGGCATTTGTTTAATTATTGTCTTGATAAATTCTCTTTTAAAAAACAGTTCAAATTATTTCTAGAGTGTACAGCCAACTATATTTTTGTTCTTTGGAAGACTTTTTGAACTCGAGGATATTTATGTATTTAAGTATTTTCCTCTTCAATGTTGAACTATTTTGAAGCTCTGGGTATGCTGAGTGCCAGAAAAAAAGTGTTCCAAAAAGGTTTTAAAAAAAATATCAAGGGGAAGATCATTTATTAAGCTCATCAGAAGTAAAGAAGGAAGTTTTGTGGGGTTTTTGTTTGTTTGTAGTGGATTTTTTATAAATAGAAGGGAATCTTTAGAAAATGTTAACTTCATTGTTTTTTACTCTTCTCTCTAATTTGCATGTGATATTATGCTCTTTTTCAGAAAAGTCTAAGGATTTCTAATTGGCATTGACAGGAGCATCCTCACATTTTCTCAGTTAGAATTTAACCTGAAATATGAATTCATTCTGTAATGAGTCAGCATTTCTGGATGAATGTTTCAACACAAGAAATTTTGCTGTGTATATCTCTTAGCAACTGAGAAATTACAGCCTTAATTTCATTTTTAAACTCTCATGTTTATTAAAGCCTTTTTTCTTGCAATATGGAGTGAATACATGAATTTTCTTGAGTTGCCTTGGGCACGATATTACAGGCCGCTGTCTTGCACAAGAAGAATGCTTGATGTCTTTCTGAAGGACAGTGAAAGCATTCCTGGAGAAGTGAGAACTAGCAACTGCCAGGGTCTTTCAGTTTTTGGGCCCATTACAGCCCCTGCAAAGGCACCAGCAGTCAGAAGAAACCAGCAGGTACAATCATAGAGCTCGCCACAGCTGCTGGGTCCAGGAAATAGTCACATATGCAAGGTGACAGACGCCTCTGAGAAGTAAGGACAGGGGTGAAGGCAAGGACAAGCAGTAATCACAGCTTTCCTTCCCACTTCTCCTTAGCAGCAGAAAACTGGCAAAGCCAGCTCTTTCTGTTCCCTCTCCCTTCCTCCCCCGTGGTTTTGCTTATGCTGCTGAACAGACTGGAGCCAGTTTTGTTTTTTTTAGTTCCTATGAGAATATGATCCACTGTCCTAGGATACAATTTGAGAAAACACAGTTGCTTGAATGAGAGTTTTGCTTCTTGGTAGGTGGTTGCATGGAGAGATGTTGACCAGAACAAGTTAGAGGATTTAGCTCTTTTTAACAGTTACGAAAGCCATACAGTATCTTCAAGACAGACACTTGACCACTGACCACTTAGGTGGTAATCACAATTAAATATTTACACACATGTTTGCAGCAGCCTTACAGTAGCTGTCACAGCCCTATAATATCATTCATAGTCTAGCAGGGGACATTTCTGAGCAAAAGTCCTATTTGACTAGGACTGAGAGTCTAAACACAGTTCCATTTTTATATTTTTGTTTTAGAAGCTCACATATTTGCTAAGGAGACAGCATGGGCAGGGACTTGAGCACAGCCAGACCTCCTGACCATAATATTGGCAGGATTCCTTTCATTCTCCTTTATTCAAAGCAGAAGGTCACTGAAACAAATGAGGAAGGAATTCATAGGCTTTTCAGTACTGAGAGGAATCAAATATCCAATGCTGCATAGTTTTTTGGCACAGTTTCTCACTGTAAACTCTGTAATACTGCAAAGTGTAAGCTGCTATTCCAATGGTGCAAGAGTTTCAATGTATCAAATTTGACACCTTTTCAATAAATTAGGCTAAATTTAGATGACCGTGTGCTCATGCTGACAAGCTAGCTTCTCCCTGATCTGTGTTTTCATGAAGGAGTACAGGAGGGCCTCGAAGTTTAATTAGTTTAAAGTGAATCCAAAATATTGTATTAAATTACAGTAGAAAGTTCAAGTTGCTAAGCAAACAGCAGGGATGGATATTTTCGTATTTTCTAAGTAATACTCTAAGACTCAGCTGTATGACTTCCATTAATGTTAATAGGAGTCATGACGCCAAATTCAAAAATCATACTACAAATGTTTTATCTGTCCCTTCTCTTACTGCAGTTTAATAAACCTTATACAATTAAAGACCCTTCTCTTTTGACTGCCAGCTAAGCAGAGTTGAAGAGTACACATATATGAGAAAGAAGTACTACTCTGCATTGGTGTGGCCTCACCTTGAGTACTGTGTGCAGTTTTGGGCACCACAATATAAAAAAGACATTAAGCTCTTAAAGAGCATCCAAAAGAGGGCCACAAGGATGGTGAAGGGCCCTGAGCGGAAGCCATATGAGGAGCATCTGAGATCACTTGGTCTGTTCAGCCTGGAGAAGAGGAGACTTAGGTGAGACCTCACTGAAGTCTACAACTTCCTTGTGAGGGGAAGGGGAGGGGCAGGTACTGATCTCTTCACTCTCATGACCAGTGACAGTACTCAAGGAAATGGCGTGAAGCTCATTCAGGGCAGGTTTAAGTTGGACTTCAGGAAAAGGACTTTCAACCAGAGGGTGGTTGAGCACTGGAACAGACTCCCCGGAGAAGTGGTCACAGCACCAAGCCTGACAGAGCTCAAGAAGCATTTGGACAACACTCTCAGTCACTTGGTGTGACTCTTGGGCTGTCCTGCACAGGGCCAGGAGTTGTACTCAATTAACCTAATAGGTCCCTTCCAACTCAGCATATTTTATGATTCTATGATTCTATGAAGTATTTTATCAACAAAGATGTATTTATCATTTCAGTAACTTGAGAAGTGCTTCAGTAACTTAATCTTAAGTTATTTAAGATTAAAGTAACTTAATTTCACGGTTGCATTTCAATCTTTGGATCATGTTAAGGGATTTTTAAACTACCATCCAAGAAATTAAAAAATTTAATGATTTTTTAAAAGAAACCCTCCCGTTAGTAACTAACACTGCCTTTTTCTTAGTATGACTCCCAACAGTATACAGTGATTATCTATTTACCTATGTGTGATTAAAGACTGATTTAATTCAATATATGTTATTTGTGAGATCAATGGCACTCTAAAATTCACTTTTTTTTTTTTATGTGTCCCACTAAGCATTGTGATTCTCTTGATTGTTCATGCACTGTGGTCCTATTGGTTTAAAGTAAGCTGAAATTTGAGCTGCCAACCACATAGTTGAAGCCAGACAAAATTTTAGGTCTCTACTTACATACAAATTACATTAATAAATGCAGGAGATATAATTTCTTTAAATGGAATAATAATTAAAGTGATCCATGAAAGCCTTCTGTTTTATGGTTTGTTTGGGTTTTTTTGAAAACAAACCCTCACAGTTCAAATGATACATAATTGGGCTGCTGTGTGCAAATTTTTAAAAAAAAGCTACATTTGCTGGCAGTCTTTGAGAATTACAATACATTAACATATGTGCAGAATCTGAGTTAATAATTATAATTAAAAAAAAAAAGAAAAATTGCAATTCCCTGGAAACACAATCCAAACAATAACCAGAATATTAAATGGAAGAATACATCAGGAAAATTTGCACCACTCAGAATTATGTATTAAAAAAAAACAAGTTGTGAAATTGATGTAAACATGTTAAAATATTTTAGAAATGTGCTTCTACCCCTTTTCAAACAGAGAAACCTCAATAGTTTCATGTAGTTTCATGAGATAGAAATATGAAGTATTTACTTGGGGAAATTGGTACAAATATATAGCAGAAGCAACAAACTGTTTCCTTACTCTTACAAATTGTGTTCCCACTTGCATGTGAGAAAATGGTGGGAAAGAGTTGAACACATTATCTCTCCATATGTGTAAACTAAATATTGCTCAATTACACTTGCTTGTGGCCGTTTAACAATGTCACATGTGAACTCGTCTCTGAGTTGTACATATGTACATATGTAGAATTATACATGTTCTTATGCAAAGAACGTTGTTAGAGGAGGTTCTTTTTTCAAAGGAGAAAGTAAAGAAATTCCTATGGCCATTAGCTTTCTTCAGGATACCTGAGTCTCTAGTATGTCACATGCAATGCAAATGCAAAAGCCCCTTTATTTAAGTTCTTTTGACCATGCAGTAACTCCATTCATAATGCATCTTCATCACAAGTCACACTTTTATGTGAAGTTTAAAGCCTGATTGTTCCATTAAAGTCTGCTAGATATCAATGCCAAATACCACATTTTCTCATGGGCAAATTTTCTGATGGCAAAATGGTTTTCACTACAGACCAGTGGTGCATTTCAAAATACCCCTAAAAATTCACTAAAGCTAGGAGTGAAACTAGTGACATCAGTATTTGTGATGGCTTTGGAGAATGTAATGTATCATTTAGATTCTTCAAACAAAAGCAGTGAAATAGTTGGAAATAATTTCTAGAAATGTTTTGCTTACATAAGAGATAATGCAAGGAATCTTGTATATTTGCTCAGGAATGTGTTTTAAACATGCTTTTATCCCTAAAATACGTAATAAGTAGGGAAAAGTAAGTCCCATAGCATACCTGCTTTTCTTTAATACCTACAAATCCTTCCTTTTTTTTCAAATTTTGCTGTTACATATACTTTCTCAAAATTATCTCTTTATAATATGTAGTTCTAATATGATAAAAAAATCCCTGTTCAATGTAAATTTAAAAAAAATAGATTTGACAAATAAAGCTTGTCATTGAAAAGGAATCTATCTCTTCCAAAGGCAATGTTGCTTTAGTGGTACAAATAATTATTACTTTAGTGTTCCTCATAAAAACATTGTTAGCATATTTAAAATATAAAATTATTAATAATGCCTTTTAAACAATAGTCATTTTCTAATAGCAATTTTTTAACTTTTCTCTGAAAAATAAGTATGAAAATACCGATCATGATTTCATTGGAAACTTCATAAAATATTTTAAAAATGAAAGTTACATTTAGTAATATACCATTAAATATATTTATAGAGAAATCATACACAACAAATATTTTCAGTGGAAGAAACAGAAGTCCAGAGTTGCTTAATCACTTTAGGATGTACTAATCATTATCCAGGTACTGGTAACCTTTTTGTGTCCTTTCTAGCCATACCACATACACAAAAAGAGGTGGATTAGTAGCAAATTACCTTATTTTCACATTCTGTTGAATGCAAGAGTAATTCTCACTTTGAAAGAATATCAGAGAGTCAATTTTTATGTCGGTCTCCACAACCTAGACATCTGATTCATCCTATATTTCAGGCATCACCAGGAAAAAGCCGACAGGTTTTAATGCAGTGAAGACAAGCCCCTTTTAAGCTTTAACTTAGACACAAACCTGTTCAGTTAAACTCTCTAAAGTGACTAGTATAGCCCATAATCTCAGAAGTCACACGAAAAGGGTCATTGTTGGAGTTTTTTACATGTTAATTATCTTGTCAGGTCATTGCATGTTTTTACAAGACGATATGCCTGTTCATTGCTTGCACAGTTTCTAACTGTCTCTGGATACGTGACTTCTGTATTCATGTCTGAAATTCAATCTGTAACAGAGTAATGCAATTTAGGTAAAATTTTTAATAATCTTTCATATATTTAATGCTATATAACGTGTATGCATGGTTTACTTGTAATGCAGTGCTATGGAATTCTCCATATCTGCACTTATCTAATGGGCTGCTGACTCTTGATTGACTTCTTAGTATATTTTAACAGACATAGTATGAAGCACTTCCTAGTAGCATAGAGATGCTATTTTTGGAGATACTAGTTTCACTGAGAGGATGATGGTGTTTAGAATCTAGTATTAGCAGTTGATAATAACCCAGTATGTTTTCTGAAAGCTTACAATAAAATAGAATTTCTGGGAAAAGTTTCCCAAAGTTTCCAGGGATGGATATGCAATACAGAAATAGTGTGATCTCTCCTGTTAATCTCATGAAATAGATGAACTTAATTTCACTCAGCTAGGAATTGACTTGGTACCATAGAAAACAAAGTCTTACTATTAAATTCATGAAGAACAAGACCAGATCCTAAGTGATGAAAACATATGTCTGTGTTCTCAAGATGTATCCCAATTTTTTAGTTCCCATTTCTATACTTGCACACCAAACAAAAATTTCTAACCTGTTTTGCTGAAGAAGTAAGGTGGAACATTTATATTCAAGCAAAATAAAGCCAGAAGGCTGCCAGGACAGTGTCCACCTGATCCATCCTCTTGCCTTGAAACAAACGTATTCTTTTACGTACGGATGAAAACAATTCTTCATCACATTTAACATTTCATGCACATCTTTTCTCATGGTATTGTGTAGAAGCAGCTATGTCCTATCCTATTAGGTATAATGCAAAACAAGCACAGCACCCACTTTGGAGATTCTGAGTGTTCCTGCCTTCTCTAGTGTAAAACAAACTGCAATTCATCTCACCACTTCTGTGATTCATTCATCTCAGTTGATCTCTTTGTTTGTTGGTTTTCCCTTGAGAAAGATGAAAATCCTTATATTTCTTCAAAGTCAAAGGTCTCTAAAACTAAATTCTTCATGGAAACAGTCAATTCAGCTTCCCCATGAAAAATGTATCTAGTTTTCATTATTAAAAAAAATCTTATTTTTTTAAATCTTTTAATAGAATCTCATTGCATATTATACATATCTGGTGAAATGGTTCAAAACCCATATGTAAATAGTTTTTAAAATTCACACAGGTAAGAGAAGTCTATGTAAAAATGAAATAATATAATTATTTCATGTAAATTTTAAAATTCCATTAAACCAATAGTGTGTTAGATTCTATTGCAGTTTTCCATAAAAGCTTAGTGAACATAATTTTCATGTTTGCCCAAATGATGGCACATAATATTGTCTACAAGAGCAAAGCAATTTATACAACAAACAAACCAAACATTAACTCAATTTTCATATTTAATGCCTGATTCTTACAGATGTCGAAGGTGAGACAATTTATTTCACTAAGGCAGGAGCAAGACCTAAGTAGCCAGTAATGTGCCCTTCAACTTCGTGTTCACTCAGTGCTGTTCAGTTAACACACTTTTCCATTGCTGTGACAATTTTAAAGCATTTATTCTGTAAATGAATAGTCAGCTTTCATGCAAACAGTCCATTAGCATTAATCATATGACTCTCACATACATTGACAAAAAAAGTGTTTGTTATATTTCCCTTGTCCATGAGTGGTTGGTAAGAAATGAAAAAGAACAATTTAAAAGGAAGGTTAGAACAACTGATCTCTTGACACCATTTCATTTCTCCTCTAAAATGGGGAAAACGATATTCCAAATATGTAGAATGACATTTCTGTTGCTCAAAATATAAGTCTTCACCTACTTTATCACTGATCCTGTTGATTAAATTAGCATCTATATTTCCTGATATATTTCTCATCAGATAATTCTGAAGAATACAAATGTGCAACTACATAAAAATAATTAAATTAACTCAGTCATTTGCATTGACTAATATAAACAGATACTTTCTAAATTTTACCTAAAGAATTTTAAGGTATTAAAATCTTACAGCTTTCAAGACATGCCCTTCACTTGAGTTTGACTGAACACTGCTATGCAGTCACTGGAAAAAAATTACATTAGGGCTTCTGTCTAACAGGAAATTATGCCAAATATGAATCAAAGCCCGGTGAATTCAGTATGAGTTTTGTTGTTTCAACTTTAATTTGCATTGGATGAAGCTCTTTGCACACAATCTCCCATTTCTTTGACATTAAAGAAATGCCTACGATTGTCAAAAAATATTTTTCCTTTCTGTTCAAAAAGAGATTTTGAAAACTATCCCGGGACTCTGAAAAATGAAAATCAGACTTGAATTTGTGTGTCAAATAATAATCTTCAGAAGCTTGTTATTTTGCAGATGGAGATTTTAGCTGCCATGTTGTCCTTCTAAAAATAACATGCAGTTTTCCAGTGAGCATGCAGTCATCTAGCAATATCAGTGTGCGTTTTTATCACAAAGAATCATTTGATAAATCCATCTTTAAAGGTTTCTGTAATCAAATAGGGAAAACTCTTAATTTTATATATAAGGAAAAATATTTTTAAAATCTTTAAAACCATGATACATCTCAAAGTCCTCTCATGTTTCACAGTGGAAGACAAAAGACCATAGATGAATGTGATAATGGATAGACTATCTAAGAATTAATCAACATTTTTTAAAGTGACAATGCTGGCAAACCACAAGAATGGAATGTTAAGGTGTTTATTGTAAGCCAAGAGGAAAAGATTTATATGCATTATCTCCAAGCCAATATACAATAAAATCCATTTTCAGGCTTGAAATAAAATACAATCAAAAGGCCATTTGTGACTCGGAGCCCATGTCTCCTTCTATGTTATAAAGTACCCCTAAATTTTCCAGCACCATTTTGGCCCTTTTCTTTAAAGGGCAGATACTATTTAGTTAGAAATGCACTTGTATGTTTTTTTTTTAGTCCTGATCCAACTCCTACTGTTGCCAGAGGAATATTTTCCATTGAATTTAATAGGAATTAAAAAAAAAATTAAAAGTTCTTTAAGTAAAACTTAGTATCCTCTACTGAAATGATTGTTGTTAACAGAGATTCGTTTGTGACTGCCCCAGTGGCTTACCAGTAAGCTGATGGGACACGAACAGTATATTTTTTAAACCAGCTGTAAGGCAGAAAAGCTGAGGTTGATATCTGGATTCCCTGATTAAAAACTGCAATTGTTTCATCTATAGGTAAATGTATTCTGGCTATTCCTAGAGTGACCTTGGCAGCCAACTGTGTTGCCCTTAGTGTCAGCAGAAGGAAGGCTGTTGGTGTCAGTGGGCTTTGGATCAGGATTTAAAGACAGAGGAAGCTTGCTTAAGGAGGAAAACAGACATAAAAAATAGTCCAGATTTCCCAGGTTTTGTCACTTGGAGTTTAGAATACCAACAAGACATTTTGAACCCTGAAGAATAATTGTTGTAAGTTAATTATTTTGACCCTGTATATTTTTTACACTTGTATACAAGAATACAGAAGAACAAATCTCTCTGGCTTACAAAAAAAAAAAAAGGCAAGTACTTTATTTATCAATAGATAGTTCAGCTGCTTTTTACCATTGCAATGACTAAACAAATAGCATAAAATAAAAAAAGGGGAGTATAAAATCATTTTACTCAAGCTGGTATCCCAAGACAACCTTTTGACTAAATACAGAGTTAGATGTTTCAAGTATGGCACTTGTATTAAATAAGAGCAGAGAGAAGGTGATATATTCACAGTTAAACGCAATGAACTCTCTTCCTTTGGTATGTATGTCATCATAGGTGATTGTAGGTAAATACATAACGTGGCTAGCATGAACCAACTCCATCTTATTCATGCACATATTAGGGAATCAGTTAAAATGTACTGATAAACTTTGCAGATCACAACTAATTAAGATGATTAAGGTCTCTGGTGTGTGTGTGTGGACAGGCAAACAAAAAATGGTAAAATTATATTCAGCATTTATTGTTTAGCATAACTAATTGATGCACAAACCATGATAGGAAATAGCTAGTAATACACACCAGGAATAAAGTCTGTGATTTAGACAAACGAAATAATATAAGACATCTGTGAGATACGTGAACGCAGATATCCTGACTGAGCTGTGGTTAGGTTTCCTTACAGTGTGCTTACCCTCCTTTAAAACATGCTTATGTCTGCACATTGCATCCCACCCCATCCCACCCCATATAGAGTATCCTTGCAGAGTTTTGATATGAACATTCTACGCATTTACAACAATTAGTCAGACAATTCAAACTGTAAACATCCTAATGACAACCAAAAAGCTGTTTCACTGACAGATAACACCCAATCATTAGAAAGAAAAGTAGGAATAGTAGTAACTGTGCTGTAAGGCTAGATCAAGCATGGTTTTATAGCTGTTTTTTCAGTCTTTTACATAGTGCTGCATTTTGCAGCTAGTTCAGTAAGTGCAGATCCAATACCTTAATGGCTTTCTTGGTGGATTGATAAAATGCTTGCCTAAGCAATGTACCTTTCTCTAATGGTATCTGGGTCTGTTCCACCTGGCACAATGCTTCAGTTCTGTCACAGCCTCACACATAAGCTGAGTCACTTGACTGAGTCCTGCCAAAGTTAGGCATGCTCATTCTTGGCAGGTCCTTATTTCTGATTTCGTATATGGATTTCCTTTTTGCCTGTACTCCTCTCACTGCCATTTTGATCTTTCTCCAGCCCAAATGGTTCAGTTCTGCCAAATTAAGCACCACACAAATCCCACTGACAGCAAACATGAACACCAAGAATACAGTCTTCTCAGTGGGTCTAGAGACATAGCACTCTACTTCTTTAATGCAAGGATATCTGTCACATTCGTACATGGAAGGGACATTGAATCCATACAGAAAATACTGTCCCACTAAGAATCCAATCTCTAGGGCATTTCGAAAGACCACTTGGATGATATAAAATCGAGAAATGCCTTCTTGCCTCCTCATCTTTGACTTAGTAGTTCTGATAGCAGGATTGGGGATTTCCTTCACTTCTAAGCAGTCTGGTTCTGCCTCTTTGGTGGAGTTCTCAGTGTTCTGCAGCACCCCATTGACAATAGTGTTCTTGATTTTCTTACTGTCCTCACGCTTCATTGAATCCTGGTCCCTTTCCAAGGTAAGGAAGACAGTGGAGTACCTCCGTTCCCTTTGTTTAGCAGACTGGTGAACGGAGTACGTTATAAAGCATAGGCTGGGAGTGCACACCATGATGATCTGGAACACCCAATACCTTATGTGAGAAATGGGGAAAGCCTGGTCGTAACAAGCCTGGTTGCAGCCTGGCTGCAGCGTGTTACAGACAAACATCGTTTGCTCGTCATCGTACACCGTCTCCCCTACAATGGCCACAATGAGAATTCTGAAGATCACCACCACGGTCAGCAGGATCCTGCAACAGAGAAGCCGGTCAGTGCGCGCCGCCGCCGCGCGGCCGGGAGCTGTCCAGTGCTGACCGGGCCCTGCGCCGCGGCCCCGGCCCTGCCACCGACCGGCACCAGCACCCGCGCCCGGCCCCGCTTCAGCACTGGGGCGCGCAGCCTGCGCGGCATCATCTCGGCGTGGCCGGGCGCCAAAGACCCCGGGCAGCGGTCAGCGCTGCCCCCCGCCCGGCCCCTTAGAGAACAAGCGATCACACGAGCCGTGGGGGCCCCGAGAGAACGGCCGGGAGGGGCACGGGGTCGGGGTGGCAGCGGGATCCCGATGTCAGTAGGGTCTCCGCACTGACCATCCGCTGCCCCTTGGCTCCTCGCGGACAAGGACGGCGGCGTTTGCGATGTCCCCGCGCCTCGGCGCCCTGTGCCGCATACCACCCCCCCACACACCACTGCACACACACGGGCGCTCCAGGAACACCCCGCAAGAGCCCGGCCGAAGGGCACGGCACGGCCGGGACCCACCGCTCCCCGCCGACCGCCGGCCGGTACGCCCGGACAGAAGGGGATCCCCGCGGTTCCCCCGTACCGCTCCCGCAACCCTTACCTCCCTATCATAGTAGAATGCTGCTGCACGGCAGCTTCCAGTAGCCTCTCTAGAATAGTCCATTCCCCCATCGCTGTTCATCCGGAGACAAAGACTTTGGCAAACGGAGGGGATCTCTTCACTTCTGCCTTCTTTTTTTCACCCCTCCTATTTTGGGTTGGTGGCTTTTTTTTTTTTTTTTTTTTCAGAGGGAGGGAAAACAGGCAGTTTCTCCACCTCCCGCAGTCCGGTGGCGGGAGTGCGGCTGGAGGCAGCAGTCCTGCCGAGGATTCCCGGCTGGGCTCGGCTCGGCTGGGCTCGGCTCGGGGCCACTCGGCGGCCGCCACCGGCCCGGCCCGGCCCGCTCGGCTCGTGGCTCGGCGCGGCGGGCGGACCGGCGGCGTGGAGGGAGGAAGGTTGGCTTTAATATCTTGCTGCCTCTAATCTGCCTTTAAGTAGTCTCCGCTTGCGTCACTGACAGGTTATTGGAGAGCAGCCAAAAGCAGTGCTCGGATTTTCTCATTTTTATTATTCCAGTGAATACAAATAAATAAATGCAATAAAAATAAATGAAATAAATTAACGGAGGAGGAAGAGAGAGGGCGGAGGAAGATCTGCCCCAGCAGGCACGAGGCTCATTGTGCAACCCAGAGCCTCCTTGCCGGAGCAACCCGGCCGGGCCCCAGCTGCCCCGCCGCCCCCGCCCGCCGGCACACCCAGCGCTCCGCTCGGGAGCTCAGCCCCGCCAGCGCCTGGCGCTGCCCTCGGCTGCTGGTTAGAAACGATGCTCTAGGGCGGGAGTGTGACACCGTGGCCCCTCCAGCCACGGGCACCTGGCCGGGGGGTCCCCAGGGGTTGCTGGGCTTTGCCTCTCTCCCAGGGATCAAAACAGCGGTGTCATACAGCAGTAACCTTACCTGTTAGAACTGCTGACCCTTGGAAGATATTGGACTTACAACTGAGTCTTCTTTCTCCCCTGAATACAGTTATAAGAATCACTATGTAGAAATGAAACTCATATATAGCCATTTCAGAGAATTCTGAGATTGAGATGATTGTATTTATGCTAGGAAAAACACCAAACCTTCACAGAAAGCATCTCTAAACAGTACAAGAAAAAAGTATCTTGAATAAATCTCTTGTAATCAGTCCACATATTTTATTCCCATAAACTACTATACTGTGCTTAAAATACTTTTTTCTTTTTACAGATACCCTTATAGACATCACCAAACATTTCCACAAAAAATATTGGCACCAACTGGAATTGAGTTCTCTGGTGAAGAAGCATAAAATATATTCAATCTCATTAAAAAACAATGTAGGAAAATTTCTTGTCAGTCTTATCATAATACTCTTACTGTCAAACTCAGTAAAATCAACCTTTCTAAAGTAGAACTGCACAGGCTATTGTAAATGGTTTAGTCCCTTTTTTTCTTTGAAGCTCTCTCATGAAGCAATCTCATGTTATATCAAAGGTGTTAAATGTTTTCTGAATAGATGGAACCGTGTTTCATCTGTGCAAGAGGGCATCTGTACACTTTAGACACGCAAAGGTTTGTTGTCTTTTCATTTGACTAAGGAGATGGTCCCTGTTTCACATGATATTGGGTCAGTTGCCAGATTGGATCCCCAAATCTTTAAAATAGGAAAGTATCAAATAGGAAAAGATCAGTGAATGCCTCTGCACAGA
Source organism: Lepidothrix coronata (assembly GCF_001604755.1). Taxonomy (NCBI): domain Eukaryota; kingdom Metazoa; phylum Chordata; class Aves; order Passeriformes; family Pipridae; genus Lepidothrix; species Lepidothrix coronata. The sequence goes on from NW_016690318.1 coordinate 393,898, forward strand.
CATTGGTAGTCTTTTCTTCTCTCCCAATCAAGAGTCTGTGAAGAAGCATTCAATAATCTGGAGTGTTTCCTTTCCACACTGTTAGGAATTACTGGGAAGACTGAATAATCACTTTTTTCTTTAAAATATGACTGCATTCTTCTTGAAAGCCAGTTCTCACCATTCATGCATTTGCTTTTTGTGTATAGTTTCTAAAACTTGCTGCTGCAGCAACACAAAAACTAAAAAGAAGAGGTTGCGGTTTGGTTTGGTTTGGTTTGGTTTGGTTTGGTTTGGTCTGGTTTGGTTTGGTTTGGTTTAAGAGGACTGTGGTATCTATCAAGTGCCCTGACAACTGAGTGCCTCATATGGATCCAAAGTATTTGTTTGAAAATGGATCTGGAAAAAAAGAGAAATCAAAGCAGTAAGGGAAGCAGTAATGCATTTGTAGAAGGAGAGAGGGCAGACAATATGCTAAGAAGCTAATGATGATAATCCTACTTAGCAAACCAAACAGAGAGGGAAAGCCCATGACTGAAGTTACTGAAGAGAGAAGATTTCGGTCCATAGAAAAATAAGAGAATTTCTACAAGGAAAATGGTACCCTAGCACTGGGAAAGAAAACCCATTTATCTGAACTTTTAAGACCAGTAAATGAAAAGGAATTACATTCTGATCGTATCAAACACTGGTCTATTAATGAACAGTTAGTCAGTGTTTACTGTGCTACTGACAACCCAGTTGTGAAGATAAGGAGGTGAAATATTGTAAATGAATGCTACAAACATATAAATATTGTTATTAAATTACTTTTGATTTAATTATGGTTTAAAGATAAATACTTTCAGACCTTCACTTGCAGGTCTTCTCATTCTGAAGAGGTGCTTCTCATTCTGAAATACCTGACCTCTCCTTTCTTAACAGTATCCTCATATGCGATTCCCCCAGTCGTATTCAGATACGGTATACTTGGTCTTAGATTTGAGAAAGTTTACAGAGCTTCAGACTCTGGTGAGTTTGGGAAAAAAAAGTCATTTCAGTGAGTGTCTCTTTCACAATGCCAACATTGATTTTAAGTGGCTGGAAAACTCAAAGGAGTTTGTTACATCTCAAACTCATGTGTATGATTTCTGAAGCTACGACTTTCTGTCCTTAATTTGAGGCCTGACTTGCTGTCAAAATAGAAGTAATCAGAATCAACATGATGTTCTCTGAGTGTTTAACACAATAGTGAAAGATGTATGAAGGATGTAATTAGTTGCACTTCCATTATCCATTACAAGTATAACAGCAACCTGTGGACTTATATGACAAGTTGTCTAAATCACAAAGTGCTCAAACGATGTATAGTCACGACTGTAAGTTGTAGGCATAAGATTTTCAGCTTCTAGAGGTTCATCTTAGTTTTTACACCATTCCCCTGAATGCCTCAGCCTATGGTAAAGCCAGGATTTGCAGAGCAGCAGGCTGCTGAGGAAGCTGTGGATGTATATTGCACAGTGTATGGTATTTGGATTAGAAAACCATGAATCCATTTCATTCACAAGCATTCAGGTTTATGAAAGCTTTATGTCTACTGCTTGCAAAGCTTACAAAGAACCGTTTGCTGATGAAGAAGCAATAACAGCTTGCAACAGGGCCAAGCCTGTTCAATACTTTTATCTGTTGCATACTAAGGAAAAAAAAAATCAACTTCCTATTCCACATATAGGCTTTTGTCCGGTAGGGTGTATTTTTGTTTCTCTTGCTTTGCATCCAAAGAGAATGAGTATTTTTACACAATCAAAATTCAGGGTAAACTCAGTCATTCCTAACAGGATCTCAAACAAGCTTTGCAAAAAGAAAATTCAGTCTGCATGTGTTCAAAATTGCCAGTGCTGCAATATTAATTTCTGATGAAATAATATAGACTAAGTTGATCTTGGATTAGGTCTGAAGAATGAGACTGTATGTGTCCTCAGTTTGAAGCCAAACTGAGGTTAATCTGTCTGTAAGAAGCTGTAGGCCAGATTCTCTCTAAGAAATCCAGCCCTTTTGCCCTGATCTGGTTTTGTAAAAGGTCTGGAGAGCAATCAAATCTTTCAGGCTGCACATTCCTCCAGTATGGAGCAGAACAGACTGGGAGCAGAGCTGACACATTTGGCTAGTCTGTCAGACCCCCTGCAACCTGGACGTGGATGACATGACTCGGGCAGGATGAAGTAGTCACATGGCTAGTGCCATACCTACTGTCGGACAGTGTGCTGAATAACAGTGTTCTCCTGCTTCATTTCTTTCTATTACGAGGTTTACTGATGTAAAAGCACAACACAGATCTTACACAAGCCTTCCCCACTTATTATCTCCTTTTAAAGTTATACATTCATTATAAATTTATTCCAAATATTTTATCTTAAAATAAATCTAATAAATTGTTAGTACTATCCCAACAGTCTTCCTCAATGATCTTTTTTTTGCAATTGTTTGCAATGGATCCATAATTGCAGCAAATAAATGTCTTATTTAGATTCTAAAATTGCATGACAAATGACTGTATTTCATTATTATATTGCAAACCACTGTTTTCACCAATTGTAGCAAAATGAAAGCAAAGAAAGAGTTTTAATTAAAAATATGCAAGCTATTAATAAAGAAAATTATGGATTTTTCTTTCAGTAGTTTTTGTGAAAAAATCAGGTTGCCCCATATCTGCTTTGTGACTGCATTTTCTAGCTAGTGTCACGAAAGAGAGATTTTTCAGTATTATTTTCATAAAGCAGTAGAACTTCCTTTGGAAGACAGTTACCACAAATGCTTCATTTCTGATAGTATTTGGGGTAGTCCATGAAATCTAAGTCATTAGCTACTAAACTGAAAATGCCTTTTTAAGACCTCTCAAAGCCATCTGCTATGCTCTGTTTTCATTTGGTGCCATGTGTGTATTAATGAAATGATTGCATCAGATTAAATCTTTTATTCATAAAATCATCTAGGTCATCTGCTTCTACCTACACTTTCTCTCTCACTGAAATGAGCATTTGTACATACATTCTCTCTCCACTGTATGAGTACAATTCTATCTGCTGTTAACTGCTATATGTAGTTCTTAATAAGAAATCCCTCTCTGTGTCTTTTTCTCAAATGAAATTCCCTCAAAAGACAACTTTAATGTATCACAATACCAAAAGTTTATTTTTTCTGCAGTTTGAAAAGTAATGACTTCCCAAAAGGTACAAGATCTAGATGTACTAATGACCTCAGTCCTTCACAAGAGAAACCAACATTGCAAGAACCTGCGTTTTAGTGCCAAGAAATAGGTAGCACACTCTTCCCATCTGATCAACAGTGTTTGTTTCAAAGTTGTCAATAGTGAGGCAAGCTTGTTGTCCTCGTTGTAAGGACAGAATATAGCCTGCATTTTTACACTTCATGCTTGACAGTAGGAAGATGTTGAATGCACAGAACTCAGGGCTTTCTGTTATGCATGAGAAGACAAAACATTCACCCTAATACTCAAACTAAGACTCTATTATGCATCAAAGGTCCATATCTACAAATGAAGATTGCTATAAATGGAGATTTAATCAGGAAAACAATGAATGTGATAGTAAAGAAGGAATAAACTATGAATAGTCATGAGCTTTTAAAGTGAGAGCTCATAAGTCATGTTGAATTTCCATAACTATTCTTGCAAGGGAGGGAATTACATAGGAAATATTCATGAGGGGGGCAGGTACTAAGTAAATATTCCACAATCTTCTGAACATATGTAAATGTAAGTGCTTTAACTAGAAACAAATTTTAAGTATCATACTTTTCTAGTTACAGAATATTTTATTCCCTGACAGAAAACATCACCCAGGTTTTATGGAGGTCCTGTCAGCTGTCCACAGGGATCTTCTTATGCACAAATTAACAGCTCAAATTAATTTTCTAGGAAATAATTTGGACTTTTATACTCAATTACAATTGCTTATACTTCTAGTATATATACAGCTCCTAGTGCAACAGGGTTCATACTTCTTGAAAACTCCTGAGAGTAAACTCAGATTTCTCTGCAGATAGGCTGTAGCTAGAGGAAGGAAAATTTCGTTGAATCAAATCCTTATGAATTGACAGGCTCTGGAAAGAAATACAAAAGAATTAAAATATTCCAGTGGCCAGATCATCCGCTGCCAGTCTCTTGATTTTCCCTTCTAACTTTCACTAGTCTCAAAGTGCACTCACATTGTGCTAAAGCATCCATTAATGCAGCTTCATGGACTATAATTGCTTAAGTGTAAATTTGTGAGCAAATCTTACATGGATTCCCATTGCAGTCTACTTTAAGGTTCCATATTCACTAAAGAAAAAGCCTTTCAAAAATACCTTGGACATGAAAGAATACAAAGGATTTCAGTATAATCAGATTTAGTGCACATTGTAAGAATGCAAATAAATAGGTACATACTAATATAACAATTAATTTAATATGGAAGTGAAAATGATCTTTCACTGTTGAACAAATTATTTTATTCCTAGAGTCTATTCTTTCAAAGATACATATTACAAAATATATGTATTACTATATAACTGATTAGGCCATTATGGTAAAATACCAACCAATTATACAGCCACTATGCCAGAATCAAAACAGAATATTGTGAGACTCAGTTTGGCAAACCTTATTTTCTATTTTCCTTACAAATCAAAAGTAGTTACAAACTGTCATCAGAAGAAATATAATTAAATTTAATTATAATAATACCTTTAAAAAATTGTAATTTATATCATAATATCTCCATGCCATGGTAGTAAATTTTCATTATACTAATGGTAATTCCCATTGGCTTTAGTTGAGTCAGAATTTAAAAGCCTTGAAGATCTTATTTGCACCAGAATATCTTAAAAATTATAATGGCAGAATACAAGTTATGAGAAATTTAGTGAGTGCTCCAAAATACCCAGAGCAACAAAAAAATAAGATCAAATAATAAGAAAAGAGTCCTCTGTATTGGAACTCTTAGCAGCATTTTGATGCTTCTCCTATTGCATATGGAAAAAAATTATGAGAAATCATGCTTCAGTATATAAGCATGAATGCATTATATCAAGCATCAAGCACTTTTTTTAGACCTATTGCTTATCTATGTCTTGCCTACATTTGTCTTCTACCAAATGCTGAATCTCTGTACTCCCAGCTGCTTTCAGTTCAGTGAAGTGATTTACAGCAGAGCTGTTTTCCTTTGTGTTGATTGTTACACCACCATATGTCTTCAGTATTCCTGGTGCCCCTCACTCTTGTCCTCTCCCTCCCCATCTCACCAGTCACAGAAGGGAATTCACATTACATTAAAGCTTCCCTTCAGAGGCCAGGCTGAAACAATCCCTTGAAATAACTAGGGCAGTCAAGTGATTGATTTGAAAGTAAACTATGTCAGTGAACTGCAGTGAAAAGCGGGAGCTCAGTAAGAAGGTTTTTATCCCTCTGTCATTCAAAGATTCTACAGTTGCAGTTAGAATTAGTGAAATATATTTGATATTAATTCCTGTACAGATATATGAGGCATACACATCAGTGTGCAAATGTATGTATTTATGCATGTGTGTCCTGGCGGGGAAGTCCTACGCGGTGGGTTGCAGAAGCTTTTGACAGACAAGGTGGATCAAGTCAGGTTGCAGAGCTGAAAGCCATCCAGCTGGTTTAAGATATCACTGAATGAGAGAAATGGCCTGAACTCTACCTCTACACTGACTTGTGAATGGTGGCAGATACTCTGTGGGGGTTGGCTGGACCAATAGAAAAAGGCCAATTGGCAGCACTGGGGGAAATCCATCTGGGCTGCTGAATTGTGGCAAGACATCACTGCCCAGGCAGAGAAGTTAGTTATAAAAGTGTGTCATGTAGATGTACACATACCCAAGAATCAGGCTACTGAAGAACATCACAACAACACACAGGTGGATCGAGCTGCCCGGATTAAAGTGTCTCAGGTGGATTTGGACTGGCAACATAAGGGTGAGTTATTTCTGGCTCAGTGGGTCCATGATACCTGAGGTCATCAGGGAAGAGATTCAACATACAGATGGGCTCACGATTGAGGGATGGACTTACCCATGGACACTATCCATAACTGTGAAACATGCACTGCAATCAAGCAGGCCAAGCAGGTAAAGCCTCTGTGGTATGGTGGATGATGGTCAAAATATAAATATTGGGAGGCCTAGCAGATTGATTACATCACAGTGCCCCAAACCCACCAAGGCAAGTGTTACCTGCTGTAAATGGTGGAAACAACTACTGGATGCCTGGAGAAGTGCCCCATGCTTCACACCACTGCCCAGAACACCACTCTGGGCCTTGAAAATCAAGTCCTGTGGCGACATGGCACCCCAGAGAGAATTGTCAGACAACAGAACTCATTTCAAAAGTAGCCTCATAGACACCTGGGGCAGGGAGCACAGTACTGAGTGGGTATATCCTATTTGCTACTGTGCACTAGACTCTGGGAAAATTGAATGGTACAACGGATTGTTAAAAACCACATTGAAAGTAATGGATGGTGGGACCTTCAAACATTGGGATCTACATTTACTAAAGGCCACCTCATTAATTAACACTAGAGACCCAACCAATTGAGCTGGCCCTGCCCAATCAAAACCTCCGTGTACTGGGGATAAAGTCCCCATGGTGCACATGAGGAATGTGTTAGGGAAGACAGTTTGGATTAGTCCTGTCTCAAGCAAATGAAAACCCATCTGTGGGATTGTTTTTGCTCGAGGACCTGGACGCACTTGATGGGTAATGCAGAGGGATGGGGAAACATGATGTGTACCTCAAGGGGTTTTGATTTTGAGTGAGAACAGTCTGTAACGTTGAATTGTATAGTACTGATTGATGATTGGCACTGATTGACACTGTATGCCATAACTACCATGAACAATGAGGATGGACTGTTCCAGATATACCAGCCATGAACTCCTGATGCATCTTACAACCACCCAACAGCACACCAGCCTTCCTGGAAGATATCTAGGATGTATAGAACCCATAGTCATGGACTAAATGGGCTAAATGAACTCAGCAGACATCTTGGAGGGACCGCCACTGACTATGGAAAAAATGTGTGTGTGTATCTCTCTCTCTCTCTCTCTCTACAGTCATGGACTAAATGAATTCAGACATCTTAGAGGTTGTGTGTATTTATATATTTAGAGAGAGAGAGAGAAAGGTGTAGGATCTGGGCATGACACAGATGGTACAGAATAAGGGGTGGATAATGTCCTAGTTTCAGCTAGGACAGGGATAATTTTTGCAGTAGCCAGGACGGGGCATGGCTAGGACCTGGAGGTTATTTTATACCACTTCACACCATTGCTGGGAGCAGGAGGAAGGGAGTTTTTTCCGAGAAGAAGGGGTCCCTTCTGGTTGAGTAGGAGTGGCAGAGGAAGCGATGGGGTAATGCCAGTTCCAAGCTGGAGAGAAAGGTGATGGTAGCGTGGTGGAGGAAGCGGTCAAATATTGTCCGTTTTCAGGGGGTTTTATAATTAAAGTCCATTTGCATCACAGACTGGAAAAAAGACATTCGAAAAAATAGTTAATAGAGAATTTAATAGGAATTCCTATTTTCTAGGAATCTTCTTCTATAAGATTACTGATGAGATTTAAATGGTTTGTGTGGGGAAAATATATTTAAATTTCACAAGATTTTAGACTTTGTCCCAGGTAATATCCTGGGTAAAATCTACTGAGTTTCAGTTTTTCAGTGACATTAGTGCATGTGGATAAAGAATATAGAGTCATGGATTTGAGAGAAGAATCTGACATATTTTGTGGAGTTCATTAAATATTTTTTAAAAATAATCTTCAAATGAATTTAAGTTTTATAAATATTCAATAGTATTTATTTTTTAGTCTAGAATCTTTAATCTATTCTATAGTTCTACACACTTTTATTGGAAATTACAAATTTATAGACCCAGAACAGTCTTACAGAACAATTCCAATCACGCACATCTGTAATTTTGCAGGTGGTGATTTAAACTGGCATTATTGTGAGTTCCACAACTGTTACTAACAAACAGCATCTGCTCAGTGCTGTGCAACAAGCTTTGTTTTCATAACAACTTTAGTTAATCTTTCCTAAAGAAAAAGATCTCCAGGATGACCATTTCATTAATTTTTTTTTAATCTTTCCATTTCAAAATGGAGCAAAATCAAATTCAGATTATCAATTTCTTTTATCCCAGAGAAAATTGAAATGGTTACCTGTAAATTTTGCAAAAAATTTTCACGTTCTGAAATAATCAATTCATAACTTTATTTCGAGAATTCATTAGAGACACTGTATTTTCTACTATGCTGCAGGAATTTGCAATGCAACAGTAGAAAAAGAAAAATTCAATCATTCATAAAACATTGTAGGACAGCTGCAAATGTGTGTGAATTATTTCTGTGTTTTTAAGAAAAAGACAAATCAGCATTATGTGTAATGTTGCTATGGTATTTGAAGTTAGAGTTTATTTTTCTAGATAATGGTGAAACCCACATAATTTCTCGCACAGGTCAGAGTTGCTCAAGGGTGACCTTGATTCGCACATCTTATGCAAATCTGTCCTCATTTTAATCAGATATTTACTTGGTATTTTAGATATAGAAATTCTGCTTTATAGTGTTTGCAACCTCTTTCACACTTTTCTGTAAGTCAGTGTGGACTGTTTTCCTGTGATAAACTTAACTAAGCTATCAGTGATTTAGAGGGAAAAAAAAGAAAAGAAAATTTGTCATGGTACCTTGCCCTGTGACTTTATTAATTCAAGGCAGTGTCTGTCCTACAAGTGGGAAACAGCATGGAAAGATGTACCTTCCATTACCCTATCCACATCTTCTTTAAAACATTCCCAGGAGCTGTGGGCCTGGTGTGGGCAGGCTGGCTCACATTATCAGTAGTGCCAAGCAGCTGTTTGACTCATCCCTGGGTACTTTTCCCACTAGTGCTTGCCCAGCTCTATATCTTGCTGATCAAGGGAAACTGAAAGGCTCCATTACTCACCTCTTGTGAGGCTAAATACCTACAACAGAGCCTGAACTATAGAATCTGCCATTTAAAATGTTTGTCAGTTGAACTGCAAAGGCTGCAACAAGAGTGTGGATGATACCCTATGTTTACATTTACGTGCAAATGGGTAAATATTTTATAGTTTTTTACAAACTGTTGTTTTTTATCAGTTACTAAGATGTATTGCAAATACTGCATCAGGTTTTACCTGCGTTTTCTGGGTTTTTATTTTCAGCATCTCTTACATTTGTATGTGTCTGTATCTGCCAGGAACATAATAAAAAAAAATGCACCATTTTATTTTCTTCAATCACCCTTTGCAGAGTATTTCCATTTTGCACAGAAATTCTTCATGACAGACTCACTCAGGCTGTATTCAAATCCATATACAGGTCATACCTCCTGACACAGGACAGTAATCCTCCCTTTCTCCATTCTGATTTACTGTCATTTTCCTTTTTCAGCACAGAGGCATGATGAAACACATTCTTCCTGGTGGAAACTTCTAAGAGCAGATCTGTGAAGGACTTGTCTCATCCTAGAGACTTCCTCTTGCCTAAAAAGAAAAGAGGGATTACAGCAAATCAAAAAGCCAGAAGGACCAGGGTTACTACACTTTAGATTCAGTAAAGATTTTTGCATGCTTAAAACAGATTAAAATTACACACAGAGCATTTCCAGATGGGAGTTTCAAGGCGTCATGTTGAGATGCAGCTCTCCAGTGTTTTTTGAAAACCAAACCTCTTCTGATCTTGAGAAATAAAAATCAGTCAATTTCCAGCCCTGGGTTTCACTGTATGAGTATATCCATTCTATAGTTTTAGCAGACAAAAAACAGGCAAGGGGATTCAAATATTTGCTGATAAGCGCTTAAAGGCTTGATCTGTTTAAAAAAATATTTCAATCAGTAGTATGTCAAAAAAGTATGGATAAATTATTGATCTGATTTGTTTCATTAGTGGTTTTTGATATATTTCATTATTTGATCTATTTTCTTAGAGTGGAGAATCAGCCTTGGGGACAGAAACTGTATTATAAAGAGAAAAGGCTTGTAGGAAAGCTAGTACAATGGAGGGAGAGAAAAAAATGACAGCCAATCCCACAGGGTTTTAAAAAGTATTTGTGAAGCATATTTTATTTAATTACACTAACTAGTTATCAAAGTTCAATGTCATGTTACCTGAAATGTCAGAGCAAACTGTTCCTTGGGCTTGAAGGAACTATGCACAGCAAAAATATATGTGTGAAATCCAAATATGACTGCCACAAAGGCAAACAAGGCATGAGAGAAAACATGAGCTCAAAGATAAATCAATTAACCCAAAGAACACCAACTAGACAGGTGGATGAGTCATACACAGGGTGTGGGCAGAGCTCCTGTTGAATGGAAAATACACTTAATGCAGCATGTTTCACTCTGAAAGACAATGAGGCCAACAAAATAAACTAAATTGCACGGCAAGCCTCCTACCTGCACCAGAATCATAGAAGCATCCTCAAACAGGGAGAAGGGTCTGAGTTTCTGCTTTTATAATGTTTCTTTTCTGGTGATTAACTCTTTTCAATAATGTGGTTTTCTTCAGTTTTGGAGAAGGTTGGTGTCGGGAAAAAAATACAATGTAAAACAAGACATTGGTTTTGGCATCATAAATAAGAGCTATGCATTCTTTCCACTGGGAGAATTGGTCAGAGAAATATATCAAGTGAATATACCAAAAGAATTGAAAAAAAGATATTTAATTGTTCTTTTCTATGGCAGCAGGGAAAAACAATCTTTCCAGAACTAGGAAATACCAACATACTTGCATCACAGGGCAATAATGATTATCCTGCAGAGGTAGTATAATCTATCACAGCTGCCTCTGGAACAAATCAAGCACACTACTACAATGGCTATAATTATCCTATTAAAATATTTTTATTTCTAGCTAATTGAATGTGTAAATAAGGAAAACAAATCACAACACAGAAACCTTGACAGAAAAGTTAAAGTAGTACATGACCCTAACTCTAAGTGGTCTTCTGTGACTGAGTATTATTGCATTCTTACTTAAGAGCACAAAAAAATATTTTTTAGATTTGATATTTATTATGAAAATAATTTTCTCAGAAGTCAGAAAGTATATTCAGAGGTATATACTTGTTTTTAACACATAAATCTCCAGCCTTTTATTGAGAATATGTATCAGGTTTGCATGGAGCATGCCTACTGGGTTTGCATGGCAAGGCTTTGGTAGTGGGGACCTACAGGGGTGGCTTCTGTGAGAAGCTGCCAGAAACTTCGCCCATGTCCTTCAGAGCCAATGCCAGGCGGCTCCAGGACAGACCTACCACAGGTCAAGGCTGAGCCCGTCAGTGATGGTGGTAGCACTTCTGGGATAACGTAGTTAAGAAATGGAAAAAAGCATGTAAAACAGCAGTAGAAGAGGGAAATGACAATATGTAAACAACAACTCTGCAGATACCAAGGTCAGTGAAGAAGGAAGGGAAAGAGGTACTCCAGGTGCCAGAGCAGAGATTCCCCCACAGCTCATGGTGTAGACCATAATGAGGAAGGCACTTCCCCTGCAGCTCATGGGAGGGACCTCATGTTGGAGAAGGGAAAGAGTGTGAGGAGTCCTCCCCCTGAGGAGGAAGGAGTGGCAGAAACAACATGACTGCAGTCCTCATCCCCCATCCCCCTGTACATCTAGGGGAAGCTGTTTTTAAGATTTTGTTTTATTTCTCATTACCTGACTCTAACTCAATTGGTAATAAATTATTTTTTTTCCCCAAGTTGAGCCTGTTTTGCCCATGACAGTAACTGGTGAGTGTTCTCTCCCAGTCCTTATTCAACCCATGAGCCTTTTGTTATATTTTCTCTCCCCTGTCCAATTGGGAGGGGAGTGATAGAGCAGCTTTGGTGGGCACCTGTCATCCATCTAGGGTCAAACCATCACAAATTCAAAAGTTGCACAGACCATCATTTAACTCTCTGTGCCTGCAGCAGGTTGCGCTAGAATCTAGCTTGAGACACACAGCTTAAAAAATCCACATAAAGTGCCCTTTCACAAAGCCAAACTCAAAGGGTATCTTTGCTTGACTCTTTTTAGCTGCTATATTCAGTGGTTAATTAGAGGCATGCACTGGAGTTTTACAGCACGGGAAGAAAAAAATCTGTGAGTAAAATAGCCTCACCCTCACCTATTTCAGACACCTCCACTAGTATTGGCTTCAAAACAAGAACAATGTTGAGATTTACCTGACCTGAGAATTTGGCCCTTTTTTTTTTTTATAGACCTAAGAATATAGTGCAGCTTTTTTGTTCTGCATTTAAGTCATATCTCAAGTTCCAGCCTTCCAAAATAATACTCATTGAAGCAAAATACATTCTGCTCTTTAAGAGATTTTTTAAGAGGTCAACTTACCTATGCTTTGTGTGAATTTGAAGTTATTACAGAAATTACTGAAGTTGGATACAGTGCCCTCTTTCCCTAGCCTACTTCCCTCCATTGCTTTCACCAGACAAACTGTGTTTGTGGAAAGAGCAGGGAATTTGGGAGAGAATGGCAAATGAATGTAAAGAGTTCATGTTATGCACGGACAGCAGGACTGACTTGTGACACACAGGTTTTGTCAACAGCCCAGGAATTTCATTATATACTCTTCAGTGCCATCTGCTGTAACCAGATGCATTTAAAACCTTAAAAGATAATCAAATAGTCAGTTTCAACAGCTTCATGGCAGGGACATTATCTAACTCTAGGCTTAGGTCTGTCCTACAAGGTTAGAATCCCGTTAAGGAATCAAGGTCACATCATTGCCAAAGATGAAGAACTTGGTCACAACTATGGACAAATTTTTTCCACTTTTTGTCTCACTTTCTTAAGCCAGAGCAAATTACCCTTTACACAATTTATACCTGTGAGAACTGTTGCTTTAGCACCACAGCACCTCCTCCAGTCAAGGAGGGACAGAACTGCACCTGTGGCTATGACTTGAGAGCAGATGTCCATTTCCCTGGTGAACCTGGGGAAGAGAAGTCAAGAAACAATATTTTCCCAAGTACAAATGGGATTTGGGTGCCTAGCCTCCAAATCCCCAAACCTGTAAGACAATGGCAAAGCCCTTATCTCCTCTACCACCAACCATTAAATTTGCTTATTAGGTAAAGAAAATATAGTTCCATTATGCCCTCTGTTATCTTAATATCTTTCCTGCAGTTATTACAAAGAAAATAATTACGAGTTTTCTGTGTTTCTTAGAGGAAGTGTACAATTGGATTGGCTATATCCATTCTGTCCTTCAGGATTTAGACAGAGCTCCAGAGCTCAGAGTTCTAGATAAAAACTTTCTGTTGAAAAGTCATTTTTTCCAACAAGAATTTCACAGTGGGTTGTTTGTCACAAGTTACATGACGTATTTTCCAATAGAACATTTTGTAAACTTTATGTACTGACAGACTCCATTTTCTTTGTGTGAATGATGTGCCATAGAATCACAAAATCATAAAGGTTGGAAAATACCTCCAAGATCATCAAGTCTGACCTTTGTCTGAATACCACCATGCCCACCAAACCATAACATGAAGTGCTACTCCATGATCTGGTTTTTACTAGCTTTAGGAGACATAAACTTTGATAGGGATTCCTTTGTTCTGGAGGCTACACTGGAAATTTTCCTATACAAAAGACCTTTTGGTCTAAATAGTCAAAATAAAGGAAAAGAAAAGCATAACAAACATTTTTTGATTTTTCATACTGAGAAATTCCAGCCAGTAGCACTCGTAATGAATTTCCAGAATGTAGAGTGCTATAGGTTTCGTGAAGTGCTACCAGCAGTTTGTTGGGGTTTGCATAGCAGTATTTATCTGGTATTTATCTGTTCTGTGGTATTTGTGGCATTCTCTATACTTAGATTGGCAAATGCCACAAATTCCATGATAAATTTAAACACTGTGAGTGATAAATGTCAAGCTTTTAATAGCACCCACTGTCCCTCTGTCACCACATGACCCTATTTGGAGATTGCACAATCACTATCTCTGTATCATTACTTATACAAGAAATAGTCTTTAGAGCATTTTCAATGGCAATATATTTGCTTTGTATAATATATAGAGACAGAATGAGCAATGGAAACCTTTGTATGTTTCTTGCAGAAAGAAGAGCCTGCAGGATACTATTCCTGATGATTTAATATGCTTTTTATTTGCAACAATAAGGTCAGAAGGTAGTTTCCTATTTCTGTTAGGTGCCAGCACAACGGGAAGAATTCATTACCTCAGCTGAAATGAAAGAGCAGAAAAAAATTTGATGACAACAGCTGACATTATGTTTGATGAGAAGGAAAAGTCTGGAAAACTATGCTGCAGCCACTAAAATACAGAATGTGACACCAGACACTGTAAACTTATTTTCTTTGGGCACTTTTTACACTTTAAGCAATATGTGATGTATTCAGACTATGTCTGAAAATCATCCCTGTGTGGCACTTTTTGACTGTAGCTTGTAAGAAGGAAGGAGTATTTCACATTATCAGTAAAATTGCTTAAGTTCTGATCTCAAAATTCCAAAGTTCTGAGGTTTTCATCTGACCACAAAACTAAATCAGGAATTAACTTCTGTCTTAGGAACAGGGCCACAAAATATCCACAGTTTTGTCTTAGTCAAATACATCTGTGATGTTTCTGACCAGAAATACTCGCTCTTCCAACTTCAACTATGCTAATTCTCTGGGGGGAAGGGCTCTTTCTATGTGGTACACACATGGTTTCTGAAACTTCTTACCAAGTCAGGGATGCTCTTCCATTGCAAAATCAAAGAGAAGGCTTAGGGAAAATATTTGTATGTGTATATATGCATACATACACATAAATATATTTCTGTGTATATATGTTATTACAGCAAACACTTTGGAGAATCCAGAAACAAATGCAAGAGAAACTATCACCAGCAATAGCATAATAACTCATTTTCCTACGTACAGTGAAGATATCAGTTCCATGTAATTCTCTTTCAAAGTCTATTCAGCTTAGCTGCCAAAATATAAGGGCAAAAGATCAAAAGCTACTACATTACTGTGGTTTGTCTGGTTTCCATACAGAACTGAGCTGCACAAGACAGCTTGAATTCAATCAAAAATAAATCTGAAATTATTTCCACACCAGTACAACTAGTAAGGCCTGAGATCATTTTTGTAAACAAGTGCATCACATATTAAAGATTCTGGTTTTTGCAATATCTTACACTACAAGTTAAAAGTGTATCTGGGCATTTTGTAGTATCTCATGATGGATTGTGACATTTAGTAAATACCTACTATATATTCATCCCTGCAAATACATACAGCTTTTTAAATACTGATCAAAGAAACCATTAATGTTTGTAAGAATAAAACCACAGATTGTATTTTGCACAACTCATATTTGTACATATACAAAGAGGCTGTCTTCTATGAATCTAGTGTTTTAAATATGAATTAAACAGTGTCATAATGAACTTGAATTCACAATCAGTGCTGAATTAGTAACTCAATTGGTTAATGATATTAATCTCAATAATCAGTTACTCAAATTGTCAAACTGAAATGCTAGATAATGAAGTCAGAAGTTTAGAACAAGAAGGTGTTTTCCATAATAGAATACTGAGGAAGAGATGTTTTCTTTTAATCTTTTACCCAAAATAAAGCCACAGACACGTAATGACCTTGATTTAACTAGTGGAAACCCATGGTTTCCTGTCGGTGGTGTTTCTTGAGAAGGAAGGAACACTCATTTTGCATTCTAAATTCAAGGCATAATTCTTGCTAAAGAAGTAAAGAGTAAAATGGTTTTTTCTTATTACTTGTTCAGAGGTTTGCCTTTAAAATCTGCTGAGATTTCTATTTCTGCAAGAATTCTTCTCCCTTCCAGCTAATCCGAAAATTAGAGCATTATAAACATATACACGAACACAGACATACACAGCCCCAAAGTAGATGATTTTCTTTCTTAAGGTTAATGTTTCTTATTCTCTTTGGGTTTGTCTTTTGGTTTGTTTTTTTTTAATATAAAATAGAGACAGGTTTTGAATGTAGAAGTCTGTGTCTAGAAAATAATTTACATATACAAATAAAAAATAAATAAGAATTAATGTGAAATTTAGTGTCAAAACTCATCTGTTACATAAACATGAGGATATGGCTTGTATTTGCTAAATTTTTCTTCTTTCCTTGATAGCAGTTACTGTAAAATCCCTTTTTCTGGATGCTGTGGAAGATCTCCCCACGTCTACTGGCCCAGCAATATGTGCCCCCAGACAGCAGTTTACATTTTTCACCTGTTTGCTTCCTCACGTCAGCTGAGGCAGCCACAACCAGATACAAATAGGTGGGAGAAGGGGACGAATGCATGGCAGGAGTTGCTGTGCTCCTGCATTTCCACTCTCCCATTTTCACTCACTCTCTAGAAGAGCAGAAGTTACAAGCCCTCTCTAACATCCAGGAGCTCCTCAATTTCCCTTTGGGCACTGCCTTTTTGCAAAAGCATGCCCAAAAGCCATGGTGTAGCTCATAAGGCTTTTAGGACCCTTTGCAAACAAAGCTCATGTAGTCCTCATTATCATTGACAATGATAATGTCGATTATAATGTTAATCTCCCTTTCTGGTGATGTAAACCAGAGAGTCTTAGAGACTCAGAACTAATCTTTAAGCTCCTCCTTACTGCCTTGCTACCTTCATCTTGTCTGGTACCTTCCCAGACTTATTATATCATTTACATGCTATGTAAATCTATGTCAATAAAGCTTTATGCGGTTCCTCATCCACTTTTTTCTCTGTATGTACATACATCTCCTGATAAAAAAAATGTTTATAAAATGCAATTCATCTCCTCTGTAAGACCGTACCTTGTATTTGGTAGAGAACATATATTATGCTTTGTAAATTCTTTCTGTATGATGAAACATAAAATTACCACCAGGTACATTAACTTGTGCTAATACCTGCTGTTTAATTTCATCAACATTACTCACACAGGACAGCTTAAGCATAAATAAATCCATTATTTAATTATATAGCAGCATAATCAAATTTTTCCAATTATTAACATTTCTGTATGGTGACTTTTTAAGTTTCAGCAATCATAGCCATCCTCAGGAGAAAAAGCAAAGGTAATTGGTAGTATATTAACTGCCTGAATTGCTTCTTTCTGAAGTGTAATGAGTGAGATTTACTAATTGCTCAATTTTATAAGTTTTTTCTTTTTCTTGTGTCTTGATAATGACAGAGACTTCTGTTACAGGATGCTTCAGAGTTCAGCTGTTACTGGAAGCAAGCATCAATCTCTGCCTGAGCCTTACACACAATTTATCCAACCAGCAGGTTTTATCTATTTGTTTCCTATTGTAGTGTTAGTATTGTGTATTAATCTGACTGTCACATACATTTAGAGTCACCTAATGTTATAAATATAAAACACTCTTATTCTACATTTAAAAAATTATCCCTCTACAGAATTCAATTATTCAAGCCAAAAACTTTTATATTAGTGCTTTGCCTCAGGGTGACTTTTTTAAAGCTTTACTAAAACAGTCTTTTAAGAGACAATTAGTGCAAAGTAGACAACTCTATCAAATTTATGACCCTCCTACCATTTTTTTTAAGGAAAAAGCATTAACAAGTGAATTCTGAAACATCTCCTTATTTCCCTTAAAAAAAATCCATCTTTTTAAGCAGAATCACAGTATTCTTGGATCCTTAGCACATATTTCATGTAGATATTACAACCATTCTATTTTGATCATAATTCTCAATACTCCTCAAGTGCTAACATGCTTCTTAAACTACAAAGAATGTTTTCTGTAATATCTGAGGGTCAGGTAGCAGTGGTAATACCTCAATGCCCTTCAGTCAAAAGCAGGAGTACCAGGCAGTGTTGTTCTGGCTGCAATAAGATTTTGTCTCAGCTCTTACTGATGTATGTCAGTATTTCTTAATACTATTTAGCCCTTCTTATTGAATAAAGCTTCTTTATGTAGCTTAAAAATCACGTCAGACTGACTTCCACAGAATTTCTTCCACTCCATAGTATGTACAGAGTAATAAGGAGCTGCAAAGTCAAATAACAGAACACCCTTCAGTGTGGCAGACAGACCTTTTGCCATATATCCACACTGCTTTTCAAAATGTGTGTGTTGAATCTATAATCTGACTAAACATTAAGTTTCCTTCCTCCTTCAAAAGCAGCGAAGGTTAGCTGTGATACTTTAGTCTTCACATTTTTGTCAATGTCTTCACTACCTGAGGTGTTTCAGAGGTGAAGACTGGTGATCACAACTGGGTTTGGGTACAGATGGTTTTTAATATACCTTTCTCCAGGAAATACTGGAAATAATTTTACTGCTTTTCATACAGATGTTCTGCAGTTATTTTCTGCATCCCATTCCACCATCTTCATTAAGGCTTGTTGCAAAATGTAAACAGAGGGTAAAGTTTAGCAGTGGCATCTCTCATCAGTGTTTTGAATCCTAGCTTAAGTGACTTAACACTCAAATTCCTCTCAATCAAATTAGATCTCGTTTTGCGTCCATAAATAGTTATCATAACTCCCATTCCATTGAATTACTAGTTTTCACTGCACTGAGTAGGAATATGTAATTTTCAATGGTAAAATGTGGACTATTGCATTAGAAAGTAATACATCTGGAAAAATGCAGTGAGAAAAAGCTTAAGGCATTGTTACTTTGTAGTCCTGTCCTATCTATATGCAAGCTCACCACTATTTTGCACAATCCTTGCTGCTCGTATCCATTTTCATAAACTGCGAATTACAAACCCCAGAATGTCCATGGAAGGAATTTTTTCAATCAGTGGCTTCCTTCGATTCCCTCCTCATGCCCACATGCTCAATAGTGAATCTCTGATCAGAGCTGTGAATGTGGTGCCAGCTGTTGCCTGCCATTCCTGACCTATCAGTCAGAGTCAGTCAAGTCAGGCATTCACTGGGCCTGACTTAGCATGCCCTTTTGCATACTTGCTTAACATTTTAAGCTCCAATTAGTTGCAATTTATGTCCAGTACCACCGTATTAATTCACACTAATACATGAGATAACCTTTCTGCCCAGATAAGTCTTCCAAATTAGCAAGGAAGACCAAGCAAAAAAAGTGCAATGGTTCTGAACAACAATATGCAAAAGTCATTGGCAAACATCATTAAATGTGAGCAATTAAATTTTTGTTATCCAAAAATCTGGAAAAGTTCCCACATTTTCAAGACATACAAAATTTCTCCATTTCATGTGAACTTCAGCGTAACTCCCTTCCATGGGAACCTTCTTGAGAACAGTGTAGGCTGTTGACCTGCCTTAAAAGATTCACAAGTTAATGAACTTGTATTTTATTGTGAAATGGCCTATTTGCAGCAACAATTCAGTAATACTGTGTGCAGTGTGAGAATGAGTATTTCATATTCATGTTTAAATTTTCACACCAATATAATTTCATTTTTATGTTTGTCTAAAATACTTAAATGTATGTTTAGACTGTAAAATGTGTAAGTTTTATTTTTATTTGACAACTCCATCCAAATTCTCTGCCTAAACAAAAAATATTAGAAATATTTGAGTATTTCATTTGCAAGCGGATGGTAGGCAATTACAGTGGCACCACACCCCAGTAAATTGTCTTCTAACAATAAGTAAATTAGAGATAAACACTAAATACATCTTCCTGTGTTAAAAGAGAAAAATGAGTTCTACTTAATCACAGACTACATCTAATGTCAATTTTTAATGCCTTTCAAGAAAATATGAGGTAAGAGGAACAAAAAGTTTCCCTGCAAATGTATAAACTGCCTATTTTTTTTTAAGTTAGCACTGGAGTATAAAATCTTATCTTTTCAAACAACTCCAATAACACTTGCCTAACTAACTACGTACACAGTTTGATAAATGTTTTAATTGGTTTCCGAAATAAAACTTAGGCAAACTCCAGCGTGTACATAGTTCAAACTATGACACAGACTAGTTACAATACTTCTGTGAAAATGTCTTAGATCATTCCGTACCTTACCTTTTAGTTACTACTTTTTAGAAAAATTGAAGAGCCCAGTCATAAAAAGCCACCATGAGGAACACAAAAGCCCATGGAAAGTATGCTGTTTATGATTTTAGTATCTAGGTCAAATAGCAAGAAAGGATAGCAAAGATTAAGGATTACAAATTGCCTAAAACATGAATGATGATGTGAAAATAACTGTGATTATAACAATTTGCTGTAATTATGCAGCAAAAGTTTGATTCTTGTGTATTAGTAAAATAAAGACTTCTTTATCTCTGGCTTTGAAGATACGGGAGAAAATGAGTAAGCTGTCAGTTTTAATTAATGTTTTGTCATAAATATTGATAGCCCACAGACAACAATTTTATGACTCTTTAGGATTGAGCTAAATATTTATAAATCAGATCCTAAATGTATTAACATAATTCTTTATAGAAGCTTCGGCTTTTAATAAATTAACATTAAAATGTCTGGATTACAATAAATGCAAAAGAAAAATCTTTCTGAACTGACTGAGTGAATATGAGAGGTTTCTTTTCACTTGTTCCACTTTCTGGGTCTACCCTCAAGGCTAGTTTTTTATAAGCCTTGATATATAATGCTCCTTTTGTTTCAGGTTTCAAAATTAAAATGATAAATTCTTACTAATAGAAAACCATGACCTAATATGCCTATATCAGTTAGGACATGGATGCAGTAAAAACATCCATAGGTCTAATGGGAGTTTCCAAATCCCAGGTGTTTAGTCTCTTTTTTTTGACCAAAAAAATAATTAAAATAAAACAAAAGACAATAATTTGTAGATTGCAAGTCCCAGATCTCATTTATTTATAAAGCAATAAATATTAGAAGCACGAATAAATTGCACGGATGTGTAAACAAACTGTACAATGACTGAAGAGTTCAGGAAGGTTTGCCAGAAGACTCCAAGAAGCACATCGTCGTCATCCTGAGTGGGAAGTAAATTGAGGGGAAAAGTGCTTAGAAGCACTTGCGGTGTACAATGGATGGACCAGCTTCATCATACTCCTGTTTACTGATCCACATTTGCTGGAAGGTGGACAGAGATGCTAGAATGGAGCCACCAATCCAGACAGAGTACTTGCGTTCAGGTGGGGCAATGATCTAGGATAAAGAAAAGCAACAAAATCCTCATTTCTGAACAATGAACCCAAATCACCAATGCTACAAACCATTAGATATTTTCTTAAGTAAATAAAGAACTTTGCAATTATAACAGTATTGATCTTCAGCAGACGTTACAATACATGTAATGTTCTTTAAGAAAATATATAACTGTTGGGTTTTTTAAACATCTGCTTCTAACCAACATAATTATTCTGCTTAAATGGAATTTCTGCTCATTTGTCCATCAGCTGTTGATCTTACTTTTGAGTTGTTCTTATATCCCAATTTAATGATGTGGACATTTTCTCCATCTTTATCCACGTCTCAAAGTACAGAGTCAAATTCCTTACCTTGATCTTCATAGTGCTAGGAGCAAGAGCAGTGATTTCTTTCTGCATGCGATCAGCAATGCCAGGGTACATTGTCGTACCACCTGAGAGGACGTTGTTAGCATACAGGTCCTTACGAATATCAATATCACACTTCATGATACTGTTGTAGGTAGTTTCATGGATACCAGCGGATTCCATACCTTGAGAAAAAAATAATACAGCAGGTCAGTAAATTATACAAGAAGCCTTCATGAAAAGAAATCTCAGCGTTTCTCTTCATCATTAATATGAACTTCTGTGAATTTTTGTTGTAAAATTATTTAATGATTATTAAGTATTATAGAAAAATACAAGAAATAGAACTACAGAACCAACTTAGAAAATTAAAATTATTTGTTAGAAAAGGTAAGAATCATAATGCTTGTGTAAAGACAAGGTATGCAAAATATACAGTAGGAGAAGAAGTAGACACACGAGATAAACTCATTCGGTATATGGCAATGGAAGGTTATATAGAAGAGAACATGAGTATCAGGTTATGTCAGTCTCACTAAAAAGCATTAGGTGAATATAGTAAAGAAAGCAATAAAGACAATGAGAACAGTTGAATTAGAACTAAAGAAGACAATAGTAATTTCATTTCTTTTTCAGTCAACTCAAAATACAGTCTATTCTGCTTAGAAACGTCAAAGCAAGACATAACCATGACATGGAATAAGATAACAGCACTTGACAGTAAGGAAAAAGAAACAAGAAGCAAGTGTTTGTAGGTTGCATTCCAACTTATTAATTTCAACAGGTGCTTCCTGAAAGGGCTGACATTGGATCCACAGTAAGATGTCAGCTGATGAACAACTGCATGTATTGCTCAGGACTTCAGAGTATAAACATTTGCTGTATCCGTCAGCTGCACGCACAAACAGCAAAGCTCATCATCTTGACCATGGCAATGTTTAATTACAGTGCATATAAATATACACACACCTTCATTCCATTTTCTTCCCCTCTCTGGCACTTTACTTCATGGAGTCAGATACTGTTTTGAGTGTAAGCCTTACAAATATAGCACTGAAACATATTTTTGTCATCAGTGACACGGAATCATAGAATGTCTTGAGTTGGAAAATACCCATAAAGATGATGGAATTCAACTCCCTAATGATGATATACTAATTGTATGTTTTATCAGTAAAAAATTGTGACCCTAAAACCTGATTTAAAACTTGCAACAAAAGCCCAGAACTCAGCCAATTACCAGATGAGCTCACATCAAGCACATCTTACAGGGACCAAAGGATCTAAATAATTATTTATTTGTGTTTAATTCTGTGCCAAATTTAGATAAGCAGGAAGAGGATTGGGGCACCTTCTAAATCTTCTGATTCATTCGTACCTCCTACAGAAAGGAGAATTTCCTGGGAACACTTACCAATAAAGGATGGCTGGAACAAGGTTTCAGGGCAGCGGAAACGTTCATTACCAATCGTGATCACTTGACCATCAGGTAATTCATAGCTCTTTTCCAGAGAGGAGGAAGAGGCAGCAGTGGCCATTTCATTCTCAAAGTCCAGTGCAACATAGCACAATTTCTCTTTGATATCACGAACAATCTCCCGTTCAGCTGCAGATATATGGGAATCAAATCAAGCTTTGGATAAACAAAATACTAGGGAAAGACAGCAGACCAAGAGAGAATGAGGATTTTCACAGCAGAGAAAAGCCGAAGGACTGACCTGTTGTCACAAAGGAGTAGCCACGCTCCGTGAGGATCTTCATGAGGTAGTCAGTCAGATCCCTGCCAGCCAGATCCAGACGCATGATAGCATGAGGCAAAGCATAACCTTCATAAATAGGTACATTGTGGGTGACGCCATCACCAGAATCAAGAACAATACCTGGGAGAGAAATTTCAGAGAGCAGCTGGAATCACCTAGCAAATGCTTAGAACCCTTAGGCACAGTATATAGCAACAAACACAACAAAATTGGGGATTTTTCAGGCAACATGAAGGAGCATCATTCTATTTTAGTCATAAAGATCTTTCTAATTCCTTCTGTCTTTGCTTGCCTGTATGTTCCTGTTTGGTGTGAATTTTCCCACAAAACACTTGATCCGTCCATGTTTTAAGCTAATCCATATGAGCAGTCTTCCACTGCTACTACACTGAGCAGTAAGAATATTTGCAATAGTCACTGTCTTGATCCAATAATGGGCATCCTTTGACCCAGTTTAAACCCTTAACCTGGTGTAGCACTTGTGTAACTGCAGTATCTCCACAGGGAGGTCTCCTCATTTGTGCCACAACAAGCAGTGGCAGAGTCAGTTCCAGGGTGCCTCTCCAAAAGCAATGCAGACAGGTCCACATTGTTCTTTCCACAGATTATTTTGTACTGGCTTTTCTGCCACTGTTACCATCAATTGCTATAAACTAAAAATACCTATTTTTCTGTAAAACTGAATGAGTTACAGTGTGTTTTCTTCCTTTTTGGAGTGGGAAGGAAGAAGAGTTCCTGAAAGGAAATATCTAAGTAGAGTTTATTTGTTTATTTTACCTGTTGTACGACCAGAGGCATACAGGGACAGGACAGCCTGGATTGCCACATACATAGCAGGTACGTTGAAGGTCTCAAACATTATCTGGGTCATCTTTTCACGATTAGCTTTAGGGTTCAAGGGGGCTTCTGTGAGCAAAGTAGGGTGTTCCTCAGGGGCCACACGGAGTTCATTGTAGAAAGTGTGGTGCCAGATCTTTTCCATGTCATCCCAGTTGGTGATGATGCCGTGTTCAATTGGATATTTCAAAGTAAGGATACCTCTTTTGCTCTGAGCTTCATCACCCACATAGGAATCTTTTTGACCCATACCAACCATAACACCCTAAGAGAAGAAAATACGGAAAAGCATTATAGGAGGAAGACAACATCACAGAGGCCAAACAACTACCTTGCAGAAAACTGACATGAAGTTGTGTCAGGGAAGGTTTAGGTTGGGTGTTAGGAAAAGGTTTTTCACTCTGAGGGTGGCTGGGCACTGGAACAGGCTCCCCAGGGCAGTGGTCACAGTACCAAGCCTGACAGAATTCAAGAAGCATTTTGACAACATTCTCAGGCACACAGTGTGATTCTTGGGGCTGTCCTGTGCAGGGCCAGGAGCTGGACCTCAGTGATCCCTGTCGGTCCTTTCCAACTCAAGATATTCTGTGATTCTATAATTCTAACTATGTTATTTTCAAGAAAGGTACAAACAGTCACATGACAAAAAAGTTGTTTTGGAAAAGAAATTAACATTATTAAAATATTAAGTCAACAGAATTTGATGTTTTCTCATAAAATATTTTTTCCTTCCATCAGATGAAAGGATTTTCCCCCATTTTTTAATACACATCTTATTTTCAATTGCTTCTTTCTGGTCCAAAATTTTGACTGAAAATAAAATGCACAATATCACGAGCAGGAAAAGATTCAAAGAGAGTTTGTAAAGAGGAAGATACAGAGGGAAATTCGGATCCTATTAAAGAAGATATTCTATATTACCATGGAGCCTTAGCTGTAATTTGTTCATGATAAAATATAAATTGCAAATGTTTTAATTAGAAAAAAAAAAAGAAAAAAAGAAAAAAGCGTTATGAAGTTTATGAACTTTTTACCATGGAAATTATAGAAGAAAAAGGAGATATGGGACAGTCAAACAGGGAAGTTGAGGGAAATGCTGGAGAGACCTGGAAATGTGTTCCTAGTACTATCACAAAGGTGAGCAGATGAAAGGGCAGGGTATTTAGGACAGGACAGAAGAACTCGGGAGGGAAGGGGCAAGTGGAGGCGACGTCTGAAGAGAGGGGGAAGGGTCTGTCTTGCCCTGGTCCTGCCTCTGTATTTTACCTGGTGCCTCGGGCGACCGACGATGGACGGGAAAACGGCCCTGGGGGCATCGTCTCCGGCAAAGCCCGCCTTGACCAGCCCCGAGCCATTGTCGCACACCAGTGCGGTGGTCTCCTCGTCGTCACACATCTTCGGAAGAAAGCACGGACCTGAAAAATAGCACGGTGGCTAGTTCAGACCCCGGCACTGCCGCCCGACGAGCCCTCGGGGCGGCCCGACGAGCCCTCGGGGCGGCTCCTCGGTGCCCTCCCGCCCGACATCCCGGAGGGCACTGCCGGCGGCGGCGGCACACGGATTGCTCCGGAGGGAGCGGGAAATTTGACTCGTCTAGGGAGGATGCTCGATGGCTCAGTCATGCTCGTGGGCAGAGCTCTAAACATGGTGAAACGACTGCTTTCTTCTCCAGGCTTTAAAAGCCGCCCCAGCTTGCAGGACATTCAATTAGGGCGTCATTAGCGGTACCCTCGGGCCGCACAAAGAAACGGGAGAAAAAGCGTTTTAAATCGAAAAGATCTATCCTGGCCAGAACACTTCGCCGGCGGCGAAGCGTCGCGCCCCGTCGGACCGCGGCGGCCGATGCTGCGCAGGGCGCGGCCGGGAACGGGGCAGGCGGTGCCCCCGGCAGAAACAACGTGGAGCCGCGAGGTGCACGGGCTGAGGCCCGGCTGCACCTGCACGACCGGCATCCGCCGCCCGGCTGTGCCTCCCATCCATCCCTTCCCATATTTTCTATCCTGTCCCCTCCCGTCCCATCCAGTCCCTCCCTGCCCGCCCCGCTGCTGTCGCGCTACTCACCAGACCAGCACCGGCGGCGGGGGGGCTGCGAAGGAGACCCGGGGTGCTGGGTCGGCGGAGACACCCCAATTTATAACCCCCCGAGGGTCAACGTAGGAGAGGGCCGACGCGGGACGGGGCAGCCACCTTGTCCTTATTTGGTCGGCTCCGCGCCATTGAGCGGCCGCGCAGCCATGAATGGAGCCCGGCCAGCCCCGGCCGCCCGACCCATGTAAGGCAGCGCGGGGCAGCGCGCCCCCGGCCCGCCGCATGGCCAAATAGGGAGCCCCGCGCAGCCCCCGGGGGTCAGCGCCTCCGGGACCGGAGTAGGGAGGTGCCTCCCGGGCCGCCCTCCTGGCCGCTGCCGCAGCCCGGCTCGGCCCCGGCCCCGTCCAGCGCCCCGCGGGATCTGCGCCCGCCGAGTACCGGCTCAGGTGCAGCCGGGAACGCGGAGCCTTGAACTCTTGATGCTCGGGCTTGGTGGAGGGTGCGAGGGAAGCCTCACGGGTGTTTGCTCCCTCGGCTTTTCATTTTTCCACCAAAAAAAAAGCCATTCGAGCTCCTATTTAATCAACGAGCCATGAGGTTACTTCAGTGCCAACAACTGAGGCTCCTCTTCTGCATGGAGGCAGCAGATGCTGCCTGTATTGCCTTAGGAAAGAGCAGTGCACACTCAATTTCTTTTAAACTTTGATGAGCACATGCAGCAAAAAATGTCCTTTTCTCCACTTTTGGCTGACATCTATAGCACAAAATGGAATCTGCTCATTTATGTTAATATGCTCATTTATGTTAATATGCATATACTTAAACTCTCCATTTTTGCTCTTTTAATGCACACTGGATCAGTAACAGATAGTGATATGTCTAGGGTGGAGGATGAGATATGGGAAGAGCTTGGACAAAAACCAGCTATGGTATTAATGTAATGTGACAGTTGTTTTCCTGCTCAGTTGTTGAAACATCCACATTGATAATTTGTTCCAGTGGTGGAACCTACAAAATCCATGTGTCTTCAGGACTTTTTTTGTTGTTGTTGTTAAAAATAGAATGACTGGAGAAGCATCCTTTGAGTGGGTTTGCCCTGGTATGTGAAGGCAGAGATTGTCAACTTGTGTCCCAGAGTACAGTGTCCTTCAGGAGCTCATCTTGTAAACTGCCCCATGTCTGTCTGTGACACAATGTGGGAAGGGGAAGAATTAAGGTTTGAGACAGAAGGGAATGGTGAGATGCAAAGATGAAGAGGGGAACACTCAAATGGATCAACTGCTTAAACACAGGTCCAGTTTATTAGGTGCCATACAAGGGCTGGTGTCACATGGCTATCTACATCACAAATTAAGTAGAAGGAAAGAGCCTGTGAATGCAACCCAACTTGCAGTCTGGGGGCTTTGAGGGGTGTTGGTGTAAGCGATCTTTGCACTGTGGTTTGGCTCTGACAAAGTGCGACAACTTGAAATCACCAACTATTTATTTCTAAACGGTATCCAAAGGGGGCGTCAGAGACCCTCAGACTTTAATTTCTTCTGAAATTGGAGATAGTGGGATCTGTTACTTTGTTTCTAGCACAATTAATAAGGTGGTTAGCTCCACCCCAACCCCAGTTTATCTTGGGGTTGTGCCCAATTATGAGCACAACTCTGAAACAGATGGTAGCAACAAACTTTTTGGCCATTGATAGCTCCTGCATTTCTTTAAATGCCTTGAGGAAAGAGAACATGTTACAGGTGAGACACTCTTTGTGTATGGAGTTATGTATGTATATTTAATATATGAGTATATATAAGTATATATGCACATATATATATTATATGCATGTATATATCTGGGTATATATACATATGTATATATTGTTGGTTTTTTTTCTTAGCTACCTAAGAAAGGCTGTGTAGGTCTGTGAAATATGAAAGGTCAAAGCAGCAAAACATGGTGCTTCAGTACCTCTTCTCTGGACAAACTTTGCCTCTTTGTTTTCTTTGTATTGATGGAAAATCGACCAAAATCAATAATGGTGGAATAAGAACCCCAAATGAGTATATCTTTATCTAAATTAATTAGGCTCAGGTAACAGAGAATTGGAAATTTTTTAGCGATAGTGCTTTTGTGTATTTATATAAGAATTCATATATATACAAGGATTTATAAGCATGTACACCCTGGCACAGAGCACCATTTCAAAGACAAAGATACTTTACTGTATTCTGCTTTCAATTCTAAACAGTCAGCATATTTTACTCCATGGTAAGTTGCTATATGTAATTTAGATCTGCCTCTTTTTTTCCCCTAGCACATCTTTTCTACAGAAACCATGTATTGTGAGGGATTGGCCAGCTTCTCCAGCACTAGAGATTAGTTTACAGTGTTATCTCAGCTGTTCCTCGGTTCAGAGGTGTTGCAGTATTTACATAGAATCCCACTGCAGATAGCTGCATTGAATTCCTCCTCAATCAGACCCTCTCTGTCACATCCTACATTCCCTTTGGCTAGAGAGAGACAGACTGCTGACACTGAGACAGAGCCAACCCTCACTGCAAAATCTAAATGAAACAGTTTGTATTTTCTTATTTACTTTCTAACTAAATTTATGCTTTCTCTACTATCTTCTCGAATTTTAACTTTCTAGTCCAACAGGACTCATATCTAGAATTCTGATGCACTTGAGAACTCACCAATCCACACACCAACACACTCCCATATATTGCAAGGTCAATTGAAAAGGGCACCACACAAAGTATGGAATTCCAAAATCACATTTGCTTCCTTGTAGCCATTTGAAAACTACCCAGGTAAAGTCACTCCTTTAGCCAAAATAATTTTGCTTTCTGCAATAAAGTGTTATTACAGCCTCAAATAAACCGTATAAGCAAACAAAGAAGAAAAACCTACTGAGGTATGTTATGCAACGTCATCTAGAGGAAAAACACTAGCATCTGACTGACCAGGGTCCTCACATGCTGTGAGCATTTCTCATTACTTAGCTATTGGGAGTGACCCCAGAGACAAAGGGAACACAGGCAGTATAGGCTGTTGGGAGAGCAGATAGATCTGCAGTGGGCGTGATCTGCATGTACCCTAGAACAGTCTGAACACGCAGGAGCCTCAATGAAGCCTCAGTGTGTACAATTATTAATGTGAGAGCAAAATGTGTGTGTGTGTGTATAGATATATATATCTGAAACACAGTCACATAGGCAAAACTGGATGTGTTATTCAACCAACAAGACTGTTGTGACTGCAGCCAAAATCAGAACGAGTTCTTACCTCTGTGTGGTAAAAATGTGAATTAAAAAAATCACATTGTGATCTTATGATGCCCAGAAATCTTCATGACTGCTATTAGACTAAAAAAAAAAAAAATTAGCTTAAAAATATAGTATTGATTTTGAAATCTTTGAGGCATAGAACACTTATTACAACAGATTTCAGATCATTTACAGTAGTTAACATTGCATCCAAAAATTTTTTTCCTATAGATGTCCCAATAAAATGAATAAATTTTACATAATGCACCAAAATATTGCAGTATACCCTGACCTAGCAAGCTTTAGAGCAGACAACTTCTCACTTAAAATCTGCTATTTCTAAATTCAATGGATGTTGACATATAAAATCTGTCCTAGCACAGAGCCAAATGTTACCTCTATTAAGCCTCAGGCCAGTGTAATGTTTGGAAGAAATTTTACTTTTTCAAGAATAAGAAGCAAATGTCACTCTGACAGGTTTTCTTGTGTCTCATGATAGCTGTTTGGAGCTATATGGGCTTTAGAAATATAAGCAGCATTGCAGCAGAGTCTTGCTGATGGGCAGGAGTCCTGATGAAATGAAAATGCCAAGCATGCAATATATGATGAAAATCACTGTCATGAAGGAGTCATATGTGGTTATCTATATCTATGTCTATATTTTCCATGTGTAGTTATGAACATGTGTGCATATGCAGACATATAAAGAGAAGCCAGAAAAGACAGTTCTGCAGTCAGCAGCAATATGAAATTATTCCCTATGAAACTACTAAACTGTTAGGTTTTGAACCTCACAAGTGAGAAATCTTTCACCTAGAGGAGAGCCTCCCAATTTAATAATCACGCTGTCTGGCAAACTTCTCCAGAGAATTCTTTGGGTGTTTCCCTTTCTTAGTTATATCCCATTCACCCTAGTACTAACCCATGTTTCATAGTTAATACATTCCTTGTCTTCTTAGCATTTAAACCCTTCACATAGTTGCAGGCTGTTATCATCTCTCTGCGTCTTTCACTCACTCATGTACTGCTGCACATCTATAATTAACCTAAAACATCTTAAGTGTGCTCTGAAAGCATAGAATCATGAGGTACGCACTGGGAGTTAGAGATGCAGCTAAAACATCTTGTTATGAAGCTGAGAGAATTAGGCACAGACAGTGTAAGTGGAGGTGAGTAGCAGCGAGAGAAATTTGTGCTTCTAAGTCTGTGGCTCTCCAGAAGTATTATTTGCCACATGTCACTTACAAAGAAAGGTTGAGATTCTCACTTCCATTATGACCCTTTTGCAGGGGAAAGAGAGCTCAGAGCACGCCAGGAGATTCTGTGTGCCTGCAAAGGAGGAATGTCTTGCTTCAGAATGGCTGCAGATCTCTCACCAGCCAGTGTGACAGGCATGACAGAGTAGGACTCCAGCATTTCATAGTGTGAGGACCAGTCTACTCTGAAATAAAACGTAGCCCAGGGAAACCACTGTAATTTAGGGTCTTCAGGCTATTTTATGCACAGAGGGACGGGAGTAGTTCAAGATGACAGAAATATGTCCAGAACACTTCGGCTGTTGCCAGCATGTATCTCGGTTGCCTGTCCTGTGCAGTGTCTCTGAGAGATACCTGCCCTACATTAGAGCCAATGTGCAGTATTTCTATCAGTATTTATAAATCTCATTTCTACTGTTGTTGGGGTTTTTTTCCATCTAGAAAACACATCTGACCTAAACATCAGAAAAAACGGAATATGAGAAACAACTTGAAAAATAACTTTGTGTGTGTTTATTCAGTATCACACAATCATAATTTGGCTGCTAGTACAGTGTCAGCACATAAAAATTCCAAAGGCAATGGCTAATTGCTAATTACTAGATGTACTAAAGAGAGTTGGACAATACCTTATATTAGGAATATTTCCAAAATCCATCAGTGCTAAAGGCTGAAATTTGTGACTATTTTTATTTAAATTATATTTCCTTCTTATATGTGACAGTAAAAAACTCACATTAGCAGGATGGTCACACAGGAAGTGTAATGAAATTACATGGGACCTTAGTAGATATTTAATTAGTATATACATTATTTAGATTAATACCTAGATATTTAAAGATGACAAAGGAGAACAGTGAGAGAGAAAAAACACGACATAGACTCAAAAATTTGCAGCCAAAGGCACTTCCTCATCCTGATTTATGCCTCACTCCTCCTCCAAGCTCATTGCGCTCTTATTTTTTTGCCACAGATTCTGCACCTGTCATGTTCTATAGAAAGGGATCGGGACTTCATAGCCTATCTATGTATTGCTTTTCAAATTTAGCATTTCACAAACTGCTACCAGATCAGTGCCATGAGCAGATGCAAATCTACTACCGGTGGTGGTGTTTCCAGCACACTGCTGTAACCTTCCAATGTAGTCTAGTTCTCTACTGTAAGTCCTTCTACAAGGTCTCTGAGTCACAACCACCATGTTCAAGCTGAGTGGTGCAGTCAACACACCTGAAGGATGGGATGCCATCCAGAGCAGTGTGGCCAGCAGGTCAAGGGACGGGATTCTTCCCTTCTACTCCAGTCTCATAAAACCTCACCTGGAATACTGCATCCAGCTCTGGGGTCCCCAACACAGGAAGGACATTGACCTGTTGGAATGAATCCAGAGGCAGGCCACCAGGTTGGTTAGAGGGATGGGTTACCTCTCCTATGAGGAAAGGCTAAAAGAATAGGGATTGTTCAGCCTGGAAAAAAGAAGGCTTTGGGGTGACCTAATTGCAGCCTTCCAGTGCCTGAGAGAAGCCCACAATAAAGATGGAGAGGGACTTGTTACAAGGGCATGTAGTGACAGGACAAAGGGGAATGGATTCAAACTGAGAGTAGGTTTAGATTAGATATTAAGAAGAAATTCTTTACAGTGAAGGTGCTGAGGCACGGAACAGGTTGTCCAGAGAAGTCGTGGGTGCCCCATCCTTGGAACTGTCACAGGTCAAGTTGGATGGTGATCTCAGCCACTTGGTCTAGTGAAAGATATCCCTGCCCATGGCAGGGGTGTTGAAACTGGATGGCCTTTAAGGTGCCTCCCAACGCAAGCCATTCTATGATTCAATGATTCAATAATTTGAAGCAAAAGGAACCTGAATCTGCCAGCTGCTGCAAAGCACTGTGAGAATATCCAGATTGTTTCTCAGCTGCCTTTTGTTTTCCAGAATCAGAGACAGACGCCTCATAATTACAAGAAAAACAACAATGAAGCAGTCTATTTTAATTTCATTCTTGCTAAGGAACTAACTTTTAACAAAGGAAACTATCAAAAACTTGATTTTCTGTTAACCTCTCTTCAAGCATTTACTTGTACTGTTTGTTAAAGCTGGAGGAGCAACAATTCTTAATCTGCATAGACCGAGGTGAGAAGGAAGTATTGCTTTACAGATGAGAAGCTGAGGTTCAGCAGAACAAAGAGACTTGACTGAAGTCACACTGGTTTAGCAGTTTATGTAAGAATGGAATCCTGCTTCAGAAGCACACCATTAAGCAAGAAGCACACCATTGCTCTGAGGTACGAGTACATAAGGGTTTCTGAATCTGTGGTGTACACAAAAAGAGTTTGCTTTGCCACAATATCCTTCTGAAGAAATGTTGTATCACAAGACCAATGGATTCTACTGATGCTATTAGGAACACAAAGATATTTGATGAGTCTTAGAAAAATGTGACGATTCCCACATGCAATTTTACAAAGTTGTAAGATGATTTAGATAAAAACATCTCAATTATTAACAAAGGGTGTGGCTGCACCATGATATATAAAGAAAACATTGCAGTAAGTGGATTCAAGAGCAGAACTGGAGGATGCTGACAGTGGCTCAGAACTTTCCGGAAAAAATTATTTATCTTGCTAAAAAACCAGAGCTTCTTCAAAACATGTTTTACCCCAGAAGTTTGCTACTCCATTTTTCAAAGAATGCTCTCATTTCAGGTCATTTAATTTTCTTTAGATTGAAAAACTCCACAAACCTACAGCATTATTTTGCAGAAAAGCACTACTGGAATTACAAAGACAAAATTTTATTTGATAGAAACTATTTTTTCCCAAGTTTTGTTTCTGAGTATTTTCAGGATTTTTGCCCCTTAGACAAATAGAAAAAATATTTTTATCTCACCTTCTTCAAAAATGGAAAATTATCTCAAACATGAGAGTTTACAGATCAAAACTAAAACTGTGATAACCAAAATGAAAATGTTCTGGAATCTCGCTGATCGTTAGATTCTCTTGAAAATTGAGCAATTAGCAATTAAGCAATTGGCTACAAGGTTGCAGAAGCTTCCACAAAGTTACCTTATAAAGACAGTTTATATAATATAAAAAACATACTAAAAGTGTAAATTCATATATTGTGACTATGTATCATGTTATGAATGCAAATTTTATCCACTTTTTGTCATTCATTTCTCCTTATGGCCAAAAGAGAGAGAGAGAAAGAGAGTGTAAACATAATTAAAAAATCTAGACTTTCCAGTGAAAGAATAGTTATGTAATATGGCTTCCATTTTCTGGAGTTTCAGTCAACTACTGGATCATGAATTTTACTTTCACAGGGAATTCATAATATGAGTACCTTTTTTGTGCAGGTATGGCCTAGGCACATTTTTTTACTAGCTTTTATGAATAGTTAGTCGCACAGTATGTTTTGTAAAGGATACTCAAATATTTACAAAATCAATATCCTACCATGAGCTATCTTCAGTGATGGTGTCTTAATTTCAACCCAGCATTCCCATAATACATTCAGTACAACTAATAAGAATCCATACCAGACTGACATTTTTCATTTTAACAATAAAATATATTTGTAACATGACAACAGTACTGACAGACTTTTAAGATCTCAGAGAGCATTTACTAAGCTACTCCTGTTATGTGCACACAGGCTAAAAGGATACCACAATGAAAAATAAAGTTCAACTGAAATGAAAATAGCAAAACCACATTTTAAGCTATTCAGGATGCTTAGGGATGGAAACAGTTTCGGGAGACTAAAAGGAGATTAGTTCTAGGGTGTAATAATTTTCTAAATAGTGTTCTAGAATTACAGTGGGAAATAGTTTATACCAGTACTTATTTTGTCACTTATTTATCCAAAGTTCTAACTACAGAAGAAATAAATCAGTGTCTCTCTCATTTTTCTTGTTAAAAGGTTCCGTTTTATATAAGACTAAGCATTTACTAAGGCTTCATTAATATGACAGAAAACGGGGCATTTCTGAGTTGCCTGTAGAACAGAGTGTTGGATTTCCAAAGTACTGGAATACTTTATTTGAGTTACTGTCATCCTTAACATAGGAAGGCCTGTTACTGGCTCATCAAACTTGGTAATTATTTACGCTTGATACAAAGATGTTTAAAATTCAAATTTCAATTAGCATTTTTATAAAGCTGTCCAGCATATCCTGCAGATAAGAGTTGTGGGCAGCAGCAATAGACATTTCCATGTAAGATACCTCTAAAGCATAGGTAAAATTTCTAGTTGTTGTCATTCAACCTGTAAAGAATTGCCAGAAAGGAACTACCCTAAGCTTGGGAACAATAATTCATTGCATGTGGGGTTTGAACCATTACAAACCCCTGGAAAACTTCTGATCAAAATTGTCAAAATTGAAAGGATGCATATTTAAGGAACAGGTAATCTACCTAAAATCTCAATAATTCAAGATCAGAGAAAGTACCAGATGGCATCAGTAAAATCTCATTGGCAAAAGTTCATCATTTAAGTCAACTGGGGAAAATGTTGCTGAAAATACAGTTTTAATCTGTTGCCTTAAGCATAGTAGATGTTTAGAGAAAGAAAAAGGTCAGTTCAATGGTTCATAAAGAAATTACTTCCCCATAAAATATTTTCCAAAATAATACACACAGTACAACCAAAGGCAGTCACCACAATAAAAATCTAGATGTTTTTCTACTTTGCAAAATAGTATCAAAACTTACAGGTCACAAGGTTGCCCTCAGAGGAATGACTCTCATGATAAGCAATTGTTTCTCAGTGCAAAATGTCTTGGATAGACCAAGATTTGACATAACTTGACATGCAGAAAATTTCAAAGATAGCATTCTGACTTTCAAAATGAGATAAAATGGCCCTAAGATAAATAACTCAGTAAAAATCAGTAAAAAAGAACAGTTACTTGCTGAGGTTTCCAAGACATCTCACATATTACAGGTGGAACCGACACACCTATGCCAATTCTCCGGATTCTTGCTGAGTGACAAGCAATTAAGAATTAGGTACTGCAGTATCTCCAGTCTACCTTACATTTAGCACACTCTCCATATTTTTTGAAAGTAGCAAGTAAAATATATGATGCTTTAAAAAAAATACATCATTTTAAAGGTAAAGGCCTTAAATACATAATCTCTTGTGAAATGTAAATTTTTTTCTAAGGTTTTGGAAACTGAAAAGGAAGCTCATCTGCACATTTCATTTTTATGTCATTTGTGATCAAGCTGGTTCCCAGTGAAGGCTCTATGACAACTCAAGTGAAAATTATCTAAATGGCTGCTGTAAGAATTAAACTGTTGCACTCAGAATGCAGGGAGTTTCAAGTACTCAAGTGCAAGAAAAATGAATTAACTACAGCAAGTTCAGAAACATGAGAGAGAGAAACATGTTTGAGAGAAAGTCTTTAGAAGAAAGTTTAAGGAGTTGATACAAACCACGCCAAAAATCTTAGTAAACTCTTATTGACTTTATAGGCTTTGGAATAAGCCCAAGACGAGTTGTATATGTGTATTGCTTTCCTATCAAATTAAGAAGGAGATAATAGCTATTTATAGTTAAATAAAAGGCATAAACGCCCAAGGATAAATAAATGTTTATTTGGTAGAACTATAACTAGCATATTTACTCTGACCATGAATTATGAATCATTGTGCACCCTACAAACCTGTTGATTTGTCATCTTCAAGGGATACTGTAGGAATTCAAAGCCCAGCAGGAACTGGACTAGTCATATTGAACTAAGTGACTGAAACATTATTTTGTTGACTCGATTTCTATAACACCAGGAAGCAGGTGAATTTCCATACAAGCATAAAATAAATTCGAGGTTAAATAAATAATAGGATGGATGCTGAAAATATCATGTCGAAATATATTCTGAAAATTCGAACAGTTGGCCTGGAAGCATATAAACCAAGTGAGGCCTTAAAGCCTGAACATTAAGAGAAAAAGCTAGAATATGCACTGTAATTACAGTCTTGGGCTAGCTAACAACCCACCTCTGTCCTAAAGTCAGTAGTTTTCTAGTTCTTTAGAGGTCTTCCAGTTTGCTATAACGAAGATGTTCATGCTTGTTAGTAAATTTTAAACTCCTAGAATTCCTGTGAGGTTTCTATACATGAGACAATGAGGTACGGATTATAACTGATAAACAGGAAATTGTTGATGAATCTGAAAAACCGCTCCAGTAGTCCTCAAATTTTCCACTTATCACCCCATTCTACTGGGTGTTGGAGCATGTAGTTTTACAGATGACTTTCACAAGATCAGATAGTTGTCACTATGAAGAAATTGCTTTGCTTAGCCGTATATTCAAAGATGATCTGCTTGAAAGCTGTAGAAAGCTGTGCTGGTTTCAGCAGTTATACCCACCTGAAGCCACAGAGTAGTGAGATTCTGAGTTCAATTATTAACAAAAAGGAAATGAAATACTGGAGGCCTTACCTTTAGGAAAATTATCTCTGCAGTATTCAAATGAAAATAAAAAAATACAATCTTGAACACAGGGACAAAAGGGAGTTGAAAATCATAGCTCAACATAAATTCTTGGTTTACCTCCTGGAACTGTTAGGAGAATGCAGTTGGATATAAAAATATCACTGCTTCCAAAACAACCAATATGATGTCATAAAAGATTAATTACTTAACCTGGAAAAAATCATGTGGGATAGGTGAACTCTAAATGGAAAAATAAAGGAAGAAAAGATCCTAGTCCTACATAGCACCATAGACAGTTCAGTTAGGGAAAAGAACATTATAAAAGGTAACTGTTAGGTAAATATGTCCACAAGCAAATTTTTAATAAAGCTAAACATGAGATTATTGCTTTTGAATGTTCACGAGTATGAATGGACTTTTATTTGTAATATAAATTCATTTTAATGATATATGATAGATATTATAGTTACAGGAGTTTTGTTGTATTTTATTCCCTTTTTTCCCAACATTGTTTTTGGAGGATTGCTTCTTTAAGGATGAATTGCCACCTGGTGCTGGAGCAAGGAGGAGGGGAAAAAAAAAATGCAAGAGGGAAATGGTATTTGTTTGCTTTCTCTTCCTCTCTTCTCTGGGACCACATGGGCTGTTGCCAAGAGGGTTAGCAAAGCACCATCCTTTCGTAGGGCCCCAGCTGCCACCCCTGCCACTCCCACTGAGCCCAGACCCGCTGTCCGGACCATCGGATCACCACCATTTCGTACCGGAGTGGAGGGAACCCACACAGCGCTGGCATTGAAGCAGTCTGGGGTTGCCACCTCCCCAGCTGCTGCCACCAGGGAGAGAACGAAAGTGAAACGATCCACCATCACTGTCCATGCCCATGCTGGGACCCCCTGCCAGTGCTGGGACCACTGAATTGCTGTCACCCACAGCCCAGCCCAGCCCAGCTTGGCAAAACATCCTGCTGGAATCACCTCACTGACACTGTTGCTACAGTCAAAACCTGAACTTGGCCAGGTGACGTAGAGCGGGCAGTTTAATAGTATAAGTCCTTGTGAACAACACAGTTTTCCTCCCCTTTGTCCCCAGCAACAGTGTCAGTCTGGGACCTTTTGTTCTCTGCCATGTGGTAACTCTGGCATGGTGTTTTGCCACACTGGGCTGGGCTGGGCTGACGGCAATTCGGTGATCCCAGCACTGTGCTAATACCACCACAGAACTGGTTAAGAAGTTCTGCCAGAATAAAGTTAAGTTTTGTTATACCTTTAATAATGAAATAATTTTGGCCTGGTTTAGAACATAAAAGGAATTCTTTCTAATCTAGTAACACAATTGTATATGAGCTTGTGTAAGAGGGTGACAGATTTGTAAATGTATTTCATTGTTTACATTAAAAGACTAGGCAAAAAACACAGAGGAAAGGTAAAAAAATGGAGAAGAGAAAGATGAATGAAGAGGAATTTTTGTTTCAACTAACTCTACTGCTGTGTTAAATATTCTGTAGCTGTAACAAAATCTCCTTCCTTTCTCAATTTCAGAAAAAATAGCAAAAAATTAAGAACATTTATGGAAGTCAGGTGCTCTTTGGAAGAAATGTGTTTGAGGCTACCGATGCTTGTTGTAGGAATATTTAGACCAGTGGTTTCCAAGTGGGAGGTAAGGACCTAAGGGGGTGCACAAGACAATGCACTGGGGTGCAGGAGGAAAATATTTTTTGTACCATTAATAGATAAAATTATATATTTGTAAAATTGTAAATTTTTAAAATAGTGTTTATTTCATTTTTATCTCATTCACTTTCCAATTTTGTCTTTTTGTATATTTCATAATGTACAGAATATATTATTACAGTAGTAATCACACATAAGTTGTACATTAATAAATATACATAGATTGGATGTGCATGTTCCAACATTTTTTGCTGCTAGGTGTGTGCAATCAAAAAAGTTTGGAGACCACCAGTCTAGGACACTTACTGCTGAAGGTCCATTCCTACAAGGAAATAATAAACAGCAGGATACAGTCAAAAATGTGATCAAGGATGGCTGAACAAGTAAACTTAATAACATAAGGTTTAACAGACTGTGATCCAAAACACAACAACAAAAAACCAAAACACAATAGCCCCTTAAGACATACTCAGCACAAGGAATTCTACAACTGTTATGTCAGGCTTAAAAGCAACTTTATAAATATAAAAGGAAATTCATCAAAGTAGCTAAAGGGGAACGTAGAAAACATAATGAAGGAAAATAAAATCAATTCATGAAACCTCAAATTAAAAATTATCAAAAATCTTACAGGGAAAAAAAGAAGATGCAAATTACAATGGACTAAACAAAAAAGCAACAAAAATAGGAAAAAATAGAGGAAAGAGTTAAGGAGAATAAAGGTGA
Source organism: Lepidothrix coronata (assembly GCF_001604755.1). NCBI lineage: Eukaryota > Metazoa > Chordata > Aves > Passeriformes > Pipridae > Lepidothrix > Lepidothrix coronata. The sequence goes on from NW_016690318.1 coordinate 433,356, forward strand.
ATAATTAGATTAAGATTGAAAGGAAACAGGGAAAAATGGAGACTGTTCTGGCAGACGTTCATATCTGTCTTGATTGTTGAGCTCCAAAACTCATTGGAATACAAAAGGACTTGAGCAATCACCTACTACTTTTTAATTTGAGAGAGGTGGGGAGGGAAGAGCAAAGTAGAGAGGTGCTCATAGAGATCACTCAACATTCTAACTCACAGTGTACCTCTAACAAATCCCTCTGGGATTTGGCATCATAGACACAGCCTGGACACAACAGGTACCCTGTGGTACCAACTGGTTATGTAACAGAAGTGAAATAAAGAGCTAGCGAACTAATACTCCAAAAGTCCCAGAATTTAGCTGCTAGGCTTAAGCAGTAACTTAAAGACGTTTGTACATTTCAGATTCCATTTTACCAGTCAGTACAATCACTGCTGGAAGTCATACAATAATATTTATGATTGAGAAGGTAATCTAATTATAATACTGATTTCAGAAAATGTATTTCCATGCAGAACAAAAAGTTACCACAGACAGATATTACAAAAGCCGCTTTCAATGAAAGATCTGATTTTTCAGAAATTTGTTTCAATTCTGTTTGATTATTGTGGAGCTATAAAAGAGGAAGAAAATAGAAACTATCCAAATAATTCTGTTTGTGCTGAATAAGTTAAACAAAAAATGCACTTTCATTCCAGCACTTAAAAGCTTCCCTATAGGGAGTCCATCACATGACCACACACTAATTTTAGGGTTTGAGTTTGGGTGCATTTATTTCTCTCATTTTCCATATCCAGAGCACATACTGTGCCCAAACTAAATCTCACATTTAAACCTTTTTATATTAACATAAATGTCAGATGAATGTTTAATGTCTAAGTTTTATCTGCCTGCTCTGCCCTAGAAGATTTTACAGCTCCCAGGTTCAGTGTTAATACACAGGGGAAGTTAAATGTTTCAGAGAACAGAATCAGCAAAAAAATCCCAGTGAATCACCTCAGTCAGCATTGTGTTTTCTCTGATCCTATCCTCTAAAATATTAAACTTCTCCTGTGTATCATCACCCAGTTCAGCATAAGATGATGCTTGAAGATTGAGGCTAAATGAGGACAAGGATATTTCTGAAATAACATTGATCTTCAAAGCGTAGATGATCTTTCTTACCAGTCTAGATACACAGCATGAAACCGCTTCATAAGAGCTCAAAAATCGCAGAATCGGAGAATCACAGATTCACAGAATATGCTGAGTTGGAAGGGACCTACAAGGATCATCGAGTCCAACTTCTGGCCCTGCACAGGACACCCCAAGAATCACACCATGTGCCTGAGAGCATTGTCCAAATGTTTCTTGAACTCTGTCAGGCTTGGTGCTGTGACACTGGGGAGCCTGTTCCAGTGCCCAACCACCCTCTGGGTGAAGAACCTTTTTCCTCATATCCAACCTAAAAATGCGTCAGTTGAGACCAACTTTATTTTACAAAGGCTTTTTAAGTCCAATTAGCTTATTGGTAAATAGCACATGTAATCCTCTTCTGTTCTTACTGTGGTAGAAACACATATCACTACTTTGCAAAACCAAGTTCAAGGTAGTTCTAGGCAGAAGCTATTACAAGAATAATTATAGATACATATACACAGGACTGAATCTCTCACAATACACTAATGATTAGGTGTGTCCTCAAAAAGAGGAAATGAAAGATGTTTTGGGGCTGCTTCTCTATCTATGCTTTCCTTTCAGTACTTTAACAAGTAACTGCCTTATCTGTAAACTGGTCTTGGACATTGTTCTCTAAACTGTAGGCTAAAGAAGATGGACTCTCTGGTTTCCTCAGGGATTTTACTGTGCCCTTCTTCATCGCAGAGTTTCCCAAGAGTCCTACAGAACAAGATGATACATTAATATCCACATATGAAAAGCTCTGGAATAGATTTGATTGTAATTAAAATCCAAAATATCACACTCAGACCACGTCCCTGTAGTACCCAGAATTATACCAAGACCCCTGCTGAAGAAAACATATGCAATCATTTAATTTCTATTTAATCAGCAACCGTAAGAGAAACATTCCTGACTTTGTGTGCTTCACTTTGCAAGCATGATATACTTTCACTGAACTGTCTTTGCCCAAAGGTTTCAGGGAGACAAAAAAAGGAAGCTGAAATTCAGATGCAACGTCATATAACAACATAGTGCATTTTCCCCAACAAGGCCGGTGTCTTTACATTCACAGGAGTAATAGGTTTCCACGAGCGTGTTGAAGATAAATATCATTCCTGGGTGTGTTGGTTTTCTCCAAGTTTTTCGACTATGTCTTATCAGCCCTCCAACCTCATTCTTAACCTGCTCACAGTCAAGTCCAGCTCCTCGATATAACCTTGTCTGGCTGCTCTATTCTCCCATTTTCAATGGGAGGATACTCATTTTCAAAGTACTCATTTCCAAGTACTCATTTTCAAAACAATAGCTACAACTTTTATTGCATATTTTAGGAGACCAACCTCTGGATTGTTAAGGTTTCTCTGACATGCTCAAGAGAAATTCACACAGTTAAAAATTAAGAAAACTTTGTTTAGGATTAACAGAGTAAAATATGAAATCCAGCAGCATAGAGCTGAATGCTTTTCTGTTGCAGAGCTGTCTCCATTGACTAACACAGGAGCTTGCCATTGTAGGCATTCTAAGTGTGCTGCCTCCCCAAACACGCGCCCTTCAGCAACACTTCGCTTAATTCATCAAGTCCTATCAAACCAGTGAGAGGAGAAAGGAATCCATAGAGGGCACACAAGGCTATGCCTATGGGCCAGACAAGAAACACCAGCATAGTCAGGCGAAATAATCCCCACACTAAGCAACTGAAGTCTGCCATCTGAAACCAGTGACATGGAAAAGAAGGGTTAATTTTGACTGCAAGTGGATATAGGGATATATAGATAGAACTCTCTTTTTGAGAAGCCAAAAAATCTCTTTTTTGACTTTTTTTTTTTTTTGCAGGTAAAAAAAAGATATTTTCAGTCAAGAAAAATCTGTTTCCTGTATTTAACAAAAATCTAATTTAAAAAATACCAAGTCACATATGCTTTCTGGGAAACTTTCTAAGGAAGAAAAGATGAGATTCACTTTAATCTGTAATATTCTAGACTAGAATGACTTGGATGCAAACTTTTAACCTAGCTTTACAGAGATAAGTTTCATAATAAAATATGGCTATAGATGAAGAATAGAATTAATGTTTGCAATATAATACATTTAGAATATAATACATTAAGAAAATCCCAGAACTAGACGATGGCTCTTCCATAAAGCTGCAGAACTTCTCAGGCTGTCAACATTGCTTATGCTCTGGCTTAATGAGAAATAGGTTGCACACAACTGTACCAGGTTAATTGAGTTTACATATCTGCTGGTTCTTTTCATTATCACCTACTCCCTGTGATAAGCTTTCAGACTATGTGTTTTTTTTAACAGATCCATCAAGACTATTATCCACCAAGACTATTAACAGTTATGTCCCCAATGACTAAGATGTGTTGTGAGTTGTCAGAGCATTTTATTTCTGCCTTGTTTATTCTTTCAGCAGTCCAGAAAATTGCAGATATATTTATATGTATGAAAACGCCACACAATCCAAAACACAACCTGGAATTTTCTGATGGTCTTGTGAGATGTCCAACTGTGAAATAAACCAAGAAAAATGATGCAATAGAAAGATAAATTGATCATATCTAAAACACTGCAACATTTCTCAATGTTTCATTTTTAATAATTTATAACTGAGATTTCACAGTAAAAATACAAACTGGGAAGCCCCAAAACTCAGTTATATATGCTCAGTTTCAGGTGGGAACACCTCAGATATCTCCCTTGGGCTGGGGAGTTTTACACTGGATGATGTAGTACTGTGAGTCACGGGATACTTCGGGAGTCTTTGACACCTTCCAAGACATTGCAGCTGTCTCTTATGTCAGTCAGCTGAGTCCATTATGGCCCAATTATGGCTCATCAACAGGAGATGAATATCTTCAGGTTAAGCACGAGTGTTCCAGGGAGTTATCACAGCTGACTCATCTGGTTAAGGAAAAAGAAACACTACCCCACATCACAGAGTTTGCCTCTTTTCTTACCTTGTTCAACACCCAGCTCGTAGCCTGAGGTGTCGGATGTGCACACCTTCAGCCCCTGGCCTGGGTGGTCACTCTGCACACTGCTGATTGAGCCATGAACACCAATAGTACAGTCCCCTACAGCATCTGGGTGGTCACTGCAGGTGGTTGAATGTTTGAGTCATTAATCACAGTAGTTCAGTCTCTTTAAAGAAGGCAGAATACCAAAAAGCCCAAAAGGCATATTTGGAGAAAAGAATAAAGGTGGATACCAGAACTTCTGTGTATCCCAGGACAACCAGTTACACAAACACTTCAGGAATTCCTCAAATCCTCCAATTTCCTTAATTCTGTCTTTTCCATCTTTTTACTAGATGACAAGAACATTCTCTGATTCCCAAGGAATGTTCCATGTGTATTTCTATTACCACATTTGGTAATATTTAAAAGGCATCTTACAAATACTGTTGTATAGACAGCTTTTTATAATTCAACTATATTTATGCCTCAGACAGTTCTGTTAAAATCCACTTAGGCTATATTAAATCTTATCAGAGTGAAATGCTGCAAGATATTCTAAGTAACTTCTTACTGAGGTATCTCAAAGTCTCATCAAGAATATGAATTAAGCATTTAGTTTAACAAAACATCTTGTAGTCAAGGTAAATACATGGTGATCTGAACTGTGTCAACATTTTTTTCACAGTGTATATGAAGAAGTGGGGTTTTTTCATACATTTATTTCAGCACTGAAGTTGCTAAACAAATATTTTGGTTGAAAATTTATGTATACAGATGTCATGATATTCACAGTTATAATGCTGCTGGCAAACCTGACAGCTTGCCAACTGAAAATTTAAACACCCACTGAATTTAAGCAGAAGAACAAATTCCAATAAAGAAACTGCACAGTACATAAATCAGTGGCACTATGTCTCCATGCTTGCATTTGCAGTGCAGACCCTTAATACTAAGTTGCAGATGGCTTTTTACTTTCTTCCAATAGAAAACAAACAGGCCAATCTTCACTCTGAGCATGTGATTGCAATGATATTGCAAATTAGTGCTCAATTTCAACTAAATGCACTAGTTAAATAGCTAATTAAAACTGTATTCAAACATCTCAGTTGCAAATATATTCAAGATGTCCTAAATCTGGCTTCATGTTAGAACAAGACAAGAAAGTACAGTCTTTCTTGTACTTTTGAGTGAGTGACTTCCCTATTTTAAGCAGATTTTATGAGGGTATCTGAAATGGTGATAGTCAAAAAAATTAATGAAAACATTATGAACACATTCAAGTCTTTTTTCAGAATTACCCAAAAGATTGTTATGAATAATTGTTCCTTGTGTTTAAGATTGCTGATTTAAAAAGAACACTGCAAGATTCAATGTTTTTTTGCTCTATCTATTGATATCTATACAGATTAGAGCCAGATGTGAAAAAAATCCCTACCCAAACCAAACCAAAACTTTTGTGAATACAATGGCATTTAAACATCGAAATCTAAACCCATAACCTCAAAATCTGCACGTCTCTTACCAAGTGCCACAGGGTTACATGGCTCAGGAGGGACCTTGATGTACATGGCTGACATTCAGTCAGGCAGCAGCAATTTGGCAATTTAGGCCAATTACCCCTTTACAAATTTCTGCTTATGAGCACATTCATTGTTTTTTCACATCTTCGCATCTGTCAGAGGCATACCTTGCTGTCTCAAATGCAAGCAAGGCTTACGTCTTTCCCTTCAACTGTGTGTTGAATGTGGCCATATTTAGACTGCAAAAAGCTGCAGCAAAAAGCAGGAAAACTCATTCAGTAAACTGTTTCCAAGCTGAGAAATAGAAGGTCCTATCAACAGCAAACTGAGACAGGTGAAGGGTAGGGGAAGATTCCCACTAATGCTTTTCTGGTTGACTTGAGGAAGAGAGCTTGGCTCTGCAGGCATGACTGTGAGAAGAGTCGTGAACACACTTCCTTCCCTCCCTTCTCAAAGGAGAAAAGTAGCCTAAGGTGGAGAGAGGTGACAACCGAGAAAATATTTTATCAAAGCAGATGTATTTATAGTTCATGTAAAAGATCTTGCTAAAAGAAACATGGAACTGCTATTACATTCATAAATTAAAGCCTAACCACTGAGATATATATTTAGCTTACTGCAAATTACTCGGCATCTCCTCACACTATTCTCATGGTATATTATGCACCTCTGATCTAACAGTCTCACTAGTTTCTACTTATTGACTTCCTTTACACAAAAGTTTGTGTATGTAATAAAGCAATTTTCAGGACATCTTTATATTTGTATGTATGTAAACTTAGTATCTTTAGCTAAGGTCTAAAATAAATATTCTTGATCCAAACCCTTATTAGCTTGGGTAGAACATGTTTTCCTCTAGTACTCTGCTTTGCTGGCAGAATTCAGAAACATAGGAGACGGACTGCCTTCTCCACACCTTCTCCTCCATGGTATAGGAGCATTAGCAATAACAATAACTTACACTGGCTCTTTATTCCACTGTATTCATTTTGGAACACTGTAAGGCACCATTTCTAAGTGGAATAAAATAAATCCAAATAGAATAAATTTGCAGGACAAACCCTTTTACATTGTTTAAATTGAAAGCCTTTTTGTATACTAACACAGGTAAAAAGCATGGGTACATATTCATTCATAGTTCCTTATATTGAAATAATACTAAAAACCTGTTTAACTAAATAATTTACAAAATTGGCTTTACCTCATATTATGTAAAATATTAAGTTTTGTACTGACAATATCAAACATATCCCTTTGTGATTACAGTAAGACATTCTCTTTGGAATCAACTTGATATATATTTACCACTACACAAGGTGTGCATGTATAGTTCCACTGATATTTGTGTTTCAATGGATAAAATTTAAAACACTACACCTGCTCTGTTTGCTCACTTTTTGATTCCATTTTATAATGATTGCATCAGCTCAGAGTTACAGGAGGGTACTGTGCACAGGACTGAGCACTGAGTGAGTCAGGAGCAGCAGCTGTCCTCGGTGCCTTGTCTCATTATGCAGCTCAGACTGACAGAACGCCAGTGGGGGAACACTGCAGGAGCAGGGAGCAATCTAGGACAACCGTCCCATCACTGAAGTATCTGTGTATGCAGGAGCAAGATTAGTTCATAGTATATTAGAGATCAAATGAGATAAAGAACTGAGCCTGTGAAAATTTCTTAGCATTTCTTAGCTCTGAGTAGAACTAGCAGGTGCCTGAAATATGGTCAGTCTGGACAAGGAAAGAAATAGTATGACACTACATCCTTTACCAGGACAGGAAAGCAGGGTATTGAGCACAATTTTAATAGCTTGAACTTCATGAGGGTTATAGTGAATAATCTTTACTCCTGCATGATGCACTGTGAGATGCACTTATGATGCATCTACGATGGTCAGTTTTCAAAACTGGAACTCAAGTGGTAGCACAGGAATGGTTCAACATCCAAACATATGTAATCAGAGCTGGTCAGACTTTCAAGTTTTCATTTTGTATGAAACTCCAAATCTTATATTTCTTTTCAGTGCTAATTGGATCAACAAACAAAACAAAGCAACCCAGACATTTTAAACACGCAGATATATTGGGGGTTTCTTTGTGTGTGTGGGTGTTGTGGGTTTTTTGGTTGGCTGGTTAAGGGTTTTTTTGTTTGGTCTTGGTGGATTTTTTAATATCGTACCTTTTACTTTCTATTTTATCCCTTGACTTTCTAAAAATGTATGATTCACGTAAGGGAAAAGTGCATTACTAAAGGCAAGTGCTTGAACAGTTTTGTTTGTTTTTAAATAAGCAACCAACACAGTGCCACATTTAATGCAACATTCTGGGGAAAGCATTGCTTTGTGAGAATTGTCATTACATCCACAATAACATTATTTCCTAAAAAAATACCCCACAGAAGTTTCAAAATACCCTAACATGTTTTCTGTTCTGAAAATCCATAATTCATCACTTAAAGTTCACGTAAATACCATTCATTGCAACAGTTTAGATACAATGTTACATATATGTATACAATAATAAATATATAATGTTTATAATATATATATAAAAATAATGTTTATATAATAAATACAGAATTTAACTGGATGCCATGGGTTCTGTCCTTGCTCTCCACAAGATTTTTCACTGCTAGACACCAACAGAGGTAAGAAAACCCAGACCAATACACAGTATGCTATCAGTAAAAAACAGTCCACAAAACAAGAACTCAAAATCTTCTTGAAGGTGAATATGTAACGTTCTCCTCTAGGATCTGTATGAATCCACAAAACTTTCAACAGACACTTTAGTTTCAGTAAATATTTCAATCAATCTAAGAATAGTAATTTTCAGTATATCTTTCACATAAGCAAAACCATTATCTCACCTTAAATTTAGTAATTATTAGGTTTTAATTCAGAGCTATACAGAGGCAATATTTTTGGATATTTGGATATGCATGAGGTCTTTTCAAACTTAGGTCGTATTTACATACATTACAGCACTTTTTTTTTTAACTCTGATCGCATTTCCAGAGGTTGTCAATGACAGACAGCAAGACAACCCTTCCACAACTGGGCTTTTCTTCATCCCAGTTAGTTCTGTTTCAATGTTCTTAATGTGTCCTCAGCACAAGAGGATTATTGGTGAGTGACTTCTCCCCTGACTCAGCTTGCAAAACATGTGGTCTCAATTTAGAAAACATGGTATTGCCCGATAAGACATGACTGCTGATGCCAAAAATCACTCTGAAAAAATAGGGCAAGCCTAAACTGCTGTGGCTTGTGGTCAGAAACAGAATCTTTGTGCCTCTATACTCAGCTTCTCTCTATGCACTTCTGCTGCTCCTGAACTACTTCCTTTACAGTAGTTAAGATACGTTCTGTCCCTAACGACTCTCCCATCTAAAAATAAGTGCTCTTGACACACAAGAGATGTCAGACTAGCACAGCAGGATGCTGAAGCGTCTCTAGATGTGTAACAGGGCTTCTCTTACATTGGGTTGCAGCAATTTAGGAATTCACACTTGATAAATGTGATAAGGGCGGCTTCTTTTTATCTCTTGCAAATGGTGCCAGGACTGATATATTCCTGACCCTTATTTGGCAATCTATCTTGTTCTTTTATGCTGTTCTCTGGAATCATAAAATTCTAATGTTTTATTAGGCAAACCTGCAGTCGTATATAATTTTTTCACTGACATGTAATTGACAGCAGCTGGCTATACGTTTTGCTTGGGTCTACATTTTCTTAAAAAATACTCATACAGAAACATACTCTGTTTACTCTGACAGTGTTTCTCAAGCAGAAAGATAATGCTTGAACTCTGGAAAGTTTCTTACTTATAGCTGAAATGACTCCAGCTTTTTTTGAATCTGTTTTCTAGATACAATGGTACAGCAACAGGCCACTATGCTTTACACTTAAGTAATGCTATTACTTGATTCAAATATCCTTGTCCTTGCTCCTTTTTCAAGGTGAGTGAAAATTGTAATGGAAGCTGAATGAAACATACTCTTTCTTAATAGCAATGTATTACATTACCCTTCATATGGGTTAGATTAAGCTGATTAAAGCCCTACCAAAGCAAGGCCCAGAGAAATGATCTGTCCTTGTTAGGACACAACAGGACACCTTGTTAGGACTCCTGCCATGGGAGTGGGGAAAAAAAAAATCACTTTCTCATTACTGCAGAAACTGAGAGTGAGTAGTATTGCAGGTATAGCTTTTCTCTTTCTTCCATTCTCTCCAATGTAGCCATTTTGTAGATGCCTGTGTTTGCAGGTTTTGGAAGTTTGAGTACTGTACTTTTTCAGAAACCTACCAAAAACTTAGGAAATTACATGGACCTACAGAGAATACTTAGCTGAAAGCCTTTCAAGAATGTTCTTTTCTAATTTGCAATGGAAACAGTATTGTTTGAAAATGTTACAGCATATTGTTGCACTGTTATTTGGCTTTTCTGACAGGTACCTAAGCAACCAATACTCTGAGAAAAAGGATTGTAAAAGAACTATACTTGAGAAACCGTATAGCAAAGGAAGCACTAAGGGCCATAAAAACAGCCTCCAAATTCCCCCCAAAACATTCACTTTCTATTAATTGTTTCTACTGGGAGGATTACCATGTTTGGCAAAGGAAACCATGTTGTCATATATCTTAACAGCACTCACAGCTTCTTGACTGCTGTGGGCTGTGATTTATTTGTTCACTAGGACATGCGCTTTTGTCTGCTTGCTACAAGATTTCATGTGTAACCTAATTCTTGTTTCAGTAGAATTGTATGTCATCAAGTTTATCCAGTATGTGATCACCACTGCCTCTAGGTCTTCTTTTAAAAGAATTCAGTGATTTCAGAGAATAAAACTGGTGTCTCTTGTCCTGTAAGCAAAGCCATTCTGTCAGAAAAACTTAACTTCTACTCCTCATGAGAATACTTTTCTTCAGGATTCATATCCTTTTATGTCCCAGGAAACTGCACGGTCCATTCCAAGAGAGAAGGGAAAGGGCCAGATACTTGGTTCCCCTCTGAAGGAAGTTGGCTCCTTCAGTACTCAGTATCCTCTACTAAAGCAAATACAAGGTAGGTTAGGAAAAAGTAATGACCTTAGGAGTTTATTATAGATTATATATATTGTATATCTTATATTTATTATTGTAAACTGCTTATTGAGACATCTAGCTTGTCTCTTCTTTCCCCCTTGGCAAACTTTGTCCTGAACTTTTTAGAACTGACTTACCCACCGCCTTTGCCACACTGCCAAGCTTTCTTTTGAAGTCCCATAGAGACTAAAACAAAAGCAAACTGTACTTTGAGAGTGTTACCAATGCACTTTCTTTGGTAATACCGACACCTGCACTTACTGCACTATTTCAGTCACAGATGGAAAAGGGTCTGTACTTATATAGTACTATCTCAGCCACCTATGGATGACAGAACCCAAGTGAACTGCTCTTTACCTTTCTATTACTGGGTATTACAGAAATGAAGACATTGCATTACAGTATCATTTTTACATTAGCAGTACATTAGCGTCCAAGGGATTCTTAACTAGTCTCTTAACAAATCTGGAAAGTAGTGCCTATGTTGCTTTACAGGCTTAGTGTAACAGAGGAAAATTAAGCAATTCATGTAAGGCTTAGCTAAATTAATATGAAGAAAAACCACTAGTTCTTTAGTTTCACTCAAATGTCCTTAATGGATTTCTTATTATACGGCTTTGGAACAATAAAGTAAAGCAATTTTATATTTTTTCCTCCAGTTCATACCCTTAGAGGATCCTGCCCTTAGACAGACTTGGATTTTGTTTGCTAGGTTTTCATGCACTGCTATAACTCTTTGCACTAATGCTTGAAGAGAATTTTTTAAAAGCTGTCTTAACAATGATTTTTTTCACTTACTTAAAGATTCTGCCTTTTTAAAATAATTTGTGTAATTTCTTTGAAATTTTCAATACATTTAGTTTAACAACTGGATCTTCTTGTGCACTAGAACAGAGATGCTAAATCCTAACCAAATATTGACATTGGAAAACAAACCATGTAGATCAAAATTACAGTTTTAGATTCCTTCACTTCTCTCACCTACTCTTTCTTATAAGAAAATGTAAGCAGAACATAACTTTTCCACTGTTTTGGTGAAAAAGACAAAGTTTGTTCTTTACCAAAGATTAAAAACAGAACTAAAAAGCTTGGGGGTAAAAAGGCCGCAAACTTCTGACCTAATACTCCAAATCAAAGCCTCAAGAACTTTCCAACCACTGCTAGAAGAAAAACATGATTTTGCCAAACTTTTGAAAATGCATTTTCCTAATCCTACCACGTCCCTGAAAAAAGTCAAGTTTAACATGTGGAAGATGACATTAAGAATAGCAAACAACCTGCTTTGCTCAAGTTACCTCAACAAAACCTTCCATCTCTTTTACAGGTGGTGCTTGGTCCCTCAGAAAGCTGCACATTAAGGCTGTTCAAGCTTTTGCAATTGTTTGTAGTTCGATTGCCTCTTCCTGCACCTTAGCCACAAACAACCTTCATTACAACTCCACTCACGATTTCAGGGCAACACTGAAGTCTAGGACAACTCTTGTCCTGCAAGGACTCAGCCAAAGTGACCACATACACCTGGAACTCGCACACAGAACTCAGCATCACACAGGTAGCTGTGCATATTGTTCATTGCAAACTGTGCACAACTCAAAAAGGTCTTGGAAGCTCCTTTCAACTTCAGGTGCTTGCTAAAAGTCCTTCTGTCCTAACTATTGATAGAATCTCTGTCAGTTAAATTATCCATTTTAGAAAAAAAAAGAAAAACAAAAAAGACAACTGCAGAATCCTTTTCAAATTGGTAAAATACTAAAGCAAGTAAATGATTGTCAGACTCAGTATTTATAGAAAATAGGCTGGAAAACAAAGATGACAACCCTCAGCTGAGCTAGTTGCTTGTGGCCTGAAGGCCTTGTATTATTCAATTCTGCATGAACACGTGATTATTATTGCATGAAACTTAATATCCAAATGTTCAACACTGCAGTATTTTTTCTCCTATGGCAGACAATTCAGTAACAAACAAACAGTATGCTCCCTTCAATCAGAACAAGCAAGGAAAGAACAGAAATTCTGCTCAGATGATTAGTTTCTTCTTTGAGAAAAGTTAATTTCAGCAAAGACAAAATGTAAAAGAACACAGTGTACCAAAGGTAAGTATTTAGATTTGCTACTCCTGACCTCCTCTCTAACTGATGGGGGGAGAATGATTTCAGGGGGAGGAGCAAACGAGATCTCAGGATGAACACACTAGATGTGTTTCATGGAGCTTGGCTTACATTTAACTTGATGCTATTTTTTTCCATATTATACTACAAAAATACTAAATAAAAAACTTCAACGCTATTAAAAAAGCTTGTAAGTTAATCATTCTCTAGTCATTATAGCAAGTCCATCTGGCAGGTTCACGACTGCAACACTTGAAAATCAAGAATTTTCCATTTGCCAGCAACAGAAGGTGATGTTATGGCTATTGCTGTTTGAAAATCTACTTGGAAATTCATAAGTCTCATTAAACCACTGAATAATTTGTCAAGATGAAAAGTAATCTTAATGAATAAGGAAAAACCCTTTCTCTGATCTCTTTATGAAATGTGTACACTCAGAAGTTACCCTAAAAAAACACCACTCAACCATTATGTCATTAATATCAATATTGTATGTTTTGCATACCCTGCATTCAGGGAACTATTTTCATTTTATTTCCTTGTGTGGCTTTAGCCTGGGAAATTACTGTCTCCTTTTAAATCAAAAGAAATTTATTTCAAAACACCAATTTAAAAATCAGTGCTGTTGAAAAGCTGCACCCTTACTTCTTCTGTAAAGAAAAATAAATTAAAAACAGCATCAGAAGTCAACAGTGAGAAATTGCTACAAGTACCTGGGACTTAGGAAACCTCGAGAACCTGCAAAGGTCACAATTCAATAGAGCTTTTCAATGCTTCAAAGTCGCATGATAATTCACATTTCTCAGACATACAACTAAGTATCTTAATGAACTTGAGCCTTTGCCTAAAATACCATCTGAGTGTACATAAGCACAGTTCTGCATAAGGAGTTCTCCAGGGCAAAACACTACGGAAACTATAAAGAGTGTCTGACTAATACTGAATATACTTCATCGGTGAGGTTTAATGGGTAACATAGTGACTGAATTAAAGGTCAAATACTCAAAACTGGTATAAAAAGCATCTTTACTGAACAACTTATGAAAAGGAAAATGCATATCATTTGAGGCCATTAAACAAATTACATTACCGATACTGACAAGAACTCAGTAGAATGTTTGCCAAACATCTTGCTAGTCCACAAAGCATTCAGTGACAAATATATCAAACAAGTTGCATTACACAAGCAACCCTTTAAAAAAAGTCAGTATAAAAATAGCAATTTTTCTAACTGCTCTTCCCCATCCATTTTTCAAAATGCCTAAATGACAAGCATTCCGTCAATCACTTTTCAGTCTCATTCTCAGGTTCACTGTCTCCACTGTCACTGTCTCTTCCAGGGTGTTCGGGCATTTTTCGATGTTCATCCACTTCTACCACATTCAGTTCTCCTTCCTTCATAATTTCTTCCAGTACCATATTTTCTTCTGCATCTTCCTGCATGTCTTGCCCTCCACCTTCCACTTCAGTCTCTTCAGTTTGAGTCATTTCTGGTTCTTCAATCATGGCAGGTGGGGGCAGTAAATGCTGAATGATTAAAAAGGAAGGATTTTAAGATTTACATTTTAGCTTGAACTGTTCACCTTGCATTAGTTTGCATACCAAGTTAACAACAAAGATTTAAGATTTAGAAGCCTTAATGATTTGTAAGCACTTCAGTCCTATATAAAAAAAATTAGAATAATCTTGGCTCACAAAATGGTCATCTCAGATATACTTTTTTCCTGAAAAGAAAAAGGAACTTTTACTTTACCCTGAAAAGAGGGTATTAGCAAGTCAGGCCTTCCAATTCAAGGATAGCAAACGTTCCATTATCCCAAACAGTAAGACAAGTTATGGTAAATCCCTACTTGGAGCAACATGCGTATTCCTACCTGTAGTAGGATACTCTGCCTGGCATGCAGCAAAACAACTTGAACAGTGCCCTATTTTGCAAAGCTATCAGTGGTGGACTTTGAGGGGATATCATGCTGCTTTTGGTGTTGAATTGTGCTAAAATCAGTCTGACTCACTAATTCCAAAGTTAAACATCCTGATAGTGAGGAAAAGGTGTGGCAGATATGGTAAAGTATCCTTATCTAAAAATGCTAAGCTGACACAGCTGACCTGGAGACATATGACTGACAGTCAATCCCTTTATACTACAAAAGTCTAATCCCACTTTCCAATGGCAGGTTCTTCTAACATATCCCTTTTGGAGCGTGTGTGGACATTCCTCCCTTGGTGGGAGATGTTCCTCAAGGTTACCCCTTGAGGCTGACTGAAAGAGATTTGCCCGCAGTCGTTGGTATGGGTAACAACAATCTCTACCTAATCATTCTTTCTTTATTTTGCTAGCTTTATTATAATTGCTTTAATATAATTGCTTTGATATATACTATATACTATACTATACTAGTAGTTTTAGCTTCTATACTGTGTAGTAAATAATTCTGATTAAGATCTTTTTGTCTAAACATTTATCATAATAAATAATTCATTTTTATATAAATATATCTGATTTGCCATCCTTAATCCTGCGGGACAAAGTTGTACAAAGGTTCAATCCCACCTCTGTAATTTCTTAGACTTGACAATCCTTTGACAACATCTGGGGCTAAGATTGGATCCAGCTGCACCTTGGCTCCTCTCTGAGGAGGAGTTTAGAAAACAAGGGGGTCCACCTCGTGACTCAATGGGAGGGCTTCTCTAATAAACTTTGAAGCTCCCACTCCACATGTGACACTACTATAACTCACCTATTACCAATTCAAACTCATATGTTTAACTTGGTTTTGAGGCCTTTAACAGGCCTGTCTTTAACAACTTATTTCCATAATTCCCCCCTGCAACACCTTATAAAATGCTATGTGACTGTAATCTGTACTTATCCAAGTTTCACACAGAGCTGTAAATGTAGAACTTAGCAAGTTCTACTAACAGTCAAAACAATGTTTAAATGTTCTGCTTGCAACCAAAAGAGTAGTTTGCAAAACATTATATGCATTCCCCACTTGGGAAAAAAACACCAAGAACACGGAGAGCTGAAATGTAAGTATGGATGCTATAGAATTCCAGGCTGTCCAGAAACACTCATACTTCTTGCAGCCTGACATTATTTAACGACATGATGGATATTTCCTTGGGATACTGTGGATTGTTTTAATTAAATGCAAGCTTAATAAACTTCCCATTGATGATTATTCAGTTTTGTTTTCCTCAAAAGGCAACTTGGCTTCACATGACAAATTAAGTGTTTAATTACAGTGAAGTCTTACCTTCAATTAGATGGCACTCATATGAATATTACTAAGCACAGATAAATCTATAAAGCAATTATGATATATCACTAGCAGAGATATGAAAAGCGTTTTTTACAGACTTCAAAGCTATCACACTGGTCTCTATAATCCACCTGTATGCAGAAGATGTATTTCCAAACCAGAGATCCTTTCATTAAAAAAATGCAGTCTTGATGTACAAGACAAATTCGGTCTTCTGTGACTTAGTTAGATGAATGCTGTGCTTTGTGACTACTACTATAAAGACTAGTGTAAAAGAAAAGGAAAAATATTACATTGTACCAAATAGGACAAAAGAAATTTAATGCCTGCTTTGCTTTTTATCTGTAGTTCACTTCTTGGCTTCCCCTGCAAGGAGAATGTGATTCACTGACACAGTAGGAAAGCAGCAGTTTTGTAACTAATTTTAGCTAGCAATGAATAAGATTAGGATGCCAAAAAGAATAACCAGCATTAGCAGGAGGATCAGGTGCATATTTGTTTAACACGTCAAGCAAACCCATTTGCTGGTAATATTTAGATGCTACCATCTGCTTTTCAGGACATATATACACACTTCCCTGTTTTGACAGGGCTATTCATTTACACCTGAATGTGACCAACTACAGAGTCTAGTAAGTCTTCATCACATAGCATTTTGCATGGTTGAAAGATCTCCAACTACATTAGACAAACTGGCTCCTAAACAAGCCTTATTGTGCTTATAGGACTGGGTTTCTAACAAAACAGTGTGAGTCTCCTTCACTACTATAAAAAATAGTTGTAAGAAAAAGAGATTTTAGTGGTGTCATTCCTCTTTCTCTATCCCCTTTTCTTTACAGCACACAGATAATTAGAGCATTTCCCCAAAATAGCGAGAAAGTATCCTGTCTGGCAGGACAACCTGGCAAAGGCTTTTTCTAGGTAGCAAAATGCTGAAAATTTGGCTGAAGTTGTCTCACAGAAGAAAAAATAAAATCCAGGAATCACTGGATAAGAACTGCAGACAAAAAAAAAATTTTCTATCTGAAGTCTGAAAATCAGTTAAAGGAGAAGTTTTGGGTTCCAATCTCTACTGATTACACTGTTCCATATTTGATGAAACAGTAGAAGAAAGAAAGAGGATGCAGCACAGAGACATTTTTGCATTACAGAACAGAACCTGTATCTCACAGACAAGAACCTTGGACTATGCGTTCAAGTCACATTCACACTCCCTTCCCACAGTCAGCTAATACAGAGTGAGTAGTGTCCTTTCACATCAATTTTGTCTACTTTTGGAAATCTTTCAGAAGAGCGAAAACCAATAAGGGAACTTCAGAGTACCACGAAAGAATAAATTACAGGTAACATAAACAGGATGCACGCCAGACATTGGGTAAAAGCTGATGCAGTCAAGGGGTAGCATTTAAGACTACTCTCCCTTCCAGTTACTGTCAACTACCTGTAGGCTTTACAGATCCAAGTATGCTGAGTAAAGGCAGCTTTCTGCTCAGTATACTTTCTAAACTATACTTACATATGATAACAACGGGTTTCTGTTGGGTTCAGAGATTAAACACTGACAAAATTAGGTACAAAAAGCATCTACAACTGCTTCCAACCCCATGAAATTTTGCTTGGTGCTGAAAATTGCTCCAGAACAAAAAATGCTACAGCTGTGAACCAGTCTGGAAAATACAGTGATTTAACATGGTTAAAATGGTTTCAAAACATGATCTGGTCTTTCAAAACATTATTGCAACATGCAGTGGTGTTATAATCTCACTAGCTGCACTTACCTCAAATATAACACACAAGTTTATTTTCAAGTAAATACTGAAATTTAGTATTAATGAACAGTATTTTTGGACCAGACAGAGCCATGTCTACCACCTGGCACCAATTACTACTAGTGACCTTAAACTGGGGCTCAAATTTCTAGAAGATGCAGCTCTTCTTACTGCAAGATTTTAAAAGACCTCAATATTCTCACTCCCACTCACAAACGCTTCTTGAATTTGAAATATAACAGGAACAGTCTCAAACCTCAACAGCTTCTCATGCTGCTTCTACTAAAAAAACAATTCTATTTTAAGTGCACATATGCCAAGAGTTAGAAGGGCCTTACCTGTTGATGGTGGCGAGTACTCTGAATCATGTGCATATACATATTGCACACAAAGTTAGCCATTTGAGGCATGTTCTTAATAACATGTATTTGGTGAGATGGTCTTTCTCCATTCTAAGGAAAGTGAAAAAGGTTGACATTCAGCAAACAAAGCAAAGCAACCATTATTCAAAAGTTATTCAACAATATTAGAAACATAAGCCCCAAGAAGTTAAATACTCTTTTTCAAAGAAAAAAAATTGCTGAATTCTTTGGAAAGTTAGCAAGTATAGGTATTCCACTTTGAGGAACTGGATTAATAATGATATTGCATCCCAAAGAAGAAATTTCAAAAGGAAAGGCCAGATTCTGATTCTTACTTCATAAAATACATTTTGGAATTGAGTAAGTTAACATATTAAAGGCACAAATATTTCATGATCAGATTAGGACTTGGCCTACTTGCCCTCTGCAGTCCAGCTGTTTCTTGCTAACACTCACTGACCATGCACATTGCACTCTTGTTGCACACATGATCTGAAAGTTTCAACTGAAGGGCTCCCTCCCAAAATTGTCAACAGCATTAAAGACCAGGGAAACATTTGTAACTGAATTTGGGGTACATGCAGGCACCCCTTCTCAAAGCTTCAGTATGCAAAGCAGATATGCTCCTCTATTTCTTCACTTAGCAGCCTGCTCTGTGTGCCCTGTGCTTAGATGCTGAATACAAATTTTTCCCTAAAGATCTAGCATATATTACAAATTAGGTTTTTGTGCTTATGAACCTAGCACAGCAGCCAAACTCTCGTGATTCTGGAACTAATTTAAAAAGAAAAAAAAATTAATTGGTTAAATTGGTTATCCTGAATTATTCAGCTAAATGTAACTTTATGTCTTTGTATGAGAAGTGATTAGATTTATGTGGGTTTTTTTAGAAATAACTTTGTTTCATAGCTAGACCAAAAATATGTAAGCACTAAAAGCTTACTTATTGATCACAAAAGAAAAATACTGAATCCATTACACAGGCACAACAGTTATACTGATAATTAAGTTTTATGGAAGCATCAATTAAAACCAGCTAGCATGCATCATGATAAAAATTAACTCTAAGGACATAATTCATAGACTCATAGAATCGTTAAGGTTGGAAAAAACCTCTAAGATCAACAAATCCAATAATCAAGTGGCATTGCCAAGTTCATTGCTAAACCATATCCTCAAGTGTCACATCCACACAGCTCTCCAAGGATGACGATTC
The DNA here is from genome assembly GCF_001604755.1 of Lepidothrix coronata. Lineage (NCBI taxonomy): Eukaryota > Metazoa > Chordata > Aves > Passeriformes > Pipridae > Lepidothrix > Lepidothrix coronata. The sequence continues at coordinate 452,791 of NW_016690318.1, forward strand.
CATCACTTCCCTGGGCAGACTGGTCCAATGCCAAGAGGCAGAGGCACTGGTTTAGCAGAGAAAACAGTTCCATCTTCCACAGCCCATTCAAAAAAAGTAAGCAAACACAAACATCCATTACAGATACCAAAATCCAGTGCAGCTATTCCTACCTGTCTTGCTGTTGGAAAACATTCTGTGGGAACAATATGGAGGTGAAGCGGTCGAGCTGTGAGTTGGCTGAAAGCTGGAGTTAGTTCAAAACAGTTCTGAAATAGTGATACCCTTGCAAAGATATAAAGTCCAAGTCTGGCTCTTGACATGGCAACAACCAATCGTCGGACATCCCTTCAGAAAACAAAATCAATCATGTTCTTTTTCACTGATAAATAGTTGCAATAAAAATAACTAAAAGTACGCTAAAGTCTCAATTAAAGGAAATATAAAATCATCTGCTAAAATACTATTCTGTCTTTAGTTTTTTCCCTACATACTGTTTCAACAGCTACCAAACCCTAGTACCATTATATAGAACCATATATATATAGGTCCATTGTATCAATAATGATATGAAAAAACACCCTTTACTATCTTCCTACACCTCACAAGTAAAGTTGAGAGTAAGCATTGAGAACAAATCCGAACACTATTTTTGTATCACCAAATGAGTAAAGATGAATTTGATAACTCATCTAACTATTGCTGATTAGACAAGTCTTCCTCCATCCCATCCCAAAACAAAAGCACAAACATTTAAAACCACACATAATAATGTAACTCATGCAATGATCAAACACTTCTGATGCAAAATAAATAAGTCTCACTTACAGGAAAGGCTTTATGAGAAAATTCAAGCCTGCATGTGCTCAACAAACATTACAGTCTTAGCATTCTACTTGAAACCAAGTTCAGCCTATCTGTAGTAATATAAACTAATTATAGTATAAGAGCCATTACTAAAGGATTAAGTGATCATGAAGAGGGTACCAGACATTTATAAAAGGAAGTATGTCTCAACTTCATTATATATATAGCATTAAACTTCATTTCTACTACATACCCAAATAATCTAACACTTTTGTACAAGGTACTATAAACATTTCTGTATCTGACACAGAGAACATGTACTTCAATGACACTACAAAAGGTGTTCTTACTTACCTAAGGTGGCCCACAGCTTTGGTACGCACTAGTGAAAGGAGAATATAATCATTTTGTTGACCCTGAAATCTGTCCACAGTTGTTACCTAGAGAATCAAAAACCAAGAAAAAAACCTCCACAGGTTAATCTTTGCGATTTCACTTAAAACATGACACTAAAATTTTAACATCAAATTTGGACTGAGATTGCAGTAAACAAGAATAGAAAAGAAAATGCTTTAACTGTTTTAGTTGGTCTCTAACCAAAAAGTCTGGAGTTGTTTTGCAAGATGTTAGAGGAGTTGTCTGACTAAATATAGTTTCTTTTTTTTTTAATTCAGACAACTAGCAGTGGGGTGCTAATACCTAAAGATTACAGAAAGTCATTGGCTTTATAATACAATTTTAACCTGCAGAATTAGCACCAGACTTTAATAACTATATTCTTTATTTGTTTTGTCAGATTCGTCATATGTTTTATCAAATAATTTCCACGCTGGATGGATCTTCCTAAAGGTGTGGTTTTGGGGATTGCTGTTTTTATTGAGGACAAAATAAATGACAAAACAGAGTTATTCTGTCCCATGTAACCTGTAGTCTTTTCACCTTCACTGACTTCACTCTGTCAAATTACCAACAGGCAGAAACAAAGGCACTAATTACGAAATTCCATAGAACATAGATTAATAAATGTGTGGTAAACCAGGGAATACTGGTAGCTGTGAATCTATTAAATTAGTCTTATTGACAGTATGACAATTTAAAAACACAGAAAGCAGAACCACTCCAATGACTAATATATTTTCAAAGTCACCTTGTTTGGCCGTCCAATCAGTGGATTATTTCCACACCGCTGATTAATGACATCACGGATCAGGTGTTTCTGTCCATTGTATGTTGTCAGGATACTTATCTTGTCTGCAGGATAACCAAGCAGGCACATATACATGAAAACTGCCACAACATACTCTGCTTCACCAAGGTTCTAAAGTTTAAAATGAGAGAAAAAGAAAAGAAAAAATAGAAGACAAAAAAGGGTTAACCAGCCTGTAAGGTTAAAAAGAATAACACCTGTGACACTGTCATGTATTTAGACAAATATCTTAGTGCTGAAACGTCTCTAGATCTGATAATTCTTTCCTCATTTCATACAAACCATTTTGAAAGAATAAAACAACCATAAGTAGGTTTAATAACTTTGTTCTAATTCCTCTTCAGAGAACTACTGAAAATATCTACATCAATACTATTATCAGGCACCAACTGAAACTTTGCAATATTTAGTCAAGAGTTCCAAACAGTCACCCCACAAAGCTGCAATGACTCACTCTCCAGTAAACTGAAAGTAAGAACTAGTTGAACTAGAATAAAGTCCTTTCATGTATTCATTAGGAGACAGACATCTGGATTATGAAATCCAGTTATTTCTACTGCAGACCATACCTATTCAATTTCAAATGACCAGCTGTTATTTTGTACATTGTAACTTACTTTCTGTGCCCTTACTTTATAAGTCTGTCCCAAAGAACCACCCTTCTGGTTATAGGAAGTTTTGTTCTATTTCCGGACTGAAGTTATTCATAGCCTGTTTAAATCCATTTTCTGTCAACAAAAAATTATCTTTCAGGTTAAGAAGTTGTTCTCAAATGCTGACATTTGCTCCTGATCTATTTATACTTGGAATTTTATCCCCACTTGGCGCATGTTTGGATAGGCTGGACATACCAGCTTCATTTATTTTTTCTTACTAAGTGGGCTCTGCATTACTTGGAAAATGCAGTTGCCAGGCATATCAAACACCTGTGGGTGTAAAGCTATTCTACAAATTTTAATCCCCTCTAAGTCTGGAAAGAAAAGCCCAAATTCACAAAGAGAAATAATACATGGTGGCAATCTCTTATCTCATGAAAAACCATGCAATGCCACCAATATACTCCACTAAATATCTTGCAATGCTTAAGATCCTGGGGGAAAAAAAAAAGTAATAGTAGGAAGAAATAGAGGAGTTTGCACATGAAAGCACTGTTGTAATAACAAATGTGTTCTGTGTCCTCATATCAGTGTTCTTAATCTTCTTTAGCTAAAGAGTGGTCTAAGCAGTGCTCATACTCTCAATTATCAGGCACTCCTTTCAGCTGTTCATCTTCCACTGGACAACTTTTTACTACTTCTGCATTACAGTTTAAAAAACAAAACCAAAAGAAACTCTCCAAACAATTTTGTCCTCAATCTGGAAGTGGGATAAAGTGCATTATGACTCACCATTGCTTTCTTCACTGACAGCAAAATAATTTGTATTAAAATACATTGAGAGGAACTAAAGCAAAACCTATGAATATATTTTATGCCTTTTTTAAAAACAGATTAACATAAGTCTCAGTAATCTTCACAGGGAAAAAATTAATATTAATATTATTATTTAAAAGTCTATTGTTTGCTTTCCATAATATTAAGCAAAATATAAGGTGTTAACTCCATGTTTGAATTAAACTCCTTAACTTGCACACAGCTCCAGCTTCTAACTTTTCCAAAACTCAAGCTTGGTATTCTAGGCACCAGAGTCTGTTTCATCACTCCTTTTAAAACAAGAAAAATAAAAGGACTGAAAATATAAGCATCTTATTACAAGTGTAAAATGTTTTCCCAGTTTAAGGGAAATAGATGGAGACTGTTGTTGATGGTTTGATTTGAAAATTTAGTTGAGAAACTCCAAGATCAAGGGCTTTTTTGCAATGTACTTAAGCCTCAATGTTTCTCTGCCTGATGTATATTTCTTGCAGTACTGTTTTATTCTTCTATGAACGGACCTTTTAGCATTCCTACATATAAATCAAATCAATACAGCGACTCCTAAAACTCAAATATGTGCCACCAAGCAAACTTTGATTTTTCATGTTCAGGTTAAATGCTACTCTTTATTTCACTATCATGCAGCTGAATTGCAACGACTTTAATTTGCCTTAGGTCAAAATGACATTTTGTAATGAATTACACACTAAATCTCATCTCTCCCATAAAATTGAGAAAACAGATATAAAAGTCATTCACTGAGCAAAAAATACAACATATTACGTTATCATTTTCAACATTCAAAACTTATTAACAGGAGGAAAAGAATCACACATACACATGACTGATCTGAGAACATGAACTAAACATCAGTTTACTGTATTTTGATAGCCTGTCTTCACTGCAGATCTACTAAGTCATATTCAGAATAAAAGAATTATACATGTAATATTTCTCTTACCTGATAGAAATATGGATTGGGTTCAGACTCTCCTACGCCATTGAAGTCTTCTACATTTATAAGCTGGAAGTCGTACAAAAATCCAGCATTGGCTGTTCTGAACTCTGGCAGAAGCTGCACGTGAGGCAAGTTACCCAGATTCTTGTAACGCCAGTTGTAGAGGTTACATAAACTGTTCAAAACCACAGAGACAAACCCCAAAGAGTTAGTTATAGGTTCTTGAACTCATTCAAAATAGTTCACACGCACACAACCCCTTGCTTTCAAGATTAGTGCTTCTGTAGGCTTTCAATGAAAAGAATAACTTTGCTGGGCAGCTGTACATATATAAATGAATTTATCTGAACAAGCTATCCAGCAATATTACTTTTAAGTTGTGATTCTGTTTGGTTCTGTCTCACAGAAAACTTCAGATTTCACTTCAGTGTGGCACACACAACCTTAAGTCTGTTCTACTTGATCAGATTAAAATTTTGCAAAGAATTCTAGTGGAAATTTTCATGGGTAACAGAATTTAAGGAATATTAATTCTTCTTTACAAAACAGGAGTAAGGAAAAAAAAGCATTTTCTGCATTAACAGTTGTAGAATTTCTTACTCTAAAAAGAAATTTATTTTGTTACTTATTTTGTGTATTGCCATGTACTAATATTAGACATGAAGGGAAAGAACCAAAATCTACCTAATTCTGAATCATCTCTGGTATTTATAGGACAGTAATACAACCAAAATGCCTCATTCAGAAATGCAAAACGATATCCAGACCAGATAAAGTAGTAGATAATTAATGGGTAAGCTACCTCTGATCAAAAAAGACAAAGCATAGGAAGGTATGTAAAAAAATCCTTGATCAAAAAATTACTTGCGAAATGAAGGAATTCTTGTGCTCTCTTACCACTAAAAAATTCACTGAGATGTTGTGAAATAGTAGATGGCAAAATAAATGTAATTTACCATTATACTCAGATAGAATTTGCATTTTAAACTGTCATTCATAAGACTAGAAAATAATATTCTACCCTCTCAACATCCTACATGAAAAAAAATGTTCTCCTTCATATTGTTAACTACATTTTATGCCTAAAATAAAGATTTACCACTAAACTTAAAAGAAGCAAGATTTTATATAGAGTAATTTTCTCTTATTTGGTTTTATTTTTCCTTCTTAATCTAACACCACAAATATGCAATTTACACTATAAATAAATCTGATATTTAAATTACCACAGTGAAATGACAAATACTTAGATAAAAAGAAAAGTTATTTTACTACAGAGATGCAGTATCTCCTTTAATATAAAAAAGGCTTTATGGTCTTGTGTGGACAATCTAGATGATACCAATGAAAGATGCAGCTCCGCTGAAATACTACAAGGAAAGTACCCTTTTACAGAATTAAGGGAAATATATACTCAACGCTAAATAAATCAAATCTTTATTTAACCTTGAATACATTAAATGTTAGTTTAGAAAAGGAAGCTTCTGCAAAGAAGTCTCAGTTGTAAAAAACCCCAAACACTTAAGTATATTAAATTCCTTTAAATATAATTTTCATTGAAGTACTCATGCAACAGCAGAATATTACTATATAAAAATAACAATGAAGAAAGAAATCTGATTGCTTTTCAGCAAAGTAAACTCTGCCTTCCTAGTCTAAGCTGAAAAAAATAGAACAAAACAACTAAATTCCAGTTTTGCAAACTTCTGTCCTAACAATAAAAAATAAAGTTTCCAAAATTATATGTGCACTACTCCCAATTTTAACCTGGTATTTTCATACAAGCTAGACATGCAATCTGCTGTCTCACCTCGCTCTTGCTCTTCCTTGCGCATCCAAATCAACAGTTGGCACTCCAACACGAACAAACCGTGTAAAAAGAGACTGCTCCATGTTGGAGTATTTTTGAAAAGCCATGTTCTTAATGACTGGTGGCAACTGATGATGGTCACCAATCATAATCCACCGCTTCAAACGACTGAATCCATCTTGAGGGTTCTAGAATTAAAAAATTAAACTACTGTAACTATTATGATATAATCCAGGCACTCAATTAAAACACATTAATAGTTAAATTGGCTGCCTTTGTCTAATCTCTAAATTCCAACATTTAAGTTACACTGAACTGAAGTCATTTTAAAGACTATTAGTTTCTTTCCAATCAGAGAGTAGAATTCTAAATAAAGTCTTTTTTCTTATAAAACAATAGGTACCTTTATCTGCTAAAATTAGTAGAGAAATATCAGGATAAATATTATATTACATTGCTTTAAAGGCCAAAAGTAACACATTGTCAGAGAACAAAAGGAAGAACTACAATTATAGACACTAGAGTAGTAAAAAAACCTGGTTACTCCATAGCAGTATTACTCCAGAACTGTCCTTTGAACTTTGCTTTCAGGATTCTGAGGTATTGAATATGAAGCATCTGAATGATGACTGATGCATCTGAAACAGTTTAAGTTCTCAGATGTCTGAGGCACAGACTTAACCTGCCTTTCAAGTGTCTCTGTAGTTCATGTGCTTCACCTCTTTACCTCTGTAATTCTCACATGGCCTCTTCCATGACCAGGATGTGCCTCTAACTAATTCTCTCTCATCTTGGCTCTTGGACTGAATTCTCTTCAGTATGTTTCGTATATCTCCTTCCAGTTCTGTACCATCCTTTGTGCACCCATGTTACATACTGACAGACCTCACGAAAAAATATAGGGACATAAAAGGAACAGACTGTGCGGGTAACATTATCCAAGAACTAGAATCCTGAAGACTTCCACCTGCCAGACCCTCATTTCTTACACACTCCTGTGATATTTTCCTTTCCCCATGGGAGCACTATTCCAGACAGAACCTAAAGTTCTTTTTCTTGTCACTTGAATTGGAAGAGCTCTGAAACCGTTTCTGATCAGACAGCAAGGAATGAAAACTGAACTGTGGACTGTCCAACTCATCAAGTCTGAAAATGCCTTAATAAGAAAGAGTATGAAAATTATTTTTATTGGCATGGAAAAAAAGAAATCTTTCTTTTTTTTTCACCCCCTCCCAAAAGCTTACAGCTTTGGAGAAGACCAAGCATTCTATATAGTCATTCTGTTCTTAGCAGCAATTTTAATCTTGGACAGAGAGCTCACCAAACAAAGCAGTTTTTAAAGATTTCTTTCTGAATTGCAACTGAAGAAATCAAGTGCTGCTACTCTGAAAGCCTAGATCTTTAGGTTTCGTTAAAAAAAAAACCCACTCAATTTTCAAGGATTATTTGGATGGCTCATGTAAATATACTAATGGAATCCCCCAGAATATGCCTCTCTGATGAAACAGTCTGCTTTAATTACATGAACTCTTCAGTTTCTGCATTTCTCATATACACTTATTTTCCCTCACCGGCCTGATGTAGCTGGTTATTCAATGCTCATTCAAGCATTTAAAAAAACATGTAAGATGCTTATTTCACTAAATAAAATAATTTCATAATCAATGTGACAGTTCTTACTGCCTACTCAAATAGCAAATATCAGTTCTGAGTTACTTTCTGCACAAGATATTTTCCATTTTAATATTCACTATTGTTCAAGAACACAGACTCTTGTTTATAATTTTTTGAAATATGTTTTATATTTCAAGTCTAACCTGCAACAGAAGAGGTATAAAGGTTTCTATCTCCAGGATCTGAGCGGACTCTTCCATTAAGATGTTGTCATACTGAGAAAAAAAAAAGTAAAGAGATGTCCATACAGATAGAAATACAAATTAATGTAGTTATTCAGCCTACCATTATTCATTCCGTTTTTGATGGCTGGAACAGTTACAGCAGGAATAGACAAAATATCAGTATTATCAAATGGATGAAATCCTACCACGTCAATGGCAGATCCATCCGTACCAATCAGGGCTTACATCTTCCTATATGCCATAACCCATCCACAAGAGAAAAGCTTTCTGCAGTGGAGCAAACTAATTCGGTATCTTTGCACTGAAGCTGAAGAGGAGCCATTTTGTGATCCAATACACTGCATTATCAGTGAAAGAATTACTGGTGTCTGGCTTTTGTCAGAAAAAAAGTCTGCACTGAATTAATAGTTATGGTTACCACTGCAGAGTGAAAACAGCATTGCATCATGGCTCTTTTTCCTCAAATGGTTAATTCTTTAGGTAACTAAAGTTCTAAAGGCCATGCTTTTCATCCCAATTCTGCCTCTATTTTATTAATCCTATCACTGCTGCTTATCACTGAATATAGCAAAACTAACTTTTTTTTTGAATGCACTATTAAGCATTTTTCATATATACAAGAACTTGAAAATTATTTCATCTTACATAAGTTACATTTTTCTTCAGTAAAATTACAAATTGAAACACACTAGTAAAAAAATGCAACTCAAAATAATCTAGCTGCCTAGATTTAGGGCAGATAAAAAGGTTTATACAGGGCTGAGGGGACCAACATTAAAATCAAGTAGTATAGTAACACTAGTATAATCATTACCTTGAAGCCTAATTCAACCAGGTCACGTCGTTTCAGAGCAGCATGAGTACAAGTCATGGCAATGATTTTTGCTTCTTTCACCAACAGGTATTTGGATCTATCCAGGCCACTGCGGAGAAGTTCAAATGCTCTGAATTCCTATGAAGGACAAAAGAAAATTCTTGAAAGTCAAAATACAAAAAAAATATAACTTATAAAATATATCCACTCAAACTATCTGGCCACCTTCTTAACATAATTAAACAAGGAAGTTATGAAGGTATCTACTGATATCAATCTAATCTGAATAATTTACTGTGGTTTCCAGGTTTTGCATATTTCAAAAACAATCTTTTAAAAACCTGTCAAAGAATTCTGTGAACATGTGTGCATATAAAAATTTGCAGACAATTATTCAATTAATTCTGAGGAACCCTCTCAGAATCCCCCAAAATTTTGTTTCCTACTTTACTGAAGTAAATTCAGTATCATTAATATGACTAAATGATACAAAAAAATCACCTTTGCCCTAACTTTGAAAAGCCTCTCAAGCAATTCTGGCAAAAATAGAAGATAACCTAAAAGTAACTTAAACAGATTATCTGATTAAAGGCAATTCACTGTAAATACAAAGACCCTGTAAGGATCAGGGGAGGACAGATAGGTGTACCAATCCTAGTAACCTAATCAGTGAAAATGAAACATGCAGAATGGCTGCTTCCCAAGATCAAATTAAAAGAGATTAGACCCATATCTCTATCACAAAACATACCACTCAAAGGTGGAAATTCTCACCTTGCAGGCTAATGAAGCTGCCTAGAGGTATATATTTCTTCTAGGATGTTGGGCAAATGAGAATTTTGGAACCATGTAAAGTTTTTCTATAGGATTAGCCAGATCCAGTTACCTTTAACAGTTACGTCTTACCTCAAGCTGAGTGAATATTTTCTTAATATGTCTAAAACACCCTTCAGCAATTTCCATATCTTCTTCATAGGATTTGCCTTTGAAAACTGGTTGAGGAGCATTTGCAAAATACTGGTGAAAAGGAAACAAACTGGAGACATCTGTGACCTCTGGCAACTTTCCACCTTTAACTTTCACTTTGCTGATATACTCTTCCCAGCGAGACATTACCTATGGCAAAGACAAGTGTCATACTGACGTGGTTTTATATCACCAAATTTTTGGCAATGTGTAGGCTTGCATACATAGCATTAAAAAAAAAAATATCACAAAAGTAAGGTATATCTAAATTAGCATTTGAAGTTGGGTCAGGATGACATTTTCGAAGTTGTGGTGGGTTGAACTTGGCTGGTTGCCTGATTCCCACCCCAAACAGTGAGCATCTCTGACTCTCCCTCCTCAACAGGACGGGGAGAAACGATGGAAAAGCTTATGGGCTGAGATAAAGACAGGGAGATCATTTAGCAAGTAGCACCACAGGCAAAAAAGACTTGACTTGTGGAAAATTATCTTCTTTTATTGCTGATTAAAAACAGAGTAAGATGGTGAGCAACAAAGCCAAAACCAAACCTACTTTTCTTCTCACTCCCTCTTTCTTCCCAGGTTCAATTTCACTCCTTCATTGCCAATTTTTCTACCTCCTCCCCAGCTGAGCAGTGCAGAAAGAATGGTGCTGTCAGTAAAGTTTGTAACACCACACCTCTGCCACCTCTTCCTCCTTAGACTTCTCCCCTGTTCCAGTATGAGATTTCAACAGGCTGCAGCTTCCTTCAGGTCATATCCACCTGCTCAGCGTGGGGTACTCCATGGGCTACTCATCTACTCTGAGACAGTCCTCCATGGGCTGTAGGTAAGACAATCTGCTTTACTATGATCCTCTCCTTGAGCTACGGAGGAACCTTTGCTCTGGTGCCTGGAGCACCTTCTGCCCCTTCTTTTCCTTCTGACTAGGGTGCATGGGGTTGTTCCTCACACTTACCTCTCTGCCCTCAGCTGCTGCAGAGTGGTTTTTGACCTGTTCTCAGAGAGGTTTTCACAGAGGCACCACCAGTGTCGCTGATGGGCTCAGCTTTGGCCAGTGGTGGGTCTGTTGGAGCTGGCTGTGTCCAGCGCAGGGCACTCCCTGGCCTCTTCTCAGAAATCATCCCTGTAGTCACCCGCTACCAAAACCTTGCCACATAAGCCCAGTACAGAAGTAATTTATTATCTCCGCTTACAGTACTTTGGTTTAAATACCAACTGGCATTCATTTAGGAAGAAACTCAGCCAGAAGATGAGCTTTAGCAGTGCTCCCAGCACACTTCAACACCTAATGTCCATTTATGTTAAGACCCACACTAAGGCTAGCCCAGAGTAACTTTTGTAAAAACATATACAGTGGATGCATTTAATCCTAAGTACTACTCTACACGTCTTCTTATGCAACACTAATTGCTAATGTAGACGTGTCACTGAAAAATATATGGAGGGGAAATAAGGGATACACAGTATACAAAAAAAAAAAATCACCATTTTGTACACTAAACATTTGATTTCACATTGGCATTTAATGCCATAAAAGCCTTCTAGCAGGACCATCAAGACCAGTGCTGGTCGAAAATGTAAAGCAGCCCACAGATTTTCTTATCTGAAGGAGAAGCTTCAGATTAGAATCTTGCCAGCAGTCATGAAGGGCAGCCATGCTAACCTTTCAATTGGTGAGTCATCAGGCAGGATTTGAAACAACAGCAATACAAGCAAGTCATGTAGCAATTTTAATTTTGGCTGGTATTGTATTGTGAACCACCAAGGAAAAAGCATTTTATTTTTACACTCAACTCTGAAAAATTCACTGCAATTTTTACAAAGTGTTTCATAACATATTTAGGTCATACAGTCTATGTAGAAGTATTTCAATCCTTACTTGGTATAAGAAAAAGTGGCCAGCTGTTTCACAAGTGTAAGAAACATCTCCTGGGACTCCAAGACTCTCTTGTAGTCGCCCAACTTCTCGTAGAAGTTCAAGTCTTCGAGCCAGCACATAATTAACTCTTCCATACCTAAGAAATGGATTAAATATAACACCATTTTTATTTAAGTGTATTTAATTCGAAACTGTTTTATCTAAGTATCACAATGAGAAATAAAAAAAACCAAGAATTTGCTACATGGTGTATATTTTTATCAATTGAGCCCTAACAATCCACAAAGCCATGCAAGAATCAGTGCTTTAGATAAAGGTCTTTTCATCCTACACTTCAACTGAAGTTCCCTAAGTGTTAATAATACGTTCTCATGATGTACCTGTGAAGGAGAAAAGCATTACTTCCCATGCACTGTTTAGAAACTAGGGTACATTACACACAAGTCTATGGACCATCATAAACAAAACCCATACCTGGAGTTTCAGCACCAAAAGGCTTACTTCCTTTGGCAATATACAAAATGTCATGTGATAATTAGCACACCATAACAGGCAGGTCTGCACTCACTCATAAGAGATCCTGTACTCCTACATGCCCATTGAATAGCTTCTATGACTTTTATAATTAGTCTGTAACCTACTCCTTCCATTCTTCCTTCTCTTACACAATTCAAGCCAAATTTTTTTCCTTTAGGAATCAAATTCTTTATTGCATGAACTCCTCTCCTCCCAGAATCATTAAAAGAACAAAAATCAATGAATCAGATTTTCTGTAAAAGAAGACTAATTTAGAAGTGTTATAAATGGGTGGAATTAAAGAAGTGAGAGGAACAGGACATTTTCTTTTGAAAATGCATAAATACTTAAAACCTCAAATGTGAATAATGGCTAACTTTCAAGTTCTTATTAAACTTACTATTCATAAAATATGTTTTCTGCACAGAAAATACCCAGCACTATCTCTGCCACAATGAGTTCTATTGTCTTATTTAGAAGAGTATTAAAGCTGGAGATTTGAATTTACTAAGATACAACTGAATACAATATTGCTGACAACTGGCAAAATCCAAGACTATGGAGAAGGAACTATGACAATTAAGATCCTTGAAATATGTGGTGGTTTGGACCTTGGTTTTTCCCCCAGAGGCTGAAAAGTGGTAGACCCCAAGGGGTGGAAACACCTGGAAGTTTTGAAGTTTTGCCCAATGGGCGCTCCTGCAAAAATGTAAACATATCACAAGCACCGGAAGAGATGAGTTGTAGTTTGGTTGTTGTGGTTGGAAAGGTGGCCATGTTGTAGAGCCACGAGGAAGGGGCTCTGAGCCCCTCGGGGCCTCCGGGGCCCCCCAGCCCCAGTTGGGGGCTACAGAGACTTGGAACAGTGCTAGACTGGACTAAGTGTCTGTAGTTATGCTGGGAGATGTTTTTCTCCATGGGCGCAGAGCAGCAGCCGGTACTGACCAGAGAAACAGTGGCACAGAGCCAGGACAGATAAGACCTGAACCGGAGACGCAACAGAGACATGCAGCATCGCAGAAAGGACTCCTGGAAAGGGAGAGAGAGAGAGCCAGCAGCAGAGCTACAGAGTTTGGGGTAAGAACTATACCAGACCCCAAAACTCCCTTGAGACCCCTCTTGGAGAAGACGGAGATGGACTCCTATTTTGGAGAGTAG